>NC_091987.1:28095096-28418551 GCF_044704955.1 Pristiophorus japonicus | reverse complement strand
TGCACTCATAATAAATGGTGAGACTGAGTACTGTGTGTAATGAGCAAGTGTGACCTTAGCTCCTTTAACAAGATTCCAGAGTGTAGGTACCTCGTGGGGGCCCTTGGGACTCCAACAGATGGGCCCTCTGGTGGTCAGGTGTAATGCAGGTTACAAAGGGTTAAATACATAACATCACACCCTGCCCCGTGAAGTCAACAGTACACTTATTTACAAGGTGAGACGGTCTGGGTCTTTGCGCTCCCTTGTTGATCGTCTCGGTACAAATGCTGGTGTGGGTGGGTTGGTCAGTTCTTCACTGGGCTGTTGGGTAGCCGGCTTTGCCGGGCTTCTAGGGATGATGAGTTTCGTTTTGTGGCCAACCATCATGTCAGTTGCCACTTGTGTGTATATGTGTTGGAAGGTCAAAGTTAGTGGTGTCTTCTTCGGGCTGTTCATAGCTGTTGGTGAACCGCAATTTGATTTGGTCCAAATGTTTTCTGTGCATTTGTCCACTGGTCAGTTTGACCTGAAACACCCTACTCCCCTCTTTGGCTGTGGCCGTGCCAGCGAGCCATTTGGGACCATGTCCATAGTTGAGTATAAACACAGGATCATTGACCTCAATATCGCGTGACAAATTTGCGCGTTCATGGTACACACTTTGTTGATGCCGCTTGAGATCAGGGTGGACAAGAGAGAGTCTTGTTTTAAGTGCCCTTTTCAAGAGCAGCTCGGTTGGGGGAACCCCGGTGAGTGAGTGGGGTCTGGTGCAGTAGCTGAGCAGCATTCGCGACAACTGGGTCTGCAGGGAGCCTTCTGGCACACGTTTCAAGCTTTGCTTGATGGTCTGGACTGCCTGTTCTGCCTGGCCGTTGGATGCGGGCTTGAACGGGGCAGATGTGACATATTTGATCCCGTTGCAGGTCATTAATTCCTTGAATTCAGCACTGGTAAAGCACGGCCCATTGTCGCTGACTGGGACATCGGGCAAGCCATGCGTGGCAAAAATGGCTCGTAGGCTTTCAATGGTGGCCGTGGATGTGCCATTCAATCCATTTTGAGTAAGCATCCACGGCAACCAAAAACAGTTTGCCTAGGAATGGGCCCGCATAGTCTACATGGATCCTCGATCACGGTTTGGATGGCCACGACCACAGACTTAGCGGTGCCTCTCTGGGTGCATTGCTCAACTGAGAGCAAGTGTTGCATTGGCGCACACATGACTCTAAATCTGAGTCGATGCCAGGCCACCACACGTGAGATGTGGCTATGGCTTTCATCATTATGATGCCTGGGTGGGTGTTGTGCAGTTCGCAAATAAATGTGTCTCTGCCTTTCTTGTGCAAGACCATGCGATTGCCCCACAAAAGACAGTTCCCCTGCACAGACAACTCGTCATTGCGTCTGTGGAATGGCTTAATCACCACCTGCATCTCCACTGGGACATTGGACCATCTCCCATGGAGGACATAGTTTTTTTTACCAAGGACAGTAAAGGATCCTGACTGGTTCACGTTCTGATCTAGCGGGCCGTGACGGGGGATTTCTCATTCTCAAATGCCTCCATGACCATGAGCAAGTCCGCTGGCTGTGCCATTTCCACCCCGGTGGTGGGCAATGGTAGCCGGCTGAGAGCATCTGCGCAGTTCTCTGTGCCCGGTCTGTGGTGGATTACATAATTGTATGCCGACAGCGTGAGCGCCCATCTTTGGATCCCTTTGCTCTCTGAGAATAGCGATTTAAGTGGCTTGTGGTCAGTTTCAAGCTCGAACACGAGGCCAAATAAGTACTGCTGCATTTTTTTTACCCCGTAAACGCACGCATTTCAACCATGCTGTAGGCCCTTTCGGCCTTGGACAAACTCCTGGATGCATACGCAACTGGTTGCAAAATCCCTGATTCGTTGGCCCGACCCTGTATGATGCCGCATCGCAAGCTAGCGCTAATTGTTTACAAGACAAGCAGTTTGTTAGAACACAATAAATTTCTGCCTTTCTTAAAGACAGCCTCATGTGAATTCCCCCATACGCAGTCGTCTCCCTTGCGCAGTAGCATATGTAGGGGTTCTAGCAGGGTGCTTAACCCAGGGAGGAAATTACCAAAATAGTTAAGGAGTCCCAGGAATGACTGCAGCTTCGACATGTTCTGTGGTTGCGGCGCGTTCTTGATGGCCTCCGTCTTGGCGTCGGTGGGTCTGATCCCGTCTGCTGTGATTCTCCTTCCGAAGAATTTGACGTCCTGTGCCAGAAAAACACACTTCGAGCGTTTCAACCTGAGCCCCATGCGATCCAACCGACGAAGAACCTCCTCCAGATTCTTCAAGTGCTCCATGGTGTCCCGACCTGTAACCAATATGACATCCTGGAAGACCACTGTGCAAGGAACCGACTTTAGCAGGCTCTCCATGTTCCCCTGGAAGATCGCCGCGGCCGACCGAATCCTGAACGGGCACCGGTTGTAGATAAACAGACCTTTGTGCGAGTTGATGCAGGTGAGGCCTTTCAAAAACACCTCCAGCTTCTGCGTCATGTAGGCCGATGTCAGGTCCAGCTTGGTGAACGTCTTCCCTCCAGCCAGGGTCGCAAATAGGTCATCTGCCTTGGGTAGCGGGTACTGGTCCTGCAGCAAAAAATGATTAATCGTTACTTTATAGTCCCTGCAAATTCTAACCGTACTGTCTTCTTTAAGTACCGGGACAATCGGACTGCCCCAGTCATTGAATTCCATCGGTGCGATGATGCCTTCACGTTGCAGCCTGTCCAGCTCAATTTCCACTTTTTCACGCATCGTGTACGGTACCGCCTGTGCCTTGTGATGGATGGGTCGCGTACCGGGAACCAAATGGATCTGCACTTTTGCCCCCGAGAAGCTTCCAATACCTGGCTCGAATAATGATGTGAACTTGCTTAGAACCTGCGTACATGAGACGTCGTCGACGGACAAAAGCGCTCAGATGTCGTCCCAGTTCCAATGGATTTTCCCAACCAGCTTCTGCCAAACAACGTGGGGCCATCCCCTGGCACGATCCACAGCGGGAGTTCGTATACTGCTCCGTCGTAGGAGACTTTGACTTCAGCACTGCCAATTACAGGGATTAGTTCCTTGGTGTAAATCCTTAGTTTGGTGTGAATGGGACTGAGCTTGGGCCTGTGTGCCTTCTTCCCCCACAGCCTGTCGAAGGCCTTTGTACTTATTATGGACTGACTTGCCCCCGTGTCCAGCTCTATAGATACTGGAATGCTGTTCAGTTCAACTTTCAACATTATTGGTGGGCATTTCGTCGTGAACGTGTGTACCCCGTACACCTCTGCCTCCTCAGTACGTGTTTCCAATTCAGTCTGATCCACTGTGGACCGATCTTCCTCTGCAACCTGGTGGTTTGCAGCTCGCCTGCACATTCGTTGGAGGTGTTCCATTGTTCTGCAACCATTGCACGCATAGTGCTTAAAGGGGCCGATGATCACCTCCGCAGCGTCAACAGGGTGCTAACCGCCTCGCATTAACACTTGATGGCGGACTCTGGGTCAATTGAGGTTAGGCCACAGCAGCCGGCGTGTACGTTCTACCATATACATTTCTGCTCAAAACTGACGTTACTTTATGCACAGTACTGGCCGAAACATCTTTGTTCTGCGGAATCTGCTTGGTGCTGTCGCTGGTGGACATAAATGCCTGGGCTATCGTTATGGCTTTACTCAGATTCGGAGTTTCTACATTCAACAGTTTGCGAAGGATTGTCTCATGGCCAATACCCAGTACAAAAAAGTCTCTGAGCATTTGTTCTGGGAATCCCTCAAACTCACAATGTCCTGCGAGGCGCCTTAGTTCGGCAACGTAGCTCGCCTCTTCCTGGCCCTCCGATCGTTGACACGTGTAGAACCGATATCTCGCCATCGAAACGCTTTCCTTAGGATTTAGGTGCTCCCGGACCAGCGTACACAGTTCTTCGTAGGATTTATCTGTTGGTTTTGCCGGGGCCAGGAGATTCTTCGTGAGGCCATAAGTTGTTTCTCCACAGACAGTTAGGAGGATCGCCCTTCGTTTGATAGCATTCTCGTCCCCTTCCAGCTCGTTGGCCACAAAGTATTGGTCAACTCTCCATGAAGGCCTCCCAATCGTCCCCAATCGTCCCCAGGATGCTGACTGTTCTTTGCATTTTCGTGCGGTTGTTCATGACTTCATCGCCAATTGTTGCACTCATAATAAATGGTGAGACTAAGTACTGTGTGTAATGAGCAAGTGTGACCTTAGCTCCTTTAATAAGATTCCAGAGTGCAGGATGCTGGGATCCCTTGGGACTCCAAAAGGTGGGCCCTCTGGTGGTCAGGTGTAATGCAGGTTACAAGGGGTTAAATACATAACAAAGTGCCCCCTGGTTTAAGGGGGGCAGGGGGGTGGGGGGCGGTGTCACACTCCAAAGACTTTCAATCACGTGCCCCCTTGTTTTTTTTTGACGGCATAGAAACAGAAATTATACAAGTGCCCCCTAGCTAAAAGGTGGGGGTGGGGGGGGACACTAAAACTGACAAACTTAAACAAATTAAACTTTAGACATTAAAATCAAATTAAAATTTGGTTGCCAGGATGCAGTCCAGTCCCTCCGGCGCCCACCTCTCGCGGAAGGCCATGAGCGTTAAAAGCTCTACAAACCTGTGAGCATACTTACAGGTGCATACATCACACACACCAACAAAGGAATGGAATGTGAAGTCTTCCCTTTGTTCTGTTCCCAGTAAAGTTTTTCTTTTTTACGATCCGGGATGTAGGCATCACTGGCAAGGCCAGCATTTATTGCCCATCCCTAATTGCCCTTGAGAAGGTGGTGGTGAGCTGCCTTCTTGAACTGCTGCAGTCCTTGTGGTGAAGGTACTCGCACAGTGCTATTAGGGAGGGAGTTCCAGGATTTTGACCCAGTGACGATGAAGGAATGACAATATACTTCCAAGTCAGGATGGTGTGTAACTTTTTTTTACATAGAATTACATAAGATATACGGTACAGAAACAAGCTATGCCGGTGTTTATGCTCCACTCCATTCTTCCCCCAACTTTCCTCATTTAACCATATCAGAATAACCCTCTATTCACTTCTCCTTCTTATGCTTATCTAACTGCCCCTTTAAATGCATCTATACGATTCGCTTCAACCAGTCCCTGTGGTAGCGAGTTCCACATGCTCACCACTGGGTAAAGACATTTCTTCTGAATTCACTATTGGATTTCTTGGTGACTATCTTATATTGATGGCCTCTAATTATGCTCTTCTCCTCAAATGGAAACACTCTCTCTGTATTTACTCTATCAAAACCTTCCATAATTTTAAAAACCTCTATTAGGTCACCCCTCAACCTTCTCTTTTCAAGAGAAAGAAACCCAGCCTGTTCATCCTTTCCTGATAGGTATACCCTCACATTTCTGGTATCCTCTCCTCTATATTCTTTTTGTAATATGGCAACCAGAATTGCAGACAGTACTCCAAATGTGATCTAAGCTAAGTTCAAAGCAAGTTTAGCATAACTTCACTACTTTTCAATTCTATCCCTCTAGAAATAAACCCTAATGCTTGGTTTGCTTTTTTATGGCCTTTGTAAGGAGCGGGGGGGGGGAGGCGGATTGGTGTTTGGGGTGTGTTGTGATCTCTATGAGGGGGTCAGGTTCCCTTCAGGTTTCGAATCGCTCCCCCTCCCTTGGGTTCTGTACTCTGGATTTATTTGGGGTGATGTGACAAAAGTGCAGAGGACACTGGTTTGATGCAAAGAACTTTGGTTTTATTACAGTCAAAGTAATACAGGCTTATTACTCTAGTAAGAAAATACATGGCCAAACTTGCAATCACTCTGATAAAGAACAATACAAGGAAAGGTACAAGGTCAAACTTATAATCACTCTAATAAAGTACCATACAGTAACACATTCAAAGTACGTTGCAGTAAAATTATACCTCCCACCTCCCAATACCTAATTCTAGCTAGGTTAGACTCCAGGGCAGGCAAGGACTTATGCTTACCAATCCTTTTGATAGTTAATGGTAGATGGTGATGTTCTTCCTTCCTTCAGGACTTCAAGACTTCGAGACTGGAGAGTCTCTCCCCTCTCTCTCCTTTCTCTCTCCTCTCTCTCCTCTCTCTCTCCTCTCTCTCACCTCGCTCTCCTCTCTCTAACCTCTGTTGAAAACAGTGGCCAGTTATACGATTTCAGTGTTCTAATCTTGCCACCAAATCTGTTCACAATCCTTTGTATAATTTTGGCGGGCTTGGTTCTTTGTAATATTTTGTCGGGCTCGTTAAAGTTGATATGTCTTGGGTGGGTTGATCTTCGAAAAACTGTTTCCTGATGGAAATATTAGTTTGGTAATTGCAATGTCCTTTTGTGCTTATTTCTTTCGCATACAGGCTGGATTGGGCCTCTTTGTGATGTATATGCTGAAATGGTTTGTCCAGATCCATGTTGATGGGGAACCACCTCTGGGTGATTTGTGATGGTAATGTCTCTTGTGGAGGAAGAGTTCCAAATACTCATTCTTCCAGACAGGTTAGCTCAGTCCTCACACCCAGACAGTTCCAATAATCAAGTGGCCTTCTTTTGTTCCCGAGGTCCGCCCACAGGCTTGAATTTGTCTTGTAAAAGTTCATAATTCTGTTAAAGTTGGTAGTTTCTTCCATAA
The DNA here is from genome assembly GCF_044704955.1 of Pristiophorus japonicus. Taxonomy (NCBI): domain Eukaryota; kingdom Metazoa; phylum Chordata; class Chondrichthyes; family Pristiophoridae; genus Pristiophorus; species Pristiophorus japonicus. Next base: position 28,411,906 of record NC_091987.1, on the reverse strand, counting down.
GCACTTTAGAGTTCCAAACTTTTCAGTAGATAGTCCCAAGTTAAATTTCCTTTCGAATGAGGCCAAACACAGGCGGGGGTGGGGGGGGTGGGGGGGTTCAGGTGAGATTTTGCTCTCTGCAGTCCCCCCTGTTGACACTCTACATTCCTTGAGTGTCAATCAAGGTAAGCAAAATTCCTGCTCCTGAGAGTCAACCTTCCCTGCATTTATACTAGCTAATCATTATCCTGCATCTCTCGTTGAAATGCAATGCAATATGCAGGCGAATACAGTCATTACAATTCGGTTATAGCATAGAGGGGGTATGATGTCCTTCTTTTACTCGGTTTTCACAGTAAAATGACGGTATACAATCATACACAACTTTAAATAAAGTAAAATAAAAACACCGAGTAACAACACATTCTCAAGTGACATTCTTACAACATTTGCGATGTTGCGGTTTACAGCAGGTAAAATCAAACACAAATTAAACATGGTAATCTCTCAATGGCTTTCTGCTCTAGAATATAGAAGTGTTTTTGTGAGATAATTACAGCTTTTAGCAGAGCGGTAAGATGTTCGGGTAGAGGGGGAATTGCATAGCCAAAATGTACAACATATTCCTGCAGGTTTGTAATGTTTTCCCTCACAGTGAGGTGGACAGTGGAGGGTTCAGGAATGGGGACAATCTGTTCCTGGGCCACTTGAACTGATGCCTCAGGTTTGAAGCAAAAACCACTGTCACTTACCGGACACCAGAAGTGTCCATGGTGGTAGTGGGGCACACTGGTGGTGACACAATATGTCCCACCCCCTATGTATTCTACCTGTGAAGGGACATGGTCTTGTGTCATTACCTCCATGGTGCAGTTAATAGGCTGTGTACCAGCAGCTTTAAACCCACACTGTGACTTTGAATGGGCACTCAGGTACTGGGGACACAGTATTACGTGTGCACCCCGGCTCCGGCACCCGGAGAGGTCAGTACCCGTTACAGCGTGCTCCCACTTTATGACATAGGGTGGGACCGCTGTGAAACGAATGTGTGCACCTCCCTGAATAACTCCAATGTTCTCCACCCGGTATACCGGTGCGGGTCGGGCTGTCCCACCCATGACCGGCATCCTTAGTACTATTCCCATAATAGTGTGGTGAGATTTCCCACAGTCTACTGGAACAGGATAGGCTTCAGAGGCTAGGCGGAGCTGACACGGGCTTAGTGAATTGTTGTACGGGTGGAGGACTGCGAGGTGCTTGTTCCTGATCCAAGAGGGGATTAAACCTTGTTTTAAATCCTCCAGGTTGTTGCGGCCCTCGCCCAACAACCATGCCCCATACAGTACGCACACCTCGTTCTGTGCAGCCTGGTCAGAAGCGTTTCTATCCTCCTATATAAGTGCATTCACTGTCTGGGCATGTTTTTCCAGCTCAGCCACTATTTCTTTTAAATGGACCATCATAGCCTGGTCCTCGTGTAGTTCTGATCCTACTACGGTATTCTCCTGTTTCAGGATTTTTCTCAATTGGGTCTTTAAGCTGTTTATCTGTGTTTGCAGCTCTATGTCATCTAGGCTATTTATTACAGAGGATGTATTGTAGGTAGTGAAAACGTCATTTATGATTCCCCTTCTAGGTCTCCCTGAGCCCATGGTGTCCCTAGCGTTTAGGGTGTATAGGTCTGCTTTGTCTACATTTCCAAAGTCCAACGTAAAATTTCTTGAACATGTCTCTAAGTAGGGCCTGGTATAGCAACTCTGTTTCCTTCGGACACCATGCAGGCAGGTGTACCTCGGTAAGGTTTAATATTACTGAAGCTACTGCATAATGTACCCCCTGATATAACAGCTTTTTGGTCGGTACCAATACTAATCCGTTCCCAGGTCCCTTGGTGGTGGTAGAACACCTTTCTATTACTGTGCGTATTGGCGGGGTTGTGGGCAGGGGTTTCTTAATGTGTGCTCTTAGTTCAGTGGCGTTAATTGGGAGTGTGGGACCGCGCACCCGTGTCGGCTAGAATCCCACCCCATCCCTTCCCCTTCATCTTGCCATGCCTGGCGCAGTCGATCGATATGCCTGCGGGGCAAATACACTCTGATCCCCACATGCAAACATAAATTCCTTGTTCCTACATACTTTTACTCCTCCCCATGTCCCCATGATGGTGCGGTACGTAACATTACCGAGTCTTTTCCAGTCCGATTCCTGGTCCCATGCATCCTTGCTGAGTTTTCTGAGCCACCACTATCTTCCCAGGGGAATGTTCCCTTTACAAGTCAAACATACACGTTTTCCCTCTGTAACACTGACTCGGGTAGCGTTGATGTGCATCCGGGGCATGGAAGTGAGGCCTTCCCGTAGGTAAAGCCTTCCTGGCTGGAGTAGCGGGTAGAATTAGATCCCAGCCACCCTGGCCATCTTCCCTCGTGGGCGTAAACGGTGAGTTCTTCCACATCTCGGGGACCACCCCCGGCGATTACGATCGGTGCTCTTCCTCCTGAACACCCGTAAATGAGGGATTCTTCCACGTCTCCTCGGTCGCTGCTGCTCATCCTTACCAGGGCGAGCAGGAACAGGATCCTTCTCATGCTGTCCTCTTTCCTGTAGGGGCACGTAAAACAGATTTGTCTAGCCCTGAGAAAGTTATCTGGCTTGACAAAGGTGACTGAGTTCTAAATTGGGCTCACAGTCTTTAATTGACTGGCTGTCCTATTCAGTTCCTTGTGGACTGATTCCTGCTTTTAACTTTATCTCACAGTCGTTCTGTTCGTTATCTCTCTGGTGCTTCCTTAATAGCCATACCGGTAGATTCTTCTTACTCCCGGGGATTACCCGGCCTGTGCTTCTTTTAACAGCTGCACAGGTAGATTCTTTTCCTTACCCCAGTTAACTAATACATATATACTTATCATTACACAGATAAATCTTACACTATTCTAAACGTATTCACTAAACATACTTAAATTCATATTGCTAAACATCCTTAAATTCACATCGCTATATATGTACATCTGCCACCCGTCTCCGGGTGGCCAGGTTAATTCCTGCCTTCTCTCCTTCTTCTTCTCCCGCTGGGTGTCCAGCGAGGTAGGTGATAGGTCGGCCTGCACCGCCTAACCCTAAGTACCCTGACCGGATGTGGGTTTGAGTCCCACACTATCGGGGGTACGTCCCCTCTGGTGCTGCAGCACACCGCTCCTTTGGGGGTGGCTGCCTGGTTTGTTTCTTCCCCTGGGGGTTCTGCCTGGCTGAGGGCTATGGGCTGGGGACTCTCACTTGGTGGCTGGTCCACCGCTATCTCTTCTGGGGGTCCCTTGTTGCCCGAGGCTACTGGCTGGGTGTCCCTGCTCGCGGGCTGGTCTCTGACCTTGGGTGCCCTTTTGCGGCTGTTCCCTTTCCTGGGGCTGAACCATTTAGATTGGAGCACCAGTGACCACGGTGTTTTTAGCCGTGGCGTGCGGGGAGTCCTTCTTAAGGTCCGGCTGCTGGGGGTGCGTCCGAGTCCAAAATGATTGGGGGGGACAGTTCCTCCGGTAACACAGTCCACCGCCCCTCTAGGTGCAGTCTGTGGGTCTGCCACGTCCCCTGTGGGACTTCCAGAGTCGGGGGCTGTTAGCTGGGGGTCCCTGTCTTTAGCACGGTTTACAGGTTTTGGCTGTCCCTTACGTTTTGCTGCTGCCCCTGGGTTGAAAAGTTTGCACTGGTTTATGTGAAACCACTTTGTTTGGCGGGCAATTTTATGGCATCGACCATGGGGCTTGCCTTGTCGACAATGTGGTACGGTCCCTTGTACAGTCCTCAAAGACCCCTACTCTAGTGTAGTTCCTTACCATAACCTGTTCCGCTATCTCTCACTCATGGTGTATGCGAGGTTCTAGCAGCAGTCGGTTGTTCCGATGCTGTTTTCCCATGTTGTTAGCAGCCTGCCAGTGAATCTGTTTAAGGTATTCAAACAGATTCCTGACAAAGCTGCCCCGGTTCGCTTCCCGAAGCTGACCTTCCGTGAGTACTGGAGCTAATACATGGGTGGGAGTTCGCATGCCTCTGCCGGTCATGAGCTCGTACGGGGAGTACCCCGTGCTCTTTGACTGGCTGGCCCGGATCCCCATGAGGACCAGTGGTAGGACCTCTACCCACCTCTTGGGTAAGTCCCCTGTCTCTTTGCGCAGCCTTTCTTTGATAGTGCGGTTTAAACGCTCCACAGGCCAGGATGACTGTGGGTTGTGGGCGACATGCCATATTCCTTTGATGCCGAGTACCTTAAGGGTCTCCTGCATCACCTGTCTGGTGAAATGACTCCCTTGGTCGGACTCCACGTATTGTGGTAGTCCCCATCGAGAGAACACTTCGCTGACCAGGATCCTAGCTGTTCCCAGGGCAGTGGCTGTTCGGCATGGGAAGGCTTCCACCCATTTGGTGAATACGTCCACCAAGACTAGGCAGTACTTGTAACCTCCCTGGGCAGTGGGCAGGGGCCCGATGTAATCGATTTGGATCGACTGCCAGGGTCCCTCTACCCTCCTGATATGTCCCTTAGATACCTTTCTTTTCTGGGGGTCGGGGTTGTTGGCCGTGCACACCAGACAGCTAGCACAGAACTCGCGGACGTCTTCCCTGAGTCCCGGCCACCACCCTGCTTGTTCCACTCGTTGCCAAATGGTCTCAGGTCCGGGGTGTCCTGCTCCTGGACCCTCGTGGGCCAGCTGGAGGAATTCTCTCCGGTGTTGTTGCGGTACTACCCATTGCTCCCCCCTGAACAGCATGCCGCCTTTAATGACAATCGCTGCAGTGCTGTATGAGTCGTCTATCCTTTCCCCTTTTGCTAGCATGTTCAGGGCAGTTTTGAGGACGGGGTCTTGGGTCTGAACCGTTTTTAGGTCCGGGGCAAAGCTATCCCTGCCTTCCCTGCTGTCCCTATCCTGCCCCTGACTGCTGCAATGGGTCCTGGGTTGCACGGATCCCAGAGCTTGCCCGTGCGGGCCCCTTGCTTGGCTAACAAGTCAGCCTGCTGGTTTCCCTCGCTACGGGGTTCTGTGGTGGAATGTGCCTTCACCTTAAGTATGTAGATATTCCCTTCCTCCCCTACAGCTTTCATGATCTTTTCCAGTAAGGGCTTAATTGCCAGGGGTCTCCCGTCTGCAGATGTGTATCCGCGGCGGGACCAAATAGCCAGGTACTCCGTACATGAATTGCATGTGAACAAAGTGTCCGAGCAAATCGTGTATGGGGTAGGGAATTCTTCGGGGTGTGTGACTACATACACCATCACAGACAGTTTAACGTGCTGGGTGCTCATAGTACTGGGGAGTTTAATCGCCAGGACAATGCCTGCCTCGGGGTCATAAACTCCGCAGCCTGTGAGTCGTTCACCCGCAGATACTGTGCTTGAACCGTCCACATAGATCTCTCGGCCTGTGGGGTGTAACACAGCCCGAAAGCCGATGTTAATTTCCCATACCCCTTCTACGGAACACCGGTGGGCTGTCTCTGGATAAATCATGTTGGCTGCGAGTCTTGGCTCGCAGTGACCCTTTACCCTTAGGTCCATTTGGGAGAGGAGCAGGGTCCAGCGAGCAATGCGGGCACTGCTCACTGTCCCGTCCTTGATTCTCCCGTCCAGGAGCATTTGGGTGGGCGTATGGTGGGTAAGGAGTGTGATACGGGACCCCCCTGTGAAGATCAGTGATCTTTTCATAGCCCACTGAGTGGCTAGGAGGTGCCGCTCACAGTTGGAGTATCCCTTCTCCACGTCCGTGAGTATCCTGGAGGAGTAGACCACTGGTCTCAGCCGGCCGTGCCGCTCTTGGAGCAGTACTGCACTCAGGCTGTCCCCACTGGCTGCTACCTCCAGGAAAAACTCTTTACCCCCATCGATGGCCCCTTGAGCTGGAGCGGTCTGCAGGTCTTTCTTGAATTGGATAAATGCTGCCTCGCAACCTTTGTCCCAATCCCACTCCACTCCCTTGTGTAGGAGTCGGAGCAGAGGGGCTGCGGTGGCTGCAGAATCCTCAATGAAATCTCAGCAGTACTCGGTTAGTCCTAGAAAAGATCTTCCTCCTGTTACTGTGTTGGGGGCTGGTAACTTCTGCACTGCTTCCCTTCTAGCTTTGTCAATGGCCCTTTCCCCAGTGCGCACAGCCAGTCCCAGGAATTTTACTTCCTTCTGGCCGATCTGTGCCTTCTTGGGGTTTACTTTAAATCCCTCTTCTTTCAGCAGCTCAGCCAGCAGTGGGCCATGCTCCTCCCCCTCATCGGTGAACAGGAGCAGGTCATCTACATACTGTACTAATTGCTGGGGTCTGCTGAAGCTCTTTAAACAGTTGGCCATACACTGATGGAAAATACTCGGGCTGTTGTGGAAGCCCTGAGGGAGACAGTTCCAAGTGTATTGCTGTCCTTTAAAGGTAAAAGCAAACTTGTACTGATCTTCCCTTCTTAAAGGTATGGACCAAAACCCATTGGAAATATCCAGCACCGTGAAGGTGGTCGCGGAGGCTGGGATACTTCCAATGAGGTCGGCGACAGCAGCAACAGTGGGTGCACAGGCGGGGATGTTACAGTTGAGTACTCGATAGTCCACCGTGGCTCTCCAGGAGTTGTCCGGTTTCTTAACCGGCCACAATGGAGAGTTCACATGGGTAGCTATTGGTCTCAATACCCCCTGTTTAACCAGCGAACCCAAGGCTGTTTCCATGTCTGCCTCTGCCTCCCTGGGGAAGTTGTACTGTTTCTGTGGTCGGGTCATGGGGTCCCCATCTATGCTAACCTCGACCCCATTTATTCTCCTGCAGTCAGGTTTGTGAGTGGCAAAAGCTGCAAGGTTTTTCCTCACATACTCTTGATATTCTACAGGTGTGTTACTGACCAGTGATTCAAGGTAGTAACCCTCCTTTGGTTTCATGGTGCACACCATCCCTTTTCCCAGAGGTAAGGCGACAGGGTTAGCTGCATAGGCAAGGGTGCTTGAGACACCGGTGTCCAGCAGGTAAGTCCCTTTCACCTTTTCCACTTCCATCTGTACGGTCGGTCTCCCCCACGCATCATACTCGAGGGCACACTGATATGTCCTTACTATACAGTATAAATGCACACGAGGCCCATACTTGAGAGAAGGTCACTCTGTGGCCAGTAACCTTTATTAGCCAGCACTGAAGTGATGAAGGTGGGTGGAGCTTCCCCTTTTATACCTGAAAGTCCAGGTTAGGAGTGTCTCCCACAAGTTCACCACCTTGTGGTCAATGTTCTCACAGTGTACAACTTAGGTCAGTTTATACATGGGTTATGATGACAGTTAAATACATAACATCACCTCCCCCCAAAGTCTTATTGGGATTACAGGTTAAGTCTCTGGTGGTTTACGCTCCCTTGTAGAACGCCTGAGTTGGGGCTCCGGTTGTTAGGCGCTGGCCTGAATGTCTGCTGTTTGCGGTGCCTCAGGCTTGTCCGGACTGCCCACAGTGACTGGGCTCTCCTCCGCTTGGTTCCAGTGTTCGGTCACCTGTGGAAGAGTGAACTCTACATCGTGTTCTGCCTCTACTTCTTCTATGGGGCTGCTGAACCGCCTTTTTGTTTGGTTCACGTGTTTGCGGCAGATTTGTACGTTGGTAAGATGAACTACCAGAATCCTATTTCCCTCTTTGGCAATCACAGTGCCTGTGAGCCATTTGGGCCCTGCATTCCCGTCATGATAGTCACATTGTGACTGGCGCCTGCTCTCAACAATTTCTTTCATGGTGGGGTGTATAAGGGATAACCTGGTTTTGAGCGTCCTTTTCATTAGCAACTCTGTGGGTGGGACCCCTGTGAGCAAGTGTGGTCGGGATCTATTGGCCAACAGGAGGCATGATAAGCGGCTTTGTAGGGAACCCCCTTGCATCTGAGCATCCCCTGTTTGATTATCTGCACTGCTCGTTCCGCCTGGTCGTTTGAGGCCTGCTTGAACGGTGCCATTCTGACATGGTTGATACCATTTTCTGCCATGAAGTCCTGGAATTCAATGCTTGTAAAGCATGGGCCATTGTCTCTGACCAAGACGTCCGGTAGACCATGGGCGGCGAACATTGCCCGTAGACCTTCTCCCGTGGCAGAGGATGTGCTTGAATTGAGAATGTCACACTCGATCCATTTGGAGTAGGCGTCTTCGACAACCAGAAACATTCTTCCCATGAAAGGACTTCACATGGATGCATGACCATGGCTTAGCGGGCCAGGATCAGGGGCTAAGGGGGGCTTCCCTGGGTGTATTGCCCAGCTGGGCACATGTGTTGCATCTGCGAACACAAAGTTCCAGGTCTGCATCTATCCCTGGCCACCAAACATGTGACCTGGCAATTGCCTTCATCATGACAATGCCCGGGTGCTCATTGTGGAGTTCTCTGATGGACATCTCTCTGCCCATCTGGGGCATGACTACTCGGTTTCCCCATGGTAGGCAATCGGCCTGAATCGAGAGTTCATCCTTGCGCCTGTGAAATGGTTTGAATTCCTTAGGGCATGCCTCGTACGTGGCTGCCCAGTCCCCATTCAGGACATATTTCTTAACTAAAGACAGTCGTGGGTCTCTATTTGTTCAGACTTTAATCTGACGGGCTGTCACGGGTGAGCCTTCGCTTTCGAAAGCTTCAACAGCCATGACCATCTCAGCAGCATGCTCGGTTGCCCCCTCGGTGGTGGCTAGTGGGAGCTTGCTGAGTGCATCGGCGCAGTTTTCAGTGCCCGGTCTGTGCCGAATTGTATAGTCATAGGTGGCTAACGTGAGTGCCCACCTCTGTATGCGGGCCGATGCATTTGCATTTATGGCCTTGTTGTCGGCCAAAAGGGACGTTAGGGGTTTGTGATCTGTCTCCAGCTCAAATTTCCTGCCAAACAGGTACTGGTGCATTTTTTTTACAACATATATACATGCAAGCGCTTCCTTTTCTACCATCCCGTAGCCCCGTTCTGCCTGGGACAGACTTCTGGAGGCATAAGCTACCGGCTGTAACTGGCCCTTGGCATTAACATGCTGCACACACACCCAACCCCATAGGACGATGCATCGCACATTAAAACGAGTTTCTTACATGGGTCATATAGCGTTAACAGATTGTTGGAGCCTAACAAATTTCGTGCTCTATCAAAAGCCCTTTCCTGGCTGTCCACCCCAGACCCATTTGCGAACTTTGCGTATGAGCACGTGTAGCGGCTCTAACAACGTGCTCAATTTGGGAAGAAAGTTATCAAAATAGTTCAGGAGCCCCAGGAAAGAACCCAGCTCCGTCGTGTTATGAGGTCTGGGTGCTCTCTGGATCGCTTCTGTTTTGGACGTAGTAGTTCTGATCCCGTCTGCTGCTACCCTCATCCCCAGGAATTCTACCTCTCGAGCTAAGAAGACGCACTTCGCCTTTTTCAGTCGCAGCCTTACCCGGTCCAATCTGCGTAGCACCTCCTCCAGGTTCCGGAGGTGTTCTTCAGCATCACAACCCGTGATGAGGATGTAATCTTGAAAAATCACTGTCCTTGGAATCGACTTGAGGCTTTCCATATTTTGTTGAAAGATCGCGGCGGCTGAGCGAATCCCAAACGGATATCTGTTGTACTCAAACAACCCCTTGTGTGTCGTGATGGTGGTCAGCTTCTTCGACTCACTCGCCAGCTCCTGGGTCATGTAAGCTGAGGTCAGATCCAATTTTGAAAAAAGTTTGCCACCGGATAGCGTCGCGAAGAGGTCCTCCGCTCTCGGTAGCGGGTACTGTCTTGGAGTGACACCCGATTGATGGTGGCCTTGTAATCACCTCATATCCTGACCGACCCATCCACCTTGAGCACCGGCACAATCGGGCTTGCCCAGTCACTGAATTCGACTGGCGAGATGATGCCTTCCCTCAGCCTGCGGTCCAATTCGCCTTCTATCTTTTCCCGCATCACGTACGGCACCGCTCTGGCCTTGTGGTGTATTGGCCTGGCATCCGGGTTAATGTGAATCACTACCTTGGTCCCCATGAAAGTGCCAATGCCGGGGTGAATTAGTGAGTCAAATTTGTCCAGGACATGATATTTGCATGATATTCGCTCCACAGAAGAAATTGCATTGACATCGCCCCATTTCCAGTTCATGACAGCAAGCCAACTCCTCCCAGCAGTGCGGGACCGTCCCCCGGGATAATCCAGAGTGGCAACCTGTTCTCCGAATCTTTGTAGGTCACGACTTCAGTGGCGCTGCCTAGCACCGGAATGATCTCCTTTGTATATGTCTGTAGCTGTGCGTCAATTGGCAATAATTTTGGCCTCCTGGCCTTGGACGCCCACAACTTGTTGAACTGTTTGATACTTGCAAGCTCTGGCTTTGTGTTTGCCTCCACACCTCCAACATGAGCTGTTGTTGGAAACAAAAGGTCCATTACCAGTCGATCGTCTCTGACTGTCTCTGTAACTGTCCTTAAGCGCACCATTAACAGGTGTTGATGGCCCCATTACTGGCCGCATTTTCCTTTGCGATGGCATGAATTGCCGTTCAGCTAGCCATTGTCTCTGTTGAATTCCCCCTTTGGGTTCAACTACATGCTCGGGCATGTCCGATTGCCCCTGTCTGCTTGGAGAACTGTGTGCCGCATTAACAATGTTGACTCCCTGTCCATTTGCTGCATTTAAACCAAGATTTTTGTCAAACATCATTCTGGTCTCTTCCTCCCCTGAGATAAATGTCTGGGCCATCAAAGCCGCCGTTTCCAGGGTCAAGTCTTTAGTCTTAATCAGTTTCCTGAAAACCCCAGCGTGCCCGATGCCCTCAATAAAAAAGTCTCGCAGCATCTCCGCTCTGCATGCATCTGGGAACTTACATAGGCTCGCCAGTCGCCGGAGGTCTGCCACAAAGTCTGGAACGCTTTGCCCTTCTTGCCGCCGGTGAGTGTAAAACCGGTGTCTCGCCATGTGCATGCTGCTCGCCGGTTTAAAGTGTTCCCTGATCAACTTACTGAGCTCTTCAAAAGTCTTGTGCACCGGCTTCTCTGGCGCTAGAAGGTCCTTCATCAGGGAGTACGTCCTGGATCCACAAACCGTCAGGAGATGAGCCCTGCGTTTGTCGGCCAAATCCTGTCCCAGCCATTCCTTAGTGACGAAACTTTGCTGTAGTTTCTCAATAAAATTGTCCCAATCATCACCAACACAGTACCTCTCTTCTGTACTGCTAGTGGCCATGCTCGCGTGGTTTAAATCCCAGTTTCTCGTCGCCAATGATATGTCCTTACAATACAGTATGAATGCACACGAGGCCCATACTTGAGAGAAGGTCACTCTGTGACCAGTAACCTTTATTAGCCAGCACTGAAGTGATGAAGGCGGGTGGAGCTTCCCCTTTTATACCTGAAAGTCCAGATTAGGAGTGTCTCCCACAAGTTCACCACCTAGTGGTCAATGTTCTCACAGTGTACAAATTAGGTCAGTTTATACATGGGTTACAATGACAGTTAAATACATGACACACACAGGTGGACAGACTGCGCCTGTCCTAGTCACGGTTTTGGTTGGGAGAGAGCAAATGGGATTTCGGTACCGGTGGCAGTGGCTACCTTTCCAGGTCCATCTAACATGGCTCGGAGCGCAGTTAAAAAGATCTCAAATGAGTGGGGAGGGACTGGCTTATCTGTCTCGGTCTTTTGGGCAGGGGCTGGAGAATTCTTTCCTGCGCTATTCTTCCAAGGAGTTTTACAATCCCTTCTCCAGTGCCCACTCCTTCCGCACCCAAAGCAGGTACGTTTTGTATCGGAGGAGTTGTCCCCCTCATGGCGCCATTCCCTCTTGTCTTGGTTAGGTTGGATTTCGTGAACCCTTCCTTTTTGTGGGTGCTCTTCTGTCCCTCTGCCGTTTCTGTAAGCTAGGGTCAGTTGCCGAAGCACTCCCTGTTCTGTGGCTTGGGGATCTCTGGGGTCGAACCAGACCTCAGCCTTGGTTCTTATTCTGGTTAACTTTTAGCTACTAGGCTTCGGAGCCAGTGTGCTAATTCATCCGGGTTTAAGTGATTTCTGTCAATGTCCCCACTACAGGTGCTTTTGTACACCGGCCACAGTCGGTTTGCGAAAGCCTGTGGGGTTTCTCCTGTGAGCTGCACCGTTTTCTCTACTCTAGAGAAGGGACTCCCGTCATTGCAGCCCATAGCTTCTAAAATGTCTTTCTGGATGGCAGCAAGTGTTTTCTGTCCTCTTTTGTCTCAGTAGAGAGGGACTGGTACAGTTTGCTGTCTAGAGATAGGAGAAGCATCTTTGCCATTTCTGCATCATCGCACCCATTAATATCCCCTGCCTGTTCCACTTCCACAAAGTGAACCGAGGGGTCTCCCTTTGGAGTTAGCTTTCCCAGGTGGCTTATCATCGCCTTAAGGTGGTGGGGAGTGTGGGAGACCATAAACTGACTTTCCAGGGGCCCTAGACCCCCGTTAAGGGTGGGCGGGCCAAACCTCTGTTGCCAGACCGGGCACATTGGCCCTGGTTCTGGCTCTCCCTGTTCTGGCTCGCCTCCCTCTCCTCCCTGCAGCCAAGACGAGCTGAAACTCGGTGCTACAGGTGGTGGTAGTTCACTATCCCTGTCTGCCCTGTAACTGATTTGCCCCTCCTGCTGCTGAACCGGTGTAGTCACCGGTGCCACAGGTAGTGGCCAGGTAGTTTCTTCCTTCTCTTCCAGGTTTACCTGGGCTTATTAGGCATATCATGCCTTTTGCCTTGGACAGAGCAAGGTTTAAACTTTTAATTTGCTGCTGGCAGGGACCGTGGTCTCCCGATTCAAACCCATTAGTGCTAGCTACTTTATACGCTGCTTGCACATCTTTTAATCTTTCCTGGAGCTCTTTTACTTGTAGGGTGAGGAGAGCGCTTTCCTTCCTCAGTGACTTTTCATTACTTTTGGCCTCGGTAACCTGACATTGAAAATAGTCCTGACTGTTTTTAAACCTTTCCATTATTTGGGTCCTTTTCTGTTTTAGCTTAGGGATTTCTCCTGATAATCTTTCTTCTGACATAACCCTTTCCTGGTAGTCCTCTGCGCATTCCCATAACTCTGCCTGTAAGGTTTCATTCATTCTGTCTAGCAGCTGGACCTGTCGCTGTAGACAGACCAATGAGATTACCTTCTCTACTGCTTCTTTGTGATCTTTACTTGCTGTCCACTGGGCTGCAGCGTCAGCCGGACGCTCAGCGCGCAATAGACTAAGCACCCATTCCTTAGTTACATTCACTTATACATACAGGAGGAAATCCTCTCTTCCATTTTGGTTCTTTGCCCCAAGCCAGCACTCTCTACATCACACCCCGTGTGCCAGAGTCATGCCACGGTCGCCATTTTGTAAGGGGGGATGTTTGGGGTGGGTGTTGTGGTCTCTGAGGGGGTCAGGTTCCCTTCTGACCAACTTGAGCGGTTTCGAAACGCTCCCCCTCCCTTGGGTTCTGTACTCTGGATTTATTTGGGGTGATGTGACAAAAGTGCAGAGGACACTGGTTTGATGCAAAGAATTTTGGTTTTATTACAGTCAAAGTAATACAGGCTTATTACTCTAATGAAAATAAATGGCCAAACTTACAATCACTCTAATAAAGAAAAATACAAGGAAAGGTACAAGGTCAAACTTATAATCACTCTAATAAAGTACCAAACACTACACATTCAAAGGGTAAAATTATACCTCCCACCTCCCAATACCTAATTCTAGCTAGGTTAGACTCCAGGGCAGGCAGGGACTTATGTTTACCAATCCTTTTGATAGTTAATGGTAGATGGTGATGTTCTTCCTTCCTTCAGGACTTCAAGACTTCGAGGCTGGAGAGTCTCTCCCCTCTCTCTCCTCTCTCTCTCCTCCCTCTCACCTCTCTCTCCTCTCTCTCTCCTCTCTCTCACCTCTCTCTCCTCTCTCTAAGCTCTGTTGAAAACAGTGGCCAGTTATACAATTTCAGTGTTCTAATCTTGCCACCAAATCTGTTCACAATCCTTTGTATAATTTTGGCGGGCTTGGTTCTTCTTTGTAATATTTTGTCAGGCTCGTTAAAGTTGATATGTCTTGGGTGGGTTGATGTTCGAAAAACTGTTTCCTGATGGAAATATTAGTTTGGTAATTGCAATGTCCTTTTGTGCTTAGTCTTTCGCATACAGGCTGGATTGGGCCTCTTTGTGATGTATATGCTGAAATGGTTTGTCCAGACCCATGTTGATGGGGAACCACCTCTGGGCGATTTGTGATGGTAATGTCTCTTGTGGAGGAAGAGTTCCAAACACTCATTCTTCCAGACAGGTTAACTCAGTCCTCACACCCAGACAGTTCCAATAATCAAGTGGGCTTCTTTTGTTCCCTAGGTCCGCCCACAGGCTTGAATTTGTCTTGTAAAAGTTCATAATTCTGTTAAAGTTGATAGTTTCTTCCATAAGCACTTTAGAGTTCCAAACTTTTCGGTAGATAGTCCCAAGTTAAATTTCCTTTTGAATGAGGCCAAAAACAGGAGGGGTTCTGGTGAATATTTCTGTCTGCAGTGTTGTAACCTGTGTCAATACTTTTAGTGATTTGTGTATTTGTACTCCTAGTCTTTGCTTCTCTACCCCATTTAAATTCTTATTTTCCAAGTAATATGTGACTTCCCTACTTTTCTTAACAAAATGTAAAACCTCACATTTATCTGTTGAATTTTATTTGCCAATTATATGCCCATTCTGCAAGTTTATTAATGTCTTTTTGTAATTTATTGCAGTCCGCCTCAGTTTATTAGTAGAATATATTTTTCCTGGACTCTGTTGAACATCGTGTTAAAATATTTCCCATTTCTGTTGTACATCGCTTTTTGCCAATATTGTTGTCCATTTTATTTTCTCAAGAGCTATTCTCAGCCCCTCAATATCACATTTTCTCCAATCTATTACTCTGGTCTTTGTCATGCCTATATCCTTCTCAATTATTACCTTAAAGTGTATTATATTATGCTCACTATTGCCTAGATGTTCCCCTACTTTTACTTCTCTTATCTGCCCTGGTTCACTTCCCATTACTTGATCTAATGGTGAATCCTCCCTTGTTGGGCTTTGTACATTTTGGATTAGAAAGGAGTGCTGTACACATTGTAGAACTCCATTCCCTTATCCCCATTACCTACCTCCTCTGTCCAACTAATATCAGGGTAGTTGAAATCCCCCATGATGATTATTCTATGTTTTTTTACTCATTTCCCTAATTTGTCTGCATATTTCTTCCTCCACCCTCCTTCCACTATTAGGTTGTCTGTAGACGACACCTATTAGTGTGATGAATCCTTCATTATCTTTTATCTCTATCCACATGGATTCTATCTCTGTCTGGCTGATAGCTGCATCACTTTTTTCCACTGCCATTATGTTATCCCTAATAAGTACAGTTACTCCACCTCCCATTTTCCCCACTCTATTTTTTCTAACTATGTTATTGTTGTGTATCTGTAAAGCATGTTCTGCCACCAGGGAGCGCATCCCCTGAAGTCTCAAGGGATCCCAGCATCCCTTTGGAGCACTCTATATAGGCCGGCCCCTGGAGCCTGTTCCTCACTCTGGAGTGTCTTAATAAAGACTGAGGTCCTGTTACTTTAACCTCCCTGTGTGCAGCCTCATCTGTGTTAGGAACACAATAACTGCCGATGAGTATACGAATCCAACGCAAAGATGCAGCAAACTGTGGGCATCCCTGGAGAAGTTCTCGGAGGGTGAGGACTGGGAAGCCTATGTAGAACGGCTAGACCAGTACTTTGTAGCCAACGAGCTGGATGGAGAAGGAAGCGCTGCAAAAAGGAGAGTGGTGCTCCTCACGGTCTGCGGGGCACCGACCTACAGCCTCATGAAGAATCTTCTGGCTCCGGTGAAACCCACAGATAAGTCGTATGAGTAGCATCTTAACCCGAGGGCTGATGGCAAGGTGTCGGTTCTACACGTGCCAGCGATCTGAAGGTCAGGAAGTGGCGAGCTACGTCGCTGAGCTAAGGCGACTTGCAGGACAATGTGAGTTTGATGGCTACCTGGAGCAGATGCTCAAAGACTTTTTTGTACTGGGCATTGGCCACGAGACCATCCTACGAAAACTTTGGATTGTAGAGACACCGACCCTCAGTAAGGCCATTGCGATAGCACAGGCGTTTATGTCCACCAGTGATAACACCAAACAAATCACTCAGCACACAAGTGCTAGCAATGTTCATAAATTAACTGGAACTGTGTTTGCGAGCAGAAATGTACAGGGCAGAACCCACATGTCTGCAACTGCCAGCAGGCCTCAGGTGACCCAGATGACTCAGAGTCTGCAACAAATGATGAATGCAAGGCAATTCACACCTTGTTGGCCTTGTGAAGGCTTCCATTCAGCCTACTCTTCCAGCTTCAAACGGTATGTTTTCAAGAGCTGTGGAACAATGGGGCACCTCCAACAAGCTTGCAGATGAGCTGCAAGCTTTGCAAAACCTGCTAAACACCACGTGGCAGAGGAAGATCGGTCCATGGTGGATCAAAGCAATTTCGAGCCTCAGAGAGAGGAGGCAGATGCTGAAGTACACGGGTGCACACATTTTTGATGAAATGTCCACCTATAATGCTAAATGTAAAATTGAATGGCTTACCCGTAGCCATGGATCTGGACACTGGCGCTAGCCAATCCATCATGAGTAAAAAGATGTTTGAGAGACGGTGGTGCAACAAGGCACTCAGACCAGCCCTGAGCCCCATCCACACGAAACTGAGAACGTACACCAAAGAGCTCATCACTGTCCTGGGCAGCGCCATGGTCAAGGTCACCTACGAGGGCATGGTGCATGAACTGCCACTCTGGATTGTCCAGGGCGATGGCCCCACACTGCTTGGAAGGAGCTGGCTGGGCAAAATCCGCTGGAACTGGGATGACATCTGAGCGCTATCACATGTCGATGAGGCCTCATGTACCCAGGTTCTTAACAAATTTCCTTCCCTTTTTGAGCCAGGCATTGGAAACTTTTCCGGGGCGAAGGTGCGGATCCACTTGGTCCCAGAGGCACAACCCATTCACCACAAGGCGCGAGTGGTACCTCACATGATGAGGGAGAGAGTGGAAATCGAGCTGGACAGGCTGCAACGCGAGGGCATTATCTCCCCAGTGGAAATCAGCGAGTGGGCCAGCCCGATTGTTCCTGTACTCAAAAGTGATGGCACGGTCAGGATTTGCGGCTATTATAAAGTAACTATTAATCGTTTCTCGCTACAGGACCAATACCCGCTACCTAAGGCAGATGACCTATTTGCGATGCTGGCAGGAGGCAAAACATTCACCAAGTTCGACCTGACTTCGGCCTACATGACGCAGGAGCTGGAGGAGTCTTCGAAGGGCCTCACCTACATCAACACGCACAAGGGACTGTTCATCTACAACAGATGCCCGTTTGGAATTCGGTCGGCTACAGCGATCTTCCAGAGAAACATGGAGAGCCTACTCAAGTCGGTACCACGCACGGTGGTTTTTCAGGACAATATATTGGTCACGGGTCGGGACACCGTCGAGCACCTACAAAACCTGGAGGAGGTCCTCCAGCGACTGGATCGCGTAGGGCTGCGGCTGAAGAGGTCGAAATGCGTCTTCATGGCAACAGAAGTGGAGTTTTTGGGGAGAAAGATCGCGGCGGACGGCATTCGGCCCACAGACGCCAAGACAGAGGCTATCAGGAACGTGCCCAGGCCACAGAACTTCACGGAGCTGCAGTGGTTCCTGGGACTCCTCAACAAGGTGAGAACTGGATATGGGGAAATAAACCAAGTAATTGCTTTTGAGAAAGCCAGAAACATTTTATGTTCCAACAAGCTGCTTGTATTGTATAACCCGTGTAAAGGACTTGTGCTAGCATGTGATGCGTCGTCGTACGGAGTCGGGTATGTATGACAACAAGCTAATGTTGCGGGGAAGTTGCAATCTGTCGCCTATGCCTCCAGGAGCTTGTCTAAGGCGGAGAGGGCCTGCAGCATGATTGAGAAAGAGGCATTAGCGTGTGTGTTTGGGATAAAGGAAATGCATCAGTACCTGTTTGGCCTCAAATTTGAGTTGGAAACCGATCACAAGCCCCTCATATCCCTGTTCGCTGAAAACAAGGGGATAAATACTAATGCCTCAGCCCGCATACAAAGATGGGCACTCGCGCTATCAGCGTACAACTATACCATCCGCCACAGGCCAGGCACGAGAGCTGTGCGGATGCTCTCAGTCGACTACCATTGCCCACCACGGGGGTGGAAATGACGCAGCCTGCAAACTTGTTGATGGTCATGGAAGCGTTTGAAAATGATAAATCAGCTGTCACGGCCCACCAGATTAGGACTTGGACCAGCCAAGATCCTCTGCTGTCCAGAGTAAAAAACTGTGTACTGCATGGGAGCTGGGCCATCAGCCATGAACTCATTGAATGGCGGTGCAGGCTAGAAGGGCTGAATGGCCTACTCCTGCACCTATTTTCTATGTTTCTATGTTTCTATCCCCGTTGAAATGCAAGCGCTAATCAAGCTGTTCCAGCGGCGAAAGGATGAGCTGTCCATTCAGGCAGACTGCCTGTTGTGGGGTAACCGCGTAGTACTACCCAAAAAGGGCAGGGAGACATTCATCTCGGATCTCCACAGCACACACCTGGGTATAATAATGATGAAAGCGATAGCCAGATCCCACGTGTGGTGGCTCGGTATCGACTCTGACTTAGAGTCCTGTGTACGGCAATGCCACGTGTGAGCTCAGTTGAGCAATGCGCCCAGAGAGGCACCACTAAGTTTATGGTGCTGGCCCTCCAGACCATGGTCGAGGATCCATGTCGACTATGCAGGCCCGTTTCTCAGTAAAATATTCCTGGTGGTGGTGGATGCTTTTTCAAAATAGATTGAATGTGAAATAATGTCGGGAAGCACCGCCACCGCCACCATTGAAAGCCTGAGGGCCAAGTTTGCCACCCACGGCCTGCCTGACATACTGGTCAGTGACAATGAGCCATGTTTCACCAGTGCCGAATTTAAAGAATTCATGACCTGCAATGGGATCAAACATGTCCCGTTTAAACCAGCCTCCAATGGGCAGGCAGAGCGGGCAGTACAAACCATCAAACAGAGCCTTAAACGAGTCACAGAAGGCTCATTCCAAACCCGCCTGTCCCGAGTACTGCTCAGCTACCGCACGAGACCCCACTTGCTCACAGGGGTGCCCCCGGCTGAGCTACTCATGAAAAGGACACTTAAAACCAGACTCTCGCTGGTTCACCCCAACCTGCATGATCAGGTAGAGAGCAGGCGGCAGCAACAAAATGTAAACAATGGTTGCGCCACTGTGTCACGGGAAATTGATCTGAATGACCCTGTGTATGTGCTAAACTATGGACATGGTCCCAAGTGGATCGCGGGCACGGTGATAGCTAAAGAAGGGAATAGGGTGTTTGTAGTCAAACTAGACAATGGACAAATTTACAGAAAGCACCTGGACCAAACGAGGCTGCGGTTCACAGACTGCCCTGAACAACTCACAGCAAACACCACCTTTTTCGAGCCCACAACACACACCCAAAGGATCAACGACATCACGCCGGACCCGGAAATCAAACCCATCACGCCCAACAGCCCAGCAAGGCCAGGCTCACTCAGCAGCCCTGCAGGGCCAACAACACGCCAGCCCAGCGAGGGCACAGCCAACACACCAGAACAGACATTCATACCAAGGCGGTCCACCAGGGAAAGAAAGGCTCCCAACCGCCTCACCTTGTAAATAGTTTTCACTTTGACTTTGGTGGGGGAGTGATGTTGTGTATCTATAAAGCATGCACTCCCATGTTTCGCCACCAGGGAGCGCATCCCCTGAAGTCCCATATAAGCCGGCCCCTAAGGCCTGTTCCTCACTCTGGAGAGTCTTAATAAAGACTGAGGCCACTGTTACTTTAACCTCCCTCTGTGCAGTCTCATCTGTGTTAGGAACGCAATAGCTATACCCTGCAATGTTTAATTCCCAGTCCTGATTTTTCTGTCGCCATGTTTCAGTAATCCCTACTATGTCTGACTCCTCACAAAGCATGATTGACTCCAGCTCCCCTGTCTTATTACAGACACTGTGTGCATTGCTGTACAGACAGATTAACTCATTTTTAATAGCAGTTCCTCTCACTTTATTTTTAACCATCTTTTTAAACACCTGTTCTATAACTGCATTTATTCTCTGGCCATCAATGTCCTCCCTTACTTTACTCTTTCCTCTGCTCTCCTTTCCTGTTTTGTTTATATTTAGGCTAGTTTAATTTCTTGTAGATCCCTCCCCGTCTTACTAGTTTAAAGACTTTGCCATCTTCCTGTTTACCCTTTCCGCGAGGACACGGGTCCCATCCCGGTTCAGGTGGAACCCGTCCCATCAGTACAGTTCCTTCCTGTCCCAGAACTGATGCCAGTGTCCCATGAAAATGAACCCCTCCTTCCTACACCAGCCCTTTAGCCAAATGTTAATTCTCCTGATCTGACTGGTTCTCTGCTAATTTGCACGTGGCTCAGGAAATAATCCAGAGATTATTGCCCCTGAGGTCCTGCTTTTTAATTTAGCTCTTAATTCCTGATACTCCCTCAGCAGGACCTCCTTTCTGTTCCTACCTATGTCGTTTGTTCCGATATGTACCACGACAACTAGATTTACCTCCTCCCCTTCCAAATTCCAATCCAGCCACGACAAGATATCCCTTATCCTGGGAACACACCCTTCGGGATTCTCGTTCTTGGCTACAGAGGACACTATCTATCCCCCTAATTATAGAGTCCGTTATCACTGCCACATTTCTATTCTGCTCTTCCCCCCCATTGGACAGCCTTCTGAGCCACGGTGCCGTGGTCTGCATTGTGGCTGTCCTCCCCGCAGTCTTTCTCCTTGTCCTCACAGCTAGCGAATACATCGTACCTGTTGGACAGGACCAGTGTTTGCGAGACCTCCTTCTTAACCTCTCCTAAGTTCCCACTAACTGGCTCCCTAACAGTCACACCCTCCCATTCCTGAACCTGTGCTTTCCTCTGGAATGTGACTGTATTCTGGATAAAACTTGCCATAAATTCATCCCCGTCCCTTATGTTTCGGAGTGTCTCTAACTCACACTCCAGCTTTTGACTCTGAGTCAGAGTGACTGAAAGCAGAGACATTTCCTGCAGATGTTGGAATCTGAGACAGTCTCGCTGTCCACAAACTCCCACATACTACAATCCCGACACATAGCATGCCCTGCCATCTCTAGCCTTTATTTAATTGCTTATTTAATTAGTTAAAGTTTTAGATCAAATGATCATTTATAGTTCTATTAATTATTTAGTTTATCTAGTTAAGGTAATATTTAATGTAATAGTTATAGTTCCCCAGCTTTTAGTTTAAAAAAACTGTACAACTCACCCACCAATCACCTACCTGCTGTCCTATGACATCACTCCTTGTTTTTTTGTTGCTACTCAAGTCCGTTGTGTCCCACTCTTTATATCAGATCCTCTCAGCCAATTCTCCCGCTCTTTATCTCCACTCCTCTCAGCTGATTCTCCTGCTCTTTGTATCAGAGGGGAATAACTTGGAGGGGAACATGCAAGTGATCGTGTTCCCATGTCGCTGATGCCCTTGTCCTTCTAGGTGGTAGAGGTCGCGGGTTTGGGAGCTGCTGAAGAAGCCCTTGGCGAGTTGCTGCTTTGCATCTTATAGATGGTACACACTGCAGGCACTGTGTACCGGTGGTGGAGGGAGTGCATGTTGAAGGTGGTGGATGGGGTGCCAATCATGTGGGCTGTTTTGTCCTGGATGGTGTCAAGCTTCTTGAGTGTTGTTGGGGCTGCACTCATCCAGGCAACTGGAGAATATTCCATCACACTCCTGACTTGTGCCTTGTAGATGGTGGATAGGCTTTGGGGAGTCAAGAGGTGAGTCACTCACCACAGAATACCTGTTGCCGCAGTATTTATGTGACTGGTCCAATTAAGTTTCTGGTCAATGGTGACCCCCAAGGATGTTGATGGTGGGGGATTCGGCGATGGTAATGCCGGTGAATATTAAGGGATGATGATTAGACTTTCGCTTGTTGGAGATGGTCATTGCCTGGCACCTGTGTCGTGCGAATGTTACTTGCCATTTATCAGCCCAAGTTTGAATGTCATCCAGGTCTTGCTGCATGCGAGCATGGACTGCTTCATTTTCTGAGGAATTGCGAATGGAACTGCACACTGTGCAATCATCAGCAAACATCCCCACTTATCATGGAGGGAAGGTTATTGATGAAGCGGCTGAAGATGTTTGGACCTAAGACACTGCCCTCAGGAGCTCCTGCAGCGATGTTCTGGGACTGGGATGATTGACCTTCAACAACCACAACCATCTTTCTTTGGGCTAGGTTTTACCCCTGTTCCCATTGACTTCAATTTTACCTGGGCTCCTTGATGCCACACTCGGTCAAATGCTGCCTTGATGTCAAGCGCAATCACTCTCACCTCACCTCTGGAATTCAGCTCGATTGTTCATATTTGGATCATGGCTGTAATGAGGTCTGGAGCCGACTGGTCCTGGAGGAACTTAAACTGAGCATTGGTGAGCAAGTTATTGGTGAGTAAGTGCAGCTTGATAGCACTGTCGACGACACCTTCCATCATTTTGCTGATTATTGAAAGGGGCGGTAATTGGCCGGATTGGATTTGTTTTGCTTGTTGTGGACAAGACATACCTGGGCCATATTCCACATTGTCGGGTGGATGCCAGTGTTGTAGCTGTACTGGAAGAACTTGGCTAGAGACGCGGCTAGATCTAGAGCACAAGCAGGACAGCTGGGATGTTGTTGGGACTCATAGCCTTTGCTGTATCCAGTGCGCTCAGCCGCTTGTTGACATCACGTGGAGTGAATCGAATTGGCTGAAGATTGGCTTCTGTGATGGTGGGAACCTCAGGAGGAGGCCGAAATGGATCATCCACTTGGCACTTCTGGTTGCAAACGCTTCAGCCTTGTCTTTTGCACTCACGTGTTGGGCCACGCCGTCATTGGGGATGGGGATATTCATGGAGCCTCCTTCTCCCGTTAGTTTTTAATTGTCCACCACCCTTCATGACTGGATGTGGCAGGAATGCAGAGCGTTGTTCTGATCCGCTGATTGTGGGATTGCTTAGCTCTGTTTATAGCACGCTGATTCTGCTGCGTAGCATGCCTGTGATCCTCTGTTGCAGCTTCCCCAGGTTGGTACGCCCAGTACTGCTCCTGGCATGCTCTTCTGCACTCCTCAGTGAGCCAAGGTTGGTTCCCTGGCTTGATGGTACTTGTAAGGTGAGGTATATGCTGGGGCCATGAGGTTATAAATTGAGGTAGATTACAATTCTGCTGCTGCTGATGACCCACAGCACCTCATGGATGCCCAGTTTTGAGCTGCTGGATCTGTTCTGAAACTATCCCATTTAGCACGGTGATAGTGCAGCATAAAATGATGGAGAGTGTCTTCAGTGTGAAGACGGGACTTCGTCTCCGCAATGACTACACGGTGATCACTGCCACCAATGCTGTCATGGACAGATGCATCTGCGACAGGTAGATTGGTGAGGACGATGTCAAGTAGGTTTTATCCCTCGTGTTGGTTCTCTCACCACCTGCTGCAGGCCCAGTCTGGCAGCTATGTCCTTCAGGACTCTGCCAGCCCGCTCAGTCGTGGTGCTACAGAGGCACTCTTGGTGATGGACATTGAAGTCCCCCACCCAGAGTACATTCTGTGCCCTTGCTACCCTCAATGTTTCTTCCAAGTGATGTTCAACATGGTGGAGTACTGATTCACCAGCTGAGGCAGAGCAGTAGGTGGTAATCAGCAGGAGGTTTCCTTATCCACACTTGACCCGAAGCCATGAGACTTCATGGGGTCCGGAATCAATGGTGAGGATTCTCAGGGCCACCCCCTCTCGATTGTATACCACTGTGCCGCCAACTCGGGTAGGGTAGGACATACCCTGGGATGGTGATAGAGGAGTCTGGAACATTGCCTGAAAGATATGATTCTGTGAGTATGACTATGTCAGGCTGTTGCTTGATTAGTCTGTGGGACAGCTCTCCCAATTTTGGCACAGGTCCCCAGATGTTGGTGAGGAGAACTTTGCAGGATCGACTGGGCTGGGTTTGCCGCTGTCGTGTCTGAAGCCGGTGCCAGGTGGTCTGTCTGGTTTTCTTCTTATTGTTTCTTGTAGTGGTTTGTTACGACTGAGTGACTCGCACAGCCATTTCAGAGGGCAGTTAAGAGTCAGTCACATTGCTGTGTGTCTGGAGTCACATAAAGGCCAGACCATGTAAGGATGGTAAATTTCCTTCCCAAAAAGATATCAGTGAACCAGATGGGTAGTTTCATGGTCACCATTACTCACACTAGTTTTTTTATTCCAGATTTATTTAATTAACTGAATTTAAATTCCACGGGACCGAAATTCAGTACCACCAGAAAACTGCTCCACAATGACATGCAGGCCGTGATTCTGACCAACAGATCCACCACAGACCCAATCCCCATCCAGACCAGGATCAAGCAAGGCCTTGCATTCGCACCAACGCTTTTCTCAATCTTCCTCGCTGCAATGTTCCATCTCACTCTCAACAAGCTCCCCGCTGGAGTGGAATTAAACGATAGAACCAATGGGAACCTGTTCAACCTTCGGCACCTCTCGGCTAGATCCAAGGTCGGCCCATCTTCTGTCATCGAACTACAGTACGCGGATGATGCTTGCGTCTGCGCACACTCAGAGGCCGATCTCCAAGCCATCGTCAACACCTTCACCAAGGCATACAGAAGCATGGGCCTTACGCTAAACATCTGTAAGACAAAGGTCCTCCACCAACCTGATCCTGCCACACGGCACTGCTCCCCGGTCATCAAACTCCATGACATGGCCTTGGACAATGCGGACCATTTTCCACATTCTACTATAAGCAAGGGCAGACAGTGACGATGGCCAGTGTTCCAGTACAGCCATCGATCGTCGGAGGAAGAGAGTGTTTGAAGACCAGGACCTCAAATCTGGCACCAAGCTTATGGTCTACAGGGCAGTAGTAATAACCACACTCCTATATGGCTCAGTGACATGGACCATATACAGCAGACATCTCAAACGTTGGAGAAGTACCACCAACGCTGCATCCGTAAGACCCTGCAAATCCACTGGGAAGATAAATGCACCCGCTCAATGTTCTCGCTCAGGCCAACATAGAAACATAGAAATTTACAGCACAGAAGGAAGCCATTTCGGCCCATTGTGTCCCGTCGGACAACAAAGAGCCACACGGCCCTTGGTCAGCAGCCCTGAAGGTTACATATAAACCTATGAACAACGAACAATGGCGAACAGGTAAAGAGCATCTGGCCCAACCAGTCCACCCCACACAACTGCGATACCCCATGTATCGCAACATTTTATACTCCACCCCATCCCCCCCCCCCCCGGAGCCATGCGATCTCCTGGGAGAGTAAAAAAAAAACAGATAAAAACCCAAGACAATTGTGGAAAAAAATCTGGGAAAATTCCTCTCCAACTCATCCAGGCGATTGAAACTAGTCCAGGAGATCACTCTGGCTGTATTAGATTCCATGATGTACTTACCATTGCGTCTGCGCCAACCAAAAAGAGCTTATCCAGTCTAATCCCACTTACCAGCTCTAGGTCTGTAACCCTGCAGGTTACGGCACTTCAAGTGCACATCCAAGCACCCTTTAAATGTGGTGAGGGTTTCTGCCTCCATCACTCTTCCAGGCAGTATGTTCCAGACCCCCACAACCCTCTGCGTGAAGAAGCTTCCCCTCAAATCCCCTCTAAACCTTCCACCAACCACCTTAAACCTATGCCCCATCATAATTGACTCCTCCACCAAAGGAAATAGGTCCTTGTTAGCCACTATATCCAGGCCCCTCAACATTTTATACACCTCAATGAGGTCTCCTCTCAGCCTCCTCTGTTCCAAGGAAAAAACCCAGCTTATCCAATCTGTCCTCATAGGTAAGATTCTCCTTTCCAGGCAGCATCCTCGTGAATCTCCACTGCACCCTCTCCAGTGCAATCACCTCCTTATAATACGGCGACCAGAACTGCACGCAGTATTCCAGCTGTGGCCTAACCAGTTTATTATACAATTTAAGGATAACCTCCCTGCTCTTGTATTCTATGCCTCGGCCAATAAAGGCAAGCATTCTGTATGCTTTCTTAACCACCTTATCCACCTGGCCAGCTACTTTCAGGGATCTGTGGACAAGCACTGCAAGGTCCCTTTGTCCATCTACACTTCTAAGTGGCCTACCGTTTAATGTGTATACCCTTTCCTTATTAGCTCTCCCCAAGTGCATTACCTCATACTTCTTCGAATTAAATACCAAATGCCACTATTCTGCTCATTGACCAGTAGATTGATATCCTCCTGCAGTCCATGACTTTTGTCTTCATTATCAACCACACAGCCAATTTTAGTGTCATCTGCAAACTTATAAATCATAACCCCTATATTCAAATCTAGATCATTAATGTATACCACGCAAAGCATGGGTCCCAGTACTGAGCCCTGCGGAACCCCACTGGAAACATTCTTCCAGTCACAAAAACATCCATCAACCATTACCCTTTGCTTCCTACCTCTAAGCCAATTTTGGATCCAACTTGCCACTTTGCCCTGGATCCCATGAGCTTTTACCTTTGTGACCAGTCTGCCATGTGGGACCTTATCAAAAGCTTTGCTAAAGTCCATATACACTACATCGTACACACTGCCCTCATCGATCCTCCTAGTTACCTCCTCAAAAAATTCAATCAGATTAGACAAACATGATCTTCCCGTAACAAATCCGTGCTTACTGTCCCTGATTAATCCTTTCTAAATGTAGATTTATCCTGTCCTGAAGGATTTTTTCCAATAATTTTCCCACCACTAAGATTAGGCTGACAGGCCTGTAATTACTCGAACCTATCCGTTTCTCCCTTCTTAAACAAGGGTACCGCATTAGCAGTCCTCCAGTCCTCCGGCACCATGCCTGAATCGAAAGAGGACTGGAAAATGATGGTCAAAGCCTCTGCTATTTCCTCTCTTGCCTCGCTCAACAGTTGGAATGCATTTCATCCGAGCCTGGGGCATCCCCAGCATCGAAACATTGACCACGCTCGACCAGCTCCGTTGGGCGGGCCACATCGTCCGCATGTCTGACACAAGACTCCCGAAGCAAGTGCTCTCTTCTGATCTCCTATATGGCAAGCGAGCCCCAGGTGGGCAGAGGATATGTTTCAAGGACACCCTCAAAGTCTCCTTGATAAAGTGCAATATTCCCACCATCACCTGGGAATCCCTGGCCCAAGACCACCCAAAATGGAGGAAGAGCATCCGGGAGGGCGCTGAGTACCTCGAGTTTATCGCCGAGTGCACAGACAGCAGAAGGAGCTTGCGGAAAACCAGGCTCCCCACACATCCTTTCCTTCAACCACTGTCCCATCTGTGACAGAGGCTGTAATTCCCTGAGGACTCACTTTTAGAAGCAAGTCTTCCTCGATTTCGAGGGACTGCCTATGATGATGATGGACAGGAGATATCCCTTATCCCCAAGCAGCCACCCACAGTCCTGGTTTGGGGAGGTGAAGCGGGCGGCCACACTGCTCTGGCGCAGGAAGAAGACATCAAGGGAGCTGCCTGGATAGCTGGCATCAACTGCCAGGATCCTTCGCTGGTGGTCACACACCAACTGAACATTCAGGGAGTGTTACCCTTTCTGTTGATAAACAGTTTGGGAAGGTGTTGTGGCACCCTCAGTCCGACATGTGTGCAGTCGATGGCCCCCTGCACCCTGGGGAACCATGCAAACTGCAGAAATCTGGCCTGGCGCTCCACCTGTTTCTCCCTGGCCATGCACTCTTCGCTTGTACAGCGCATTGGTGATCGGCCGGGTGGAGCGAAAGGTGGAGAATTGTAAGATGTTCGAGATGTCTGCGCTTGCAGAATGGAACGAGCCCGTTGCGTAAAAGTTCCACTGGTCTCCACGCTGAGTGCCATCCTCAGCCTTGCGTGAGGCTCCAAATCTGCCCGCAGGACATTGCGGAGCTCGGTCAAGACGCCCTTCGTGAATCTCAGTCTCCACACACATAGCTCAGTGCTGAGCTGAAGGAACGAGAACCGGCGCCGGTGGACGCCGGGACAGTAGGGCCTCCTTACCAGATGTACATGCTGGGCCCCTCCCATGCCAGCTGGATGAGCACCTTCTCCCTCTTCCTTGTGATGTTGCGCAGCCGCTGTATCTGGTGAGGGGGGTCAGCATACCTCACCCTCCTCCTCACGCCAGCTCCCTGCTATCCAGTCTCTGCACATTGACGTCTGCGGACATCTGCAGGCCCTTCTGCACGTTGGGCAGCCATGGCTACTGCCTCCCTTGCCCGCTGCCCGAGGGCTCGTTGTTGACGGCGACATCTCCTCCCGCGTGCCTTACTGCCTCTGACAATCTGGAGCGGGCATTCCCCTGCCAAAACTGAGCCCATTATGGGTGGAGGCACGACCCTCTGTGCATCAGAGATTTACTCCCATTGGCCATGACTAATTAGATACAGGGAAACAACATTTTCACTCAACAAGACTTTTCTGAATCCTGCTGCCCTTTTTGAGATGTGGAAAGAAAAAGCTCCAGTAATTGCAATAACAAAAAGCCCAGAGAAATTTTTCAACACCAAAAAACCTCTCAAG
Source organism: Pristiophorus japonicus (assembly GCF_044704955.1). NCBI lineage: Eukaryota > Metazoa > Chordata > Chondrichthyes > Pristiophoridae > Pristiophorus > Pristiophorus japonicus. The sequence goes on along the minus strand of NC_091987.1, from coordinate 28,383,257 downwards.
ACACCAGCTAGTGCTCTCCCACTGCGCACCGAACCTAAAAGCTGCCGGGAGCACTGTTAGCAAAAGGGCCGGCCTTTAAAAGCTGAAAATTTGTTTGGGGACGCCACGAAAGTCCATCGATCGGGACGGTGGTCTACACCGCCGTAAAACCTCCCGGGCCTAATTTATGTTGGGGCGGCAAGTTAACCACAAAGCGCCGGTCACAGGATTCTGCCGCATGGCCACCGCAAACGGGCAGGAGACCCTGAATTTCAGCCCCGACAGCTTCAGATTATTAGTCCAGGCCTCTGGATTACTAGTCCTGTAATTTAATCACTATGCTACCATTCCCAGTGTGCTTATTTTTGTGGAGCTTTGAGAAGGAAAGCTATGAGAGTAGGAATACTGGCCATCTTGGATGCTCACTCTACAGATAGTAGATGTGTGAAGGGCTTAAAGAACAACCACCCAACCTAATGGTGAATTGTACAATGTCACCAAGACAGAGAAGAGAAGAAAGGCACAGAGATCATAATTTAATGGGCAATGGGAAGCAGAATCAAAAAGGCACTGGTTAACAATTGCAGTACTTGTTCACAAAAGGATGAGTATGGTTCCCAAGTAAATTTAGTAACATCCAACATGTAAATGGAATTAACATTTGTATTTGGTGAATTGTAGATTTCTGCTACACTGTGGCCATTGTGGATAGTGTGGTCCAGAGATTTCAGGTCATACTAAGTGTGTCAGAATGAGTATTTTTAAGACTGAACAAGAAACAGGGACAAATATCAAGACTCTACTATTATCCCATTGTAATTAGATTGAAAGTAGCTACTTTCTCCAATAATGTACCCAGAACGCTATGAGATCGAAATTTGAGGCAGTGTCACCGCCTGCGTGCTGATTTTACTGCCGGGCATTAGGCACAGCCTCAAAGTCCTAAATTCAGTTTGTACACCCAAAAATGAGAGAGCAGCGCTAAAAAGTGACGTTGCACATTCATCCTTGGGCGGGAGCTCAGGAGGCCGACTGAATTTCCCGATGGGGGGCTGCCGCCATGCTAGAAAAGAAACAGGAAGGAAAAAAAATAACTAAAACGTCTCCGATCCACACACGCAGTTCCCTACTCGTAAAACTAACGAAAACATGCAGAAATAAATAAACAGAAAAACTTACCTTCCTTTCTGGGTGATTCTACCCGAGATCCGCTCTTATGACAACTTTTTCCTGGCTGTACTGCCGCCTGTTTGTTCGGCAGTCGTACAAAGCAAATGTCGCAATAGAGGCGTCAAAGAGGCTTTGTGCGTGGGATGATGTCAGCACGTGGGCGGTGTTAGCCGGCGCAGCATTGCCTCTTGACACCTCGACCATTTGGCGCCCGTTAGTCGCCTCCCGCGCGTGGTCACAGGCGGTATACAAAAACCAATTTCAACCCTATATATTCTAGAGTTACTATTGTTTTTCCCTCAAGCCCACAAAAGCAGCTGGAATAGTTCACACCAGAATCAGTGGAGGAGGCAAAGCTGTGGAGTGATTTGAAAGAAGGTGAGGATTTTGTTTTCAATTCATTAAGAGGGCAAAGGAGCCAGTGGAGCAGGTCCAAGTGCAGGACAGGATATGGGCGATAAGAGTTTTGGATCACATGCAGTTTATATAGACCAGCAAGTGCAGCATTGGTGAAGAGAAGCCTGAAGGCAATAGAGACGCGTGTAAGGGTGTCAGTGGCAATGTTGCAATGTGGGAGGAGCAATATTTTTTCAATGAACATGGTTGTGTGATTAAGTTGGAATTTGAGGCTTTTCCTTTTCACATTTTAGGAACAGAAAATGTGAAGGTGATGACTGGTTTAGTAAGCTTTAAAAAATTTATTGAAGAGTAGAAGTAATGGAACATTTCATGCACCCACCGTCAACATTAAGAGTTTCCAGATCATGTGTAGAGCAGCAAGACACAAGCAGAGTAAAGTTTCTGCTCATCTGCCCCAATAATTTGGCTTGATATCGACATCAGACGATCAGCGCCACTGTACCAATTTGACATTTCCATTTCCCACACCAGCATCCATATGGGTTCTCCAAACTTGAATGCCAGTTTATTGTCATATATGGGGCAGTTTTGTTCAATGGGCCTACCCCAAGAAAGCCCTGGGTTGAGACTGTCCAAACATATTTCATGCAGGACCCTGACAAGCGGCAGTGTGAGAAAACTTTTATTTTATCAACCTGGCCTGGACTCAAACCCATGGCCCTTACTAGAAAGTTGAAGGCCGTGCAGTTTTTTTTTGGTGGGGTGGGGTTGGAGGAGGGAGAAGCCACAATTATTCCAGCAGTCGATCATTGGGTTTTCCATCACAGACATTGCAAGTCCAACTCCCAGCTCTGACTGAAAATATCTGCAATAAGGCAGCAAACTTTGCTAGTTTTAGCTTAGTATTGCTCAGAAAATGTTTCATTTATCATACTTAGAATCGAGAGTTTTCTTATACTTACTTGGCATTATCACATGTAGTAATATGACTGTCCATCTGTTTATCTGGCTCAGTGAAGGAACATTGAAAGTTGTAGCCTATCCAAGTGAGGTTGTGTGTTGGGAGCTAAATATCCACAGGTCAAATTCTTTTCATCAGAGCACTGCTGGATAAAAAATATTCATTTCACACACCAATGTCCCAAGCTCTGATGAGCACCAATGATTTTTTAAAAATTTGTGGTAAATCCACATAACTAAAATTTCATGAGATAAAACAGTGGGCCCGAAATTCAGCACCACTGGAAAGCTGGTGCTCCCCCGTCCTTTTTGTGGCCATTAGCGCCAAAATTTCGTTGTGGCTGGGCCATCCCATATTCAGCTCCAAACGTGAAAAAATGGGTTCCAGCGCTAATGAACTCTTCCAAAGTGGATTTTTCAGTGGTATGCCGGTTTTAATTTGAGTGTTATAAACCCGTACCTGTACGTTGAATTTCTCTAACGGGCTAGCTGCTAAAGGCCAGGGTTTGCAGCAAGGCCCTGAGGGGGGAAAGGAGTTTGGAAGGATGGCTGGTGTAAGAGGTGCAAGGAGAACCAACAGGTTCACTGATCTGGAGCTGGAAACACTGATGGAAGGTGTGGAGGACAGAAGAAGAATACTGTTTCCTGATGTGGGGAGACCTGGCAGACCGCCAGTACATAATGCATGGAGGGGGATTGCTGGGGAGGTGTCAGGCACCTCCATATATGTGAGGATGCACCCTCCCAGGAGGGTTCTGGCCAGTCTGCACCTGGCCCTTCCAGGCCCAGAGGTGTTCCAGGGCATCCTCGAAGGACAGATGTAGGTCCCAGACAATAACCACAGCAGCCTTCCCGGACCCATGATGCAGCCACAAGGATGACACTTAGGCGTAGTGTTTAGGTAGTCATGCATAACAGGTGTTATAGTGAGATACACAGGGGTAAAAATGATGATTATTATATTGTTCTTTATGTTCTGTTTTTGCAGTGATTTGGATAATTTGATGAATCTTTATTTTTGGCACATGTATCTGGCTAGTGTTTCATTTGGGAGTGGCAATTCTGCATTAAGGCACTCATTGCGATGGCGTTGAAAGTGGGACCTGAAGGGTCATGTGTGGATGGGATTATCTGAAGTGAGCAACTATGAGACGCAGCTGCACCTCCCTTCCAGGGTTGCAATTGGGACGACGCCTCCTAGCTCTGGGACGATGGGGATCCTATTCCTCCAGCTCCTCCGATGGTACTGCTAGCTTGACTTCCAGCAGTATGTTCCCTCATGATGGCCAGGATGTACAGCATGCAGCAGACCATGACCATTATGGAGCCACCAGAGTGGTCCAGGCACCGGAACCCCTGCTTAAGAATGCCTATGCACTGCTCGATGAAGCACCTGGTGGCACAATGAGCATCATTGTATGGATAATCTGGCACTGTCCTGGAGTTCCGCAGTGGAGTGAGCAGCCAAGTGGACAGTGGATATCCCTTGTCCCCAAGGAGTCAGCCACAATCCTGATTCGGGCCGGTGAAGAGGGCAAACACACTGGTCTGGCGCAGAATGAACGAATCATGGCTGCTTCCTGGGTACATAGAAACATAGAAAATAGGTGCAGGAGTACGCCATTCGGCCCTTCGAGCCTGCACCACCATTCAATACGATCATGGCTGATCATGCAACTTCAGTACCCCATTCCTGCTTTCTCTCCATACCCCTTGACCCCTTTAGCAGTAAGGGCTACATCGAACTCCCTTTTGAATATATCTAATGAACTGGCATCAACAACTTTCTGTGGTAGAGAATTCTACATGCTCACAACTCTCTGAGTGAAGAAGTTTCTCCTCATCTCGGTACTAAATGGCTTACTCCTTATCCTTAGACTGTGACCCCTGGTTCTGGGCTTCCCCAACATCAGGAACATTCTTCCTGCATCTAACCTGTCCAATCCCATCAGAATTGATATGTTTCTATGAGATCCTCTCTCATTCTTCTAAATTCCATTGAATATAAACCTAGTCAATCCACTCTTTCTTCATATGTCAGTCCTGTCATCACGGGAATCAGTCTGGTGAACCTTCACTGCACTCCCTCAATAGCAAGAATGTCCTTTCTCAGATTAGGAGACCAAAACAATACACAATATTCAAGGGTGGTCTCACCAAGGAACTGTACAATTGTCGTAAGACCTCCCTGCTCCTATACTCAAATCCTCTCACTGTGAAGGCCAACATACCATTTGCCTTCTTCACCGCCTGATGTTCCTGTATGCCAACTTTCAATGACCGATGTACCATGACACACATGTCTCGTTGCACCTCCCCATTTACTAATCTGTCACCGTTCAGATAATAATCTGCCTTCCTGTTTTTCCCACCAAAGTGGATAACCTCACATTTATCTACAGAGACACAGAGACAGAGAGACAGAGAGACAGTGGGACACTGAGACACTGGGACACTGGGATACAGATACACTGGGACACTAGGACACTGGGACACGGGACACTGGGACACTAGGACACAGAGACACTGGGACACTAGGCCACTGGGGCACTGGGACACAGAGACACTGGGACACTGGGACATTGGGACACTGGGACACTGGGACACGGAGACACTGAGACACTAGGACACTGGGGCACTGGGACACTGGGACACTGGGACACTGGAACACTGGGACACGGAGACACGGAGACACAGAGACACTAGGACACTAGGACACTAGGACACTGAGACACTGAGACACTAGGACACTGGGGCACTGGGACACTGGGACACTGGAACACTGGGACACGGAGACACGGAGACACAGAGACACTAGGACACTAGGACACTAGGACACTAGGACACTGAGACACTGAGACACTGGAACACTGGAACACTGGGACACGGAGACACAGAGACACTAGGACACTAGGCCACTGAGACACTGAGACACAGAGACACAAGGACACTGGGGCACTGGGACACTGGGACACTGGAACACTGGGACACTGGAACACTGGGACACGGAGACACGGAGACACAGAGACACTAGGACACTAGGACACTGAGACACTGAGACACTAGGACACTGGGGCACTGGGACACTGGGACACTGGGACACTGGAACACTGGGACACGGAGACACGGAGACACAGAGACACTAGGACACTAGGACACTAGGACACTGAGACACTGAGACACTGAGACACTGGGACACTGGAACACTGGAACACTGGGACACGGAGACACAGAGACACAGAGACACAGAGACACTAGGACACTAGGACACTGAGACACTGAGACACAGAGACACAAGGACACTAGGACACTGGGGCACTGGGACACTGGGACACTGGAACACTGGGACACTGGAACACTGGGACACGGAGACACGGAGACACAGAGACACTAGGACACTAGGACACTAGGACACTGAGACACTGAGACACTGAGACACTGGGACACTGGAACACTGGGACACGGAGACACGGAGACACAGAGACACTAGGACACTAGGACACTGAGACACTGAGACACTAGGACACTGGGGCACTGGGACACTGGGACACTGGGACACTGGAACACTGGGACACGGAGACACGGAGACACAGAGACACTAGGACACTAGGACACTAGGACACTGAGACACTGAGACACTGAGACACTGGGACACTGGAACACTGGGACACTGGAACACTGGGACACGGAGACACGGAGACACAGAGACACTAGGACACGAGGACACTGAGACACTGAGACACAGAGACACAAGGACACTGGGGCACTGGGACACTGGGACACTGGAACACTGGGACACTGGAACACTGGGACACGGAGACACGGAGACACAGAGACACTAGGACACTAGGACACTGAGACACTGAGACACTAGGACACTGGGGCACTGGGACACTGGGACACTGGGACACTGGAACACTGGGACACGGAGACACGGAGACACAGAGACACTAGGACACTAGGACACTAGGACACTGAGACACTGAGACACTGAGACACTGGGACACTGGAACACTGGAACACTGGGACACGGAGACACAGAGACACAGAGACACAGAGACACTAGGACACTAGGACACTGAGACACTGAGACACAGAGACACAAGGACACTAGGACACTGGGGCACTGGGACACTGGGACACTGGAACACTGGGACACTGGAACACTGGGACACGGAGACACGGAGACACAGAGACACTAGGACACTAGGACACTAGGACACTGAGACACTGAGACACTGAGACACTGGGACACTGGAACACTGGGACACGGAGACACGGAGACACAGAGACACTAGGACACTAGGACACTGAGACACTGAGACACTAGGACACTGGGGCACTGGGACACTGGGACACTGGGACACTGGAACACTGGGACACGGAGACACGGAGACACAGAGACACTAGGACACTAGGACACTAGGACACTGAGACACTGAGACACTGAGACACTGGGACACTGGAACACTGGGACACTGGAACACTGGGACACGGAGACACGGAGACACAGAGACACTAGGACACGAGGACACTGAGACACTGAGACACAGAGACACTAGGACACTGGGGCACTGGGACACTGGGACACTGGAACACTGGGACACTGGAACACTGGGACACGGAGACACGGAGACACAGAGACACTAGGACACTAGGACACTAGGACACTGAGACACTGAGACACTGAGACACTGGGACACTGGAACACTGGGACACGGAGACACGGAGACACAGAGACACTAGGACACTGAGACACTGAGACACTGAGACACTGAGACACAGAGACACAAGGACACTGGGGCACTGGGACACTGGGACACTGGGACACTGGGACACTGGAACACTGGGACACTGGAACACTGGGACACGGAGACACGGAGACACAGAGACACTAGGACACTAGGACACTGAGACACTGAGACACTGAGACACAGAGACACAAGGACACTGGGGCACTGGGACACTGGGACACTGGGACACTGGGACACTGGAACACTGGGACACTGGAACACTGGGACACGGAGACACGGAGACACAGAGACACTAGGACACTAGGACACTGAGACACTGAGACACTGAGACACAGAGACACAAGGACACTGGGGCACTGGGACACTGGGACACTGGAACACTGGGACACTGGAACACTGGGACACGGAGACACGGAGACACAGAGACACTAGGACACTAGGACACTGAGACACAGAGACACATGGACACTGGGGCACTGGGACACTGGGACACTGGAACACTGGGACACTGGAACACTGGGACACGGAGACACGGAGACACAGAGACACTAGGACACTAGGACACTGAGACACTGAGACACTAGGACACTGGGGCACTGGGACACTGGGACACTGGGACACTGGAACACTGGTACACGGAGACACGGAGACACAGAGACACTAGGACACTAGGACACTGAGACACTGAGACACTGAGACACTGGGACACTGGAACACTGGAACACTGGGACACGGAGACACAGAGACACTAGGACACTAGGACACTGAGACACTGAGACACAGAGACACAAGTACACTGGGGCACTGGGACACTGGGACACTGGAACACTGGGACACTGGAACACTGGGACACGGAGACACGGAGACACAGAGACACTAGGACACTAGGACACTGAGACACTGAGACACTGAGACACTGGGACACTGGAACACTGGGACACGGAGACACGGAGACACAGAGACACTAGGACACTGAGACACTGAGACACTGAGACACAGAGACACAAGGACACTGGGGCACTGGGACACTGGGACACTGGAACACTGGGACACTGGAACACTGGGACACGGAGACACGGAGACACAGAGACACTAGGACACTAGGACACTGAGACACTGAGACACTGACACACTGAGACACAGAGACACAGAGACACAGAGACACAAGGACACTGGGGCACTGGGACACTGGGACACTGGAACACTGGGACACTGGAACACTGGAACACGGAGACACAGAGACACTAGGACACTAGGACACTGAGACACTGAGACACTGAGACACTGAGACACAGAGACACAGAGACACAAGGACACTGGGGCACTGGGACACTGGGACACTGGAACACTGGGACACTGGAACACTGGGACACGGAGACACAGAGACACTAGGACACTAGGACACTGAGACACTGGGACATTGGAACACTGGGACACTGGAACACTGGGACACGGAGACACGGAGACACAGAGACACTAGGACACTAGGACACTGAGACACAGAGACACAAGGACACTGGGGCACTGGGACACTGGGACACTGGAACACTGGGACACTGGAACACTGGGACACGGAGACACGGAGACACAGAGACACTAGGACACTAGGACACTGAGACACTGAGACACAGAGACACTAGGACACTGGGGCACTGGGACACTGGGACACTGGAACACTGGGACACTGGAACACTGGGACACGGAGACACGGAGACACAGAGACACTAGGACACTAGGACACTGAGACACTGGGACACTGGAACACTGGGACACGGAGACACGGAGACACAGAGACACTAGGACACTAGGACACTGAGACACTGAGACACAGAGACACTAGGACACTGGGGCACTGGGAAACTGGGACACTGGAACACTGGGACACTGGAACACTGGGACACGGAGACACGGAGACACAGAGACACTAGGACACTGAGACACTGGGACACTGGAACACTGGAACACTGGGACACGGAGACACAGAGACACTAGGACACTAGGACACTGAGACACTGAGACACAGAGACACTAGGACACTGGGGCACTGGGACACTGGGACACTGGAACACTGGGACACTGGAACACTGGGACACGGAGACACGGAGACACAGAGACACTAGGACACTGGGGCACTGGGACACTGGGACACTGGAACACTGGGACACTGGAACACTGGGACACGGAGACACGGAGACACAGAGACACAGAGACACTAGGACACTAGGACACTGAGACAGTGGGACACTGGAACACTGGGACACGGAGACACGGAGACACAGAGACACTAGGACACTAGGACACTGAGACACTGAGACACAGAGACACTAGGACACTGGGGCACTGGGACACTGGGACACTGGAACACTGGGACACTGGAACACTGGGACACGGAGACACAGAGACACTAGGACACTAGGACACTGAGACACTGGGACAATGGAACACTGGAACACTGGGACACGGAGACACGGAGACACAGAGACACTAGGACACTAGGACACTGAGACACTGAGACACAGAGACACTAGGACACTGGGGCACTGGGACACTGGGACACTGGAACACTGGGACACTGGAACACTGGGACACGGAGACACGGAGACACAGAGACACTAGGACACTAGGACACTGAGACACTGGGACACTGGAACACTGGGACACGGAGACACGGAGACACAGAGACACTAGGACACTAGGACACTGAGACACTGAGACACAGAGACACTAGGACACTGGGGCACTGGGACACTGGGACACTGGAACACTGGGACACTGGAACACTGGGATACGGAGACACGGAGACACAGAGACACTAGGACACTAGGACACTGAGACACTGGGACACTGGAACACTGGGACACTGGAACACTGGGACACAGAGACACAGAGACACTAGGACACTGAGACACTGAGACACTGAGACACTGGGACACTGGAACACTGGGACACTGGAACACTGGGACACAGAGACACAGAGACACTAGGACACTGAGACACTGAGACACTGAGACACAGAGACACTAGGACACTGGGGCACTGGGACACTGGGACACTGGAACACTGGGACACTGGAACACTGGGACACGGAGACACGGAGACACAGAGACACTAGGACACTAGGACACTGAGACACTGGGACACTGGAACACAGGGACACGGAGACACGGAGACACAGAGACACTAGGACACTAGGACACTGAGACACTGAGACACAGAGACACTAGGACACTGGGGCACTGGGATACTGGGACACTGGAACATTGGGACACTGGAACACTGGGACACGGAGACACGGAGACACAGAGACACTAGGACACTGGGGCACTGGGACACTGGGACACTGGAACACTGGGACACTGGAACACTGGGACACGGAGACACGGAGACACAGAGACACAGAGACACTAGGACACTAGGACACTGAGACACTGGGACACTGGAACACTGGGACACGGAGACACGGAGACACAGAGACACTAGGACACTAGGACACTGAGACACTGAGACACAGAGACACTAGGACACTGGGGCACTGGGACACTGGGACACTGGAACACTGGGACACTGGAACACTGGGACACGGAGACACGGAGACACAGAGACACTAGGACACTAGGACACTGAGACACTGGGACACTGGAACACTGGAACACTGGGACACGGAGACACAGAGACACTAGGACACTAGGACACTGAGACACTGAGACACAGAGACACTAGGACACTGGGGCACTGGGACACTGGGACACTGGAACACTGGGACACTGGAACACTGGGACACGGAGACACGGAGACACAGAGACACTAGGACACTAGGACACTGAGACACTGGGACACTGGAACACTGGAACACTGGGACACGGAGACACGGAGACACAGAGACACTAGGACACTAGGACACTGAGACACTGAGACACAGAGACACTAGGACACTGGGGCACTGGGACACTGGGACACTGGAACACTGGGACACTGGAACACTGGGACACGGAGACACGGAGACACAGAGACACTAGGACACTAGGACACTGAGACACTGGGACACTGGAACACTGGGACACTGGAACACTGGGACACAGAGACACAGAGACACTAGGACACTGAGACACTGAGACACTGGGACACTGGGACACTGGGACACTGGAACACTGGGACACGGAGACACGGAGACACAGAGACACTAGGACACTGGGGCACTGGGACACTGGGACACTGGAACACTGGGACACTGGAACACTGGGACACGGAGACAAGGAGACACAGAGACACAGAGACACTAGGACACTAGGACACTGAGACACTGGGACACTGGAACACTGGGACACGGAGACACGGAGACACAGAGACACTAGGACACTAGGACACTGAGACACTGAGACACAGAGACACTAGGACACTGGGGCACTGGGACACTGGGACACTGGAACACTGGGACACTGGAACACTGGGACACGGAGACACGGAGACACAGAGACACTAGGACACTAGGACCCTGAGACACTGGGACACTGGAACACTGGGACACGGAGACACAGAGACACTAGGACACTAGGACACTGAGACACTGAGACACAGAGACACTAGGACACTGGGGCACTGGGACACTGGGACACTGGAACACTGGGACACTGGAACACTGGGACACGGAGACACGGAGACACAGAGACACTAGGACACGAGGACACTGAGACACTGGGACACTGGAACACTGGAACACTGGGACACGGAGACACGGAGACACAGAGACACTAGGACACTAGGACACTGAGACACAGAGACACTAGGACACTGGGGCACTGGGACACTGGGACACTGGAACACTGGGACACTGGAACACTGGGACACGGAGACACGGAGACACAGATACACTAGGACACTAGGACACTGAGACACTGGGACACTGGAACACTGGGACACTGGAACACTGGGACACAGAGACACAGAGACACTAGGACACTGAGACACGGAGACACTGGGACACTGGAACACTGGGACACTGGAACACTGGGACACAGAGACACAGAGACACTAGGACACTGATACACTGAGACACTGAGACACAGAGACACTAGGACACTGGGGCACTGAGACCCTGGGACACTGGAACACTGGGACACTGGAACACTGGGACACGGAGACACGGAGACACAGAGACACTAGGACACTAGGACACTGAGACACTGAGACACTGGGACACTGGAACACTGGGACATGGAGACACGGAGACACAGAGACACAGAGACACTAGGACACTAGGACACTGAGCCACTGAGACACTGAGACACAGAGACACAAGGACACTGGGGCACTGGGACACTGGGACACTGGGACACTGGAACACTGGGACACGGAGACACAGAGACACAGAGACACTAGGACACTAGGACACTGAGACACTGAGACACAGAGACACTAGGACACTGGAACACTGGGGCACTGGGACACTGGGACACTGGAACACTGGGACACTGGAACACTGGGACACTGGAACACTGGGACACGGAGACACGGAGACACAGAGACACTAGGACACTAGGACACTGAGAAACTGAGACACTGAGACACTGGGACACTGGAACACTGGGACACGGAGACACGGAGACACAGAGACACAGAGACACTAGGACACTAGGACACTGAGACACTGAGACACAGAGACACTAGGACACTGGGACACTGGGGCACTGGGACAGTGGGACACTGGAACACTGGGGCACTGGAACACTGGGACACTGGAACACTGGGACACGGAGACACAGAGACACTAGGACACTAGGACACTGAGACACTGAGGCACTGAGACACTGGGACACTGGAACACTGGGACACGGAGACACGGAGACACAGAGACACTAGGACACTAGGACACTGAGACACTGAGACACAGAGACACAAGGACACTGGGGCACTGGGACACTGGGACACTGGGACACGGAGACACGGAGACACAGAGACACTAGGACACTAGGACACTGAGACACTGAGACACAGAGACACTAGGACACTGGGGCACTGGGACACTGGAACACTGGGACACTGGAACACTGGGACACGGAGACACGGAGACATGGAGACACTAGGACACTAGGACACTAGGACACTGAGACACTGAGACACTGGGACACTGGAACACGGAGACACGGAGACACAGAGACACTAGGACACTGAGACACTGAGACACTGAGACACAGAGACACTAGGACACTGGGGCACTGGGACACTGGGACACTGGAACACTGGAACACTGGGACACGGAGACACGGAGACACAGAGACACTAGGACACTAGGACACTGAGACACTGAGACACAGAGACACTAGGACACTGGGACACTGAGACACTGAGACACTGGGACACTGGAACACTGGGACACGGAGACACGGAGACACAGAGACACTAGGACACTAGGACACTGAGACACTGAGACACAGAGACACTAGGACACTGGGGCACTGGGACACTGGGACACTGGAACACTGGGACACTGGAACACTGGGACACGGAGACACGGAGACACAGAGACACTAGGACACTAGGACACTAGGACACTGAGACACTGGGACACTGGAACACTGGGACACGGAGACACGGAGACACAGAGACACTAGGACACTAGGACACTGAGACACTGAGACACTGAGACACTGGGACACTGGAACACTGGGACACGGAGACACGGAGACACAGAGACACTAGGACACTGAGACACTGAGACACAGATACACTAGGACACTGGGACACTGGGGCACTGGGACACTGGGACACTGGAACACTGGGACACGGGAACACTGGGACACGGAGACACGGAGACACAGAGACACTAGGACACTAGGACACTGAGACACTGGGACACTGGAACACTGGGACACGGAGACACGGAGACACAGAGACACTAGGACACTAGGACACTGAGACACTGAGACACAAGGACACTGGGGCACTGGGACACTGGGACACTGGAACACTGGGACACTGGAACACTGGGACACGGAGACACGGAGACACGGAGACACAGAGACACTAGGACACTAGGACACTGAGACACAGAGACACTAGGACACTGTGACACTGGGGCACTGGGACACTGGGACACTGGAACACTGGGACACTGGAACACTGGGACACGGAGACACGGAGACACAGAGACACTAGGACACTAGGACACTGAGACACTGGGACACTGGAACACTGGGACACGGAGACACGGAGACACAAAGACACTAGGACACTAGGACACTGAGACACTGAGACACAGAGACACAAGGACACTGGGGCACTGGGACACTGGAACACTGGGACACTGGAACACTGGGACACGGAGACACGGAGACACAGAGACACTAGGACACGGAGACACAGAGACACTAGGACACTGAGACACTGAGACACAGAGACACTAGGACACTGGGGCACTGGGACACTGGGACACTGGAACACTGGGACACTGGAACACTGGGACACGGAGACACGGAGACACAGAGACACTAGGACACTAGGACACTGAGACACTGGGACACTGGAACACTGGGACACTGGAACACTGGGACACGGAGACACGGAGACACAGAGACACTAGGACACTAGGACACTGAGACACTGGGACACTGGAACACTGTGACACTGGAACACTGGGACACGGAGACACGGAGACACAGAGACACAGAGACACTAGGACACTAGGACACTGAGACACTGGGACACTGGAACACTGGGACACTGGAACACTGGGACACGGAGACACGGAGACACAGAGACACTAGGATACTAGGACACTGAGAGACAGAGACACTAGGACACTAGGACACTGAGACACTGGGACACTGGAACACTGGGACACTGGAACACTGGGACACGGAGACACGGAGACACAGAGACACTAGGACACTAGGACACTGGGACACTGGAACACTGGGACACGGAGACACGGAGACACGGAGACACAGAGACACTAGGACACTGAGACCCTGGGACACTGGAACACTGGGACACTGGAACACTGGGACACGGAGACACAGAGACACTAGGACACTAGGACACTGAGACACTGGGACACTGGAACACTGGGACACTGGAACACTGGGACACGGAGACACGGAGACACAGAGACACTAGGACACTAGGACACTGAGACACTGGGACACTGGAACACTGGGACACTGGAACACTGGGACACGGAGACACGGAGACACAGAGACACTAGGACACTGAGACACTGAGACACTGGAACAAGGTACACAGAGACACTAGGACACTGAGACACTGAGACACTAGGACACTGGGGCACTGGGACACTGGGACACTGGAACACTGGGACACTGGAACACTGGGACACGGAGACACGGAGAACACAGAGACACTGGGACACTAGGACACTGAGACACTGAGACACAGATACACTAGGACACTGGGGCACTGGGACACTGGGACACTGGAACACTGGGACACTGGAACACTGGGACACTGGAACACTGGGACACGGAGACACGGAGACACAGAGACACTAGGACACTGGGGCACTGGGACACTGAGACACTGGGACACTGGAACACTGGGACACGGAGACACGGAGACACAGAGACACTAGGACACTGAGACACTGAGACACTGGGACACTAGGACACTGGGACACTGGGGCACTGGGACACTGGAACACTGGGACACTGGAACACTGGGACACGGAGACACGGAGACACAGAGACACTAGGACACTAGGACACTGAGACACTGAGACACTGGGACACTGGAACACTGGGACACGGAGACACGGAGACACAGAGACACTAGGACACTAGGACACTGAGACACTGAGACACTTGGACACTGGGGCACTGGGACACTGGGACACTGGAACACTGGGACACTGGGACACTGGAACACTGGGACACGGAGACACTCGGACACTAGGACACTGAGACACTGGGACACTGGAACACTGGGACACTGGAACACTGGGACACGGAGACACGGAGACACAGAGACATTAGGACACTAGGACACTGAGAAACTGGGACACTGGAACACTGGGACACTGGAACACTGGGACACGGAGACACGGAGACACAGAGACACTAGGACACTAGGACACTGAGACACAGAGACACTAGGACACTAGGACACTGAGACACTGGGACACTGGAACACTGGGACACTGGAACACTGGGACACGGAGACACGGAGACACAGAGACACTAGGACACTAGGACACTGAGACACTGGGACACTGGAACACTGGGACACTGGAACACTGGGACACGGAGACACGGAGACACAGAGACACTAGGACACTAGGACACTGAGACACTGGGACACTGGAACACTGGGACACTGGAACACTGGGACACGGAGACACGGAGACACAGAGACACTAGGACACTAGGACACTGAGACACTGGGACACTGGAACACTGGGACACTGGAACACTGGGACACGGAGACACGGAGACACAGAGGCACTAGGACACTAGGATACTGAGACACTGGGACACTGGAACACTGGGACACTGGAACACTGGGACACGGAGACACGGAGACACAGAGACACAGAGACACTAGGACACTAGGACACTGAGACACAGAGACACTAGGACACTAGGACACTGAGACACTGGGACACTGGAACACTGGGACACTGGAACACTGGGACACGGAGACACGGAGACACAGAGACACAGAGACACAGAGACACTAGGACACTAGGACACTGAGACACAGAGACACTAGAACACTAGGACACTGAGACACTGGGACACTGGAACACTGGGACACGGAGACACGGAGACACAGAGACACAGAGACACTAGGACACTGAGACACTGGGACACTGGAACACTGGGACACTGGAACACTGGGACACGGAGACACGGAGACACGGAGACACTAGGACACTAGGACACTGAGACACTGGGACACTGGAACACTGGGACACTGGAACACTGGGACACGGAGACACGGAGACACAGAGACACAGAGACACTAGGACACTAGGACACTGAGACACAGAGACACTAGGACACTAGGACACTGAGACACTGGGACACTGGAACACTGGGACACTGGAACACTGGGACACGGAGACACGGAGACACAGAGACACTAGGACACTAGGACACTGAGACACAGAGACACTAGGACACTGGGGCACTGGGAAACTGGGACACTGGAACACTGGGACACTGGAACACTGGGACACGGAGACACGGAGACACAGAGACTCTAGGACACTAGGACACTGAGACACTGGGACACTGGAACACTGGAACACTGGGACACGGAGACACGGAGACACAGAGACACTAGGACACTAGGACACTGAGACACTGAGACACAGAGACACTAGGACACTGGGGCACTGGGACACTGGGACACTGGAACACTGGGGCACTGGAACACTGGGACACGGAGACACGGAGACACAGAGACACTAGGACACTGGGGCACTGGGACACTGGGACACTGGAACACTGGGACACTGGAAAACTGGGACACGGAGACACGGAGACACAGAGACACAGAGACACTAGGACACTAGGACACTGAGACACTGGGACACTGGAACACTGGGACACGGAGACACGGAGGCACAGAGACACTAGGACACTAGGACACTGAGACACTGAGACACAGAGACACTAGGACACTGGGGCACTGGGACACTGGGACACTGGAACACTGGGACACTGGAACACTGGGACACGGAGACACAGAGACACTAGGACACTAGGACACTGAGACACTGGGACACTGGAACACTGGAACACTGGGACACGGAGACACGGAGACACAGAGACACTAGGACACTAGGACACTGAGACACTGAGACACAGAGACACTAGGACACTGGGGCACTGGGACACTGGGACACTGGAACACTGGGACACTGGAACACTGGGACACGGAGACACGGAGACACAGAGACACTAGGACACTAGGACACTGAGACACTGGGACACTGGAACACTGGAACACTGGGACACGGAGACACGGAGACACAGAGACACTAGGACACTAGGACACTGAGACACTGAGACACAGAGACACTAGGACACTGGGGCACTGGGACACTGGGACACTGGAACACTGGGACACTGGAACACTGGGACACGGAGACACGGAGACACAGAGACACTAGGACACTAGGACACTGAGACACTGGGACACTGGAACACTGGGACACTGGAACACTGGGACACAGAGACACAGAGACACTAGGACACTGAGACACTGAGACACTGAGACACTGGGACACTGGAACACTGGGACACTGGAACACTGGGACACAGAGACACAGAGACACTAGGACACTGAGACACTGAGACACAGAGACACTAGGACACTGGGGCACTGGGACACTGGGACACTGGAACACTGGGACACTGGAACACTGGGACACGGAGACACGGAGACACAGAGACACTAGGACACTAGGACACTGAGACACTGGGACACTGGAACACTGGAACACTGGGACACGGAGACACGGAGACACAGAGACACTAGGACACTAGGACACTGAGACACTGAGACACAGAGACACTAGGACACTGGGGCACTGGGACACTGGGACACTGGAACATTGGGACACTGGAACACTGGGACACGGAGACACGGAGACACAGAGACACTAGGACACTGGGGCACTGGGACACTGGGACACTGGAACACTGGGACACTGGAACACTGGGACACGGAGACACGGAGACACAGAGACACAGAGACACTAGGACACTAGGACACTGGGACACTGGAACACTGGGACACGGAGACACGGAGACACAGAGACACTAGGACACTAGGACACTGAGACACTGAGACACAGAGACACTAGGACACTGGGGCACTGGGACACTGGGACACTGGAACACTGGGACACTGGAACACTGGGACACGGAGACACGGAGACACAGAGACACTAGGACACTAGGACACTGAGACACTGGAACACTGGAACACTGGGACACGGAGACACAGAGACACTAGGACACTAGGACACTGAGACACTGAGACACAGAGACACTAGGACACTGGGGCACTGGGACACTGGGACACTGGAACACTGGGACACTGGAACACTGGGACACGGAGACACGGAGACACAGAGACACTAGGACACTGAGACACTGGGACACTGGAACACTGGAACACTGGGACACGGAGACACGGAGACACAGAGACACTAGGACACTAGGACACTGAGACACTGAGACACAGAGACACTAGGACACTGGGGCACTGGGACACTGGGACACTGGAACACTGGGACACTGGAACACTGGGACACGGAGACACGGAGACACAGAGACACTAGGACACTAGGACACTGAGACACTGAGACACAGAGACATTAGGACACTGGGGCACTGGGACACTGGGACACTGGAACACTGGGACACTGGAACACTGGGACACGGAGACACGGAGACACAGAGACACTAGGACACTAGGACACTGAGACACTGGGACACTGGAACACTGGGACACGGAGACACAGAGACACTAGGACACTAGGACACTGAGACACTGAGACACAGAGACACTAGGACACTGGGGCACTGGGACACTGGGACACTGGAACACTGGGACACTGGAACACTGGGACACGGAGACACGGAGACACAGAGACACTAGGACACTAGGACACTGAGACACTGGGACACTGGAACACTGGAACACTGGGACACGGAGACACGGAGACACAGAGACACTAGGACACTAGGACACTGAGACACTGAGACACAGACACACTAGGACACTGGGGCACTGGGACACTGGGACACTGGAACACTGGGACACTGGAACACTGGGACACGGAGACACGGAGAAACAGAGACACTAGGACACTAGGACACTGAGACACTGGGACACTGGAACACTGGGACACTGGAACACTGGGACACAGAGACACAGAGACACTAGGACACTGAGACACGGAGACACTGGGACACTGGAACACTGGGACACTGGAACACTGGGACACAGAGACACAGAGACACTAGGACACTGAGACACTGAGACATTGAGACACAGAGACACTAGGACACTGGGGCACTGAGACCCTGGGACACTGGAACACTGGGACACTGGAACACTGGGACACGGAGAAACGGAGACACAGAGACACTAGGACACTAGGACACTGAGACACTGAGACACTGAGACACTGGGACACTGGAACACTGGGACATGGAGACACGGAGACACAGAGACACAGAGACACTAGGACACTAGGACACTGAGACACTGAGACACTGAGACACAGAGACACAAGGACACTGGGGCACTGGGACACTGGGACACTGGGACACTGGAACACTGGGACACGGAGACACAGAGACACAGAGACACTAGGACACTAGGACACTGAGACACTGAGACACAGAGACACTAGGACACTGGGACACTGGGGCACTGGGACACTGGGACACTAGGACACTGAGACACTGGGACACTGGAACACTGGGACACTGGAACACTGGGACACGGAGACACGGAGACACAGAGACACTAGGACACTAGGACACTGAGACACTGGGACACTGGAACACTGGGACACTGGAACACTGGGACACGGAGACACGGAGACACAGAGACACTAGGACACTAGGACACTGAGACACTGGGACACTGGAACACTGGGACACTGGAACACTGGGACACGGAGACACGGTGACACAGAGACACTAGGACACTAGGACACTGAGACACTGGGACACTGGAACACTGGGACACTGGAACACTGGGACACGGAGACACGGAGACACAGAGGCACTAGGACACTAGGATACTGAGACACTGGGACACTGGAACACTGGGACACTGGAACACTGGGACACGGAGACACGGAGACACAGAGACACAGAGACACTAGGACACTAGGACACTGAGACACAGAGACACTAGGACACTAGGACACTGAGACACTGGGACACTGGAACACTGGGACACTGGAACACTGGGACACGGAGACACGGAGACACAGAGACACAGAGACACAGAGACACTAGGACACTAGGACACTGAGACACAGAGACACTAGAACACTAGGACACTGAGACACTGGGACACTGGAACACTGGGACACGGAGACACGGAGACACAGAGACACAGAGACACTAGGACACTAGGACACTGAGACACTGGGACACTGGAACACTGGGACACTGGAACACTGGGACACGGAGACACGGAGACACGGAGACACTAGGACACTAGGACACTGAGACACTGGGACACTGGAACACTGGGACACTGGAACACTGGGACACGGAGACACGGAGACACAGAGACACAGAGACACTAGGACACTAGGACACTGAGACACAGAGACACTAGGACACCAGGACACTGAGACACTGGGACACTGGAACACTGGGACACTGGAACACTGGGACACGGAGACACGGAGACACAGAGACACTAGGACACTAGGACACTGAGACACAGAGACACTAGGACACTGGGGCACTGGGAAACTGGGACACTGGAACACTGGGACACTGGAACACTGGGACACGGAGACACGGAGACACAGAGACTCTAGGACACTAGGACACTGAGACACTGGGACACTGGAACACTGGAACACTGGGACACGGAGACACGGAGACACAGAGACACTAGGACACTAGGACACTGAGACACTGAGACACAGAGACACTAGGACACTGGGGCACTGGGACACTGGGACACTGGAACACTGGGGCACTGGAACACTGGGACACGGAGACACGGAGACACAGAGACACTAGGACACTGGGGCACTGGGACACTGGGACACTGGAACACTGGGACACTGGAACACTGGGACACGGAGACACGGAGACACAGAGACACAGAGACACTAGGACACTAGGTCACTGAGACACTGGGACACTGGAACACTGGGACACGGAGACACGGAGGCACAGAGACACTAGGACACTAGGACACTGAGACACTGAGACACAGAGACACTAGGACACTGGGGCACTGGGACACTGGGACACTGGAACACTGGGACACTGGAACACTGGGACACGGAGACACAGAGACACTAGGACACTAGGACACTGAGACACTGGGACACTGGAACACTGGAACACTGGGACACGGAGACACGGAGACACAGAGACACTAGGACACTAGGACACTGAGACACTGAGACACAGAGACACTAGGACACTGGGGCACTGGGACTCTGGGACACTGGAACACTGGGACACTGGAACACTGGGACACGGAGACACGGAGACACAGAGACACTAGGACACTAGGACACTGAGACACTGGGACACTGGAACACTGGAACACTGGGACACGGAGACACGGAGACACAGAGACACTAGGACACTAGGACACTGAGACACTGAGACACAGAGACACTAGGACACTGGGGCACTGGGACACTGGGACACTGGAACACTGGGACACTGGAACACTGGGACACGGAGACACGGAGACACAGAGACACTAGGACACTAGGACACTGAGACACTGGGACACTGGAACACTGGGACACTGGAACACTGGGACACAGAGACACAGAGACACTAGGACACTGAGACACTGAGACACTGAGACACTGGGACACTGGAACACTGGGACACTGGAACACTGGGACACAGAGACACAGAGACACTAGGACACTGAGACACTGAGACACAGAGACACTAGGACACTGGGGCACTGGGACACTGGGACACTGGAACACTGGGACACTGGAACACTGGGACACGGAGACACGGAGACACAGAGACACTAGGACACTAGGACACTGAGACACTGGGACACTGGAACACTGGAACACTGGGACACGGAGACACGGAGACACAGAGACACTAGGACACTAGGACACTGAGACACTGAGACACAGAGACACTAGGACACTGGGGCACTGGGACACTGGGACACTGGAACATTGGGACACTGGAACACTGGGACACGGAGACACGGAGACACAGAGACACTAGGACACTGGGGCACTGGGACACTGGGACACTGGAACACTGGGACACTGGAACACTGGGACACGGAGACACGGAGACACAGAGACACAGAGACACTAGGACACTAGGACACTGGGACACTGGAACACTGGGACACGGAGACACGGAGACACAGAGACACTAGGACACTAGGACACTGAGACACTGAGACACAGAGACACTAGGACACTGGGGCACTGGGACACTGGGACACTGGAACACTGGGACACTGGAACACTGGGACACGGAGACACGGAGACACAGAGACACTAGGACACTAGGACACTGAGACACTGGAACACTGGAACACTGGGACACGGAGACACAGAGACACTAGGACACTAGGACACTGAGACACAGAGACACTAGGACACTGGGGCACTGGGACACTGGGACACTGGAACACTGGGACACTGGAACACTGGGACACGGAGACACGGAGACACAGAGACACTAGGACACTGAGACACTGGGACACTGGAACACTGGAACACTGGGACACGGAGACACGGAGACACAGAGACACTAGGACACTAGGACACTGAGACACTGAGACACAGAGACACTAGGACACTGGGGCACTGGGACACTGGGACACTGGAACACTGGGACACTGGAACACTGGGACACGGAGACACGGAGACACAGAGACACTAGGACACTAGGACACTGAGACACTGAGACACAGAGACATTAGGACACTGGGGCACTGGGACACTGGGACACTGGAACACTGGGACACTGGAACACTGGGACACGGAGACACGGAGACACAGAGACACTAGGACACTAGGACACTGAGACACTGGGACACTGGAACACTGGGACACGGAGACACAGAGACACTAGGACACTAGGACACTGAGACACTGAGACACAGAGACACTAGGACACTGGGGCACTGGGACACTGGGACACTGGAACACTGGGACACTGGAACACTGGGACACGGAGACACGGAGACACAGAGACACTAGGACACTAGGACACTGAGACACTGGGACACTGGAACACTGGAACACTGGGACACGGAGACACGGAGACACAGAGACACTAGGACACTAGGACACTGAGACACTGAGACACAGACACACTAGGACACTGGGGCACTGGGACACTGGGACACTGGAACACTGGGACACTGGAACACTGGGACACGGAGACACGGAGAAACAGAGACACTAGGACACTAGGACACTGAGACACTGGGACACTGGAACACTGGGACACTGGAACAATGGGACACAGAGACACAGAGACACTAGGACACTGAGACACGGAGACACTGGGACACTGGAACACTGGGACACTGGAACACTGGGACACAGAGACACAGAGACACTAGGACACTGAGACACTGAGACATTGAGACACAGAGACACTAGGACACTGGGGCACTGAGACCCTGGGACACTGGAACACTGGGATACTGGAACACTGGGACACGGAGAAACGGAGACACAGAGACACTAGGACACTAGGACACTGAGACACTGAGACACTGAGACACTGGGACACTGGAACACTGGGACATGGAGACACGGAGACACAGAGACACAGAGACACTAGGACACTAGGACACTGAGACACTGAGACACTGAGACACAGAGACACAAGGACACTGGGGCACTGGGACACTGGGACACTGGGACACTGGAACACTGGGACACGGAGACACAGAGACACAGAGACACTAGGACACTAGGACACTGAGACACTGAGACACAGAGACACTAGGACACTGGGACACTGGGGCACTGGGACACTGGGACACTGGAACACTGGGACACTGGAACACTGGGACACTGGAACACTGGGACACGGAGACACGGAGACACAGAGACACTAGGACACTAGGACACTGAGACACTGAGACACTGAGACACTGGGACACTGGAACACTGGGACACGGAGACACGGAGACACAGAGACACAGAGACACTAGGACACTAGGACACTGAGACACTGAGACACAGAGACACTAGGACACTGGGACACTGGGGCACTGGGACACTGGGACAATGGAACACTGGGACACTGGAACGCTGGGACACTGGAACACTGGGACACGGAGACACAGAGACACTAGGACACTAGGACACTGAGACACTGAGACACTGAGACACTGGGACACTGGAACACTGGGACACGGAGACACGGAGACACAGAGACACAGAGACACTAGGACACTAGGACACTGAGACACTGAGACACAGAGACACAAGGACACTGGGGCACTGGGACACTGGGACACTGGGACACGGAGACACGGAGACACAGAGACACTAGGACACTAGGACACTGAGACACTGAGACACAGAGACACTAGGACACTGGGGCACTGGGACACTGGAACACTGGAACACTGGAACACTGGGACACGGAGACACGGAGACATGGAGACACTAGGACACTAGGACACTGAGACACTGAGACACTGGGACACTGGAACACGGAGACACGGAGACACAGAGACACTAGGACACTGAGACACTGAGACACAGAGACACTAGGGCACTGGGGCACTGGGACACTGGGACACTGGAACACTGGAACACTGGGACACGGAGACACGGAGACACAGAGACACTAGGACACTAGGACACTGAGACACTGAGACACAGAGACACTAGGACACTGGGACACTGAGACACTGAGACACTGGGACACTGGAACACTGGGACACGGAGACACGGAGACACAGAGACACTAGGACACTAGGACACTGAGACACTGAGACACAGAGACACTAGGACACTGGGGCACTGGGACACTGGGACACTGGAACACTGGGACACTGGAACACTGGGACACGGAGACACGGAGACACAGAGACACTAGGACACTAGGACACTAGGACACTGAGACACTGGGACACTGGAACACTGGGACACGGAGACACGGAGACACAGAGACACTAGGACACTAGGACACTGAGACACTGAGACACTGAGACACTGGGACACTGGAACACTGGGACACGGAGACACGGAGACACAGAGACACTAGGACACTGAGACACTGAGACACAGATACACTAGGACACTGGGACACTGGGGCACTGGGACACTTGGACACTGGAACACTGGGACACGGGAACACTGGGACACGGAGACACGGAGACACAGAGACACTAGGACACTGAGACACTGGGACACTGGAACACTGGGACACGGAGACACGGAGACACGGAGACACAGAGACACTAGGACACTAGGACACTGAGACACTGAGACACAAGGACACTGGGGCACTGGGACACTGGAACACTGGGACACTGGAACACTGGGACACGGAGACACGGAGACACAGAGACACTAGGACACTAGGACACTGAGACACTGAGACACTGGGACACTGGAACACTGGGACACGGAGACACGGAGACACAGAGACACTAGGACACTGAGACACTGAGACACAGATACACTAGGACACTGGGACACTGGGGCACTGGGACACTGGAACACTGGGACACGGGAACACTGGGACACGGAGACACGGAGACACAGAGACACTAGGACACTAGGACACTGAGACATTGGGACACTGGAACACTGGGACACGGAGACACGGAGACACAGAGACACTAGGACACTAGGACACTGAGACACTGAGACACAAGGACACTGGGGCACTGGGACACTGGGACACTGGAACACTGGGACACTGGAACACTGGGACACGGAGACACGGAGACACAGAGACACTAGGACACTAGGACACTGAGACACTGAGACACAGAGACACTAGGACACTGGGACACTGGGGCACTGGGACACTGGGACACTGAGACACTGGGACACTGGAACACTGGGACACGGAGACACGGAGACACAGAGACACTAGGACACTAGGACACTGAGACACTGAGACACAGAGACACAAGGACACTGGGGCACTGGGACACTGGAACACTGGGACACTGGAACACTGGGACACGGAGACACGGAGACACAGAGACACTAGGACACGGAGACACAGATACACTAGGACACTGAGACACTGAGACACAGAGACACTAGGACACTGGGGCACTGGGACACTGGGACACTGGAACACTGGGACACTGGAACACTGGGACACGGAGACACGGAGACACAGAGACACTAGGACACTAGGACACTGAGACACTGGGACACTGGAACACTGGGACACTGGAACACTGGGACACGGAGACACGGAGACACAGAGACACTAGGACACTGAGACACTGGGACACTGGAACACTGGAACACTGGGACACGGAGACACGGAGACACAGAGACACAGAGACACTAGGACACTAGGACACTGAGACACTGGGACACTGGAACACTGGGACACTGGAACACTGGGACACGGAGACACGGAGACACAGAGACACAGAGACACTAGGACACTGAGAGACAGAGACACTAGGACACTAGGACACTGAGACACTGGGACACTGGAACACTGGGACACTGGAACACTGGGACACGGAGACACGGAGACACAGAGACACTAGGACACTAGGACACTGCGACACTGGGACACTGGAACACTGGGACACTGGAACACTGGGACACGGAGACACGGAGACACGGAGACACAGAGACACTAGGACACTAGGACACTGAGACACTGGGACACTGGAACACTGGGACACTGGAACACTGGGACACGGAGACACGGAGACACGGAGACACAGAGACACTAGGACACTGAGACACTGGGACACTGGAACACTGGGACACTGGAACACGGAGACACGGAGACACAGAGACACTAGGACACTAGGACACTGAGACACTGGGACACTGGAACACTGGGACACTGGAACACTGGGACACTGGAACACTGGGACACGGAGACACGGAGCCACAGAGACACTAGGACACTGAGACACTGAGACACTGGAACACGGAGACACAGAGACACTAGGACACTGAGACACTGAGACACTGAGACACTAGGACACTGGGGCACTGGGACACTGGGACACTGGAACACTGGGACACTGGAACACTGGGACACGGAGACACGGAGACACAGAGACACTGGGACACTAGGACACTGAGACACTGAGACACAGATACACTAGGACACTGGGGCACTGGGACACTGGGACACTGGAACACTGGGACACTGGAACACTGGGACACTGGAACACTGGGACACGGAGACACGGAGACACAGAGACACTAGGACACTGGGGCACTGGGACACTGAGACACTGGGACACTGGAACACTGGGACACGGAGACACGGAGACACAGAGACACTAGGACACTGAGACACTGAGACACTAGGACACTGGGACACTGGGGCACTGGGACACTGGAACACTGGGACACTGGAACACTGGGACACGGAGACACGGAGACACAGAGACACTAGGACACTAGGACACTGAGACACTGAGACACTGAGACACTGGGACACTGGAACACTGGGACACGGAGACACGGAGACACAGAGACACTAGGACACTAGGACACTGAGACACTTGGACACTGGGGCACTGGGACACTGGGACACTGGAACACTGGGACACTGGAACACTGGGACACGGAGACACTAGGACACTAGGACACTGAGACACTGGGGCACTGGAACACTGGGACACTGGAACACTGGGACACGGAGACACGGAGACACAGAGACATTAGGACACTAGGACACTGAGACACTGGGACACTGGAACACTGGGACACTGGAACACTGGGACACGGAGACACAGAGACACAGAGACACTAGGACACTAGGACACTGAGACACAGAGACACTAGGACACTAGGACACTGAAACACTGGGACACTGGAACACTGGGACACTGGAACACTGGGACACGGAGACACGGAGACACAGATACACTAGGACACTAGGACACTGAGACACTGGGACACTGGAACACTGGGACACTGGAACACTGGGACACGGAGACACGGAGACACAGAGACACTAGGACACTAGGACACTGGGACACTGGAACACTGGGACACTGGAACACTGGGACACGGAGACACGGAGACACAGAGACACTAGGACACTAGGACACTGAGACACTGGGACACTGGAACACTGGGACACTGGAACACTGGGACACGGAGACACTGAGACACAGAGACACTAGGACACTGGGGCACTGGGACACTGGTACACTGGGACACTGGAACACTGGGGCACGGAGACAAGGAGACACGGAGACACGGAGACACAGAGACACTAGGACACTGGGGCACTGGGACACTGGGACACTGGAACACTGGGACACGGAGACACGGAGACACAGAGACACTAGGACACTAGGACACTGAGACACTGAGACACTGAGGCACTGGGACACTGGAACACTGGGACACGGAGACACGGAGACACAGAGGCACTAGGACACTAGGACACTGAGACACTGAGACACAGAGACACTAGGACACTGGGGCACTGGGACACTGGGACACTGGGACACTGGGACACGGAGACAAGGAGACACGGAGGCACGGAGACACAGAGACACTAGGACACTAGGACACTGTGACACTGAGACACTGGAACACTGGGACACTGGAACACTGGGACACGGAGACACTGAGACACATAGACACTAGGACACTAGGACACTGAGACACTGAGACACTGGGACACTGGAACACTGGGACACTGGAACACTGGGACACAGAGACACGGAGACACAGAGACACTAGGACACTAGGACACTGAGACACTGAGACACTGGAACACTGGGACACTGGAACACTGGGACACGGAGACACGGAGACACGGAGACACTAGGACACTAGGACACTGGGACACTGGAACACTGGGACACTGGAACACTGGGACACGGAGACACGGAGACACAGAGACACAGAGACACTAGGACACTAGGACACTGAGACACAGAGACACTAGGACACTAGGACACTGAGACACTGGGACACTGGAACACTGGGACACTGGAACACTGGGACACGGAGACACGGAGACACAGAGACACTAGGACACTAGGACACTGAGACACTGGTACACTGGGACACTGGAACACTGGGACACGGAGACAAGGAGACACGGAGACACAGAGACACTAGGACACTGGGGCACTGGGACACTGGGACACTGGAACACTGGGACACGGAGACACGGAGACACAGAGACACTAGGACACTAGGACACTGAGACACTGGGACACTGGAACACTGGGACACTGGAACACTGGGACACGGAGACACAGAGACACAGAGACACTAGGACACTAGGACACTGAGACACTGGGACACTGGAACACTGGGACACTGGAACACTGGAACACTGGGACACGGAGACACTAGGACACTAGGACACTGAGACACTGGGACACTGGAACACTGGGACACTGGAACACTGGGACACGGAGACACGGAGACACAGAGACACAGAGACACTAGGACACTAGGACACTGAGACACAGAGACACTAGGACACTAGGACACTGAGACACTGGGACACTGGAACACTGGGACACTGGAACACTGGGACACGGAGGCACGGAGACACAGAGACACAGAGACACTAGGACACTAGGACACTGAGACACAGAGACACTAGGACACTAGGACACTGAGACACTGGGACACTGGAACACTGGAACACTGGGACACGGAGACACGGAGACACGGAGACACTAGGACACTAGGACACTGAGACACTGGGACACTGGAACACTGGGACACTGGAACACTGGGACACGGAGACACGGAGACACAGAGACACAGAGACACTAGGACACTAGGACACTGAGACACTGAGGCACTGAAACACTAGGACACTGGGGCACTGGGACACTGGTACACTGGGACACTGGAACACTGGGACACGGAGACAAGGAGACACGGAGACACAGAGACACTAGGACACTGGGGCACTGGGACACTGGGACACTGGGACACGGAGACACGGAGACACAGAGACACAGAGACACTAGGACACTAGGACACTGAGACACAGAGACACTAGGACACTAGGACACTGAGGCACTGGGACACTGGAACACTGGGACACTGGAACACTGGGACACGGAGACACGGAGACACAGAGACACTAGGACACTAGGACACTGAGACACTGGGACACTGGAACACTGGGGCACTGGAACACTGGGACACGGAGACACGGAGACACGGAGACACTAGGACACTAGGACACTGAGACACTGGGACACTGGAACACTGGGACACTGGAACACTGGGACACGGAGACACGGAGACACAGAGACACAGAGACACTAGGACACTGAGACACTGGTACACTGGAACACTGAGACAAGGAGACAAGGAGACACAGAAACACTAGGACACTGGGACACTGGAACACTGGAACACTGGAACACTGGGACACGGAGACACGGAGACACGGAGACACAGAGACACTAGGACACTAGGACACTGAGACACAGAGACACTAGGACACTAGGACACTGAGACACTGGGACACTGGAACACTGGGACACTTGAACACTGGGACACGGAGACACGGAGACACGGAGACACAGAGACACTAGGACACTAGGACACTGGGACACTGGGGCACTGGAACACTGGGAAACTGGAACACTGGGACACGGAGACACGGAGACACGGAGACACAGAGACACTAGGACACTAGGACACTGAGACACAGAGACACTAGGACACTAGGACACTGAGACACTGGGACACTGGAACACTGGGACACTGGGACACGGAGACACGGAGACACAGAGACACAGAGACACTAGGACACTGAGACACTGGGACACTGGAACACTGGGACACTGGAACACTGGGACACGGAGACACAGAGACACTAGGACACTAGGACACTGAGACACAGAGACACTAGGACACTAGGACACTGAGACACTGGGACACTGGAACACTGGAACACTGGGACACTGGAACACTGGGACACGGAGACACAGAGACACAGAGACACTAGGACACTGAGACACTGAGACACTGAGACACTGGGGCACTGGGACACTGGGACACTGGAACACTGGGACACGGAGACAAGGAGACACGGAGACACAGAGACACTAGGACACTGGGGCACTGGGACACTGGGACACTGGAACACTGGAACACTGGGACACGGAGACACGGAGACACAGAGAAACTAGGACACTAGGACACTGAGACACTGGGACACTGGAACACTGGGACACTGGAACACTGGGACACGGAGACACGGAGACACTAGGACACTAGGACACTGAGACACTGGGACACT
The DNA here is from genome assembly GCF_044704955.1 of Pristiophorus japonicus. Lineage (NCBI taxonomy): Eukaryota > Metazoa > Chordata > Chondrichthyes > Pristiophoridae > Pristiophorus > Pristiophorus japonicus. The sequence continues at coordinate 28,350,868 of NC_091987.1, read as the reverse complement.
GGAACACTGGGACACTGGAACACTGGGACACGGAGACACAGAGACACTAGGACACTAGGACACTGAGACACTGGTACACTGGGACACTGGAACACTGGGACACGGAGACAAGGACACACGGAGACACAGAGACACTAGGACACTGGGGCACTGGGACACTGGGACACTGGAACACTGGGACACTGGAACACTGGGACACGGAGACACGGAGACACGGAGACACAGAGACACTAGGATACTAGGACACTGAGACACTGGGACACTGGAACACTGGGACACTGGAACACTGGGACACGGAGACACGGAGACACAGAGACACTAGGACACTAGGACACTGAGACACTGGGACACTGGAACACTGGGACACTGGAACACTGGGACACGGAGACACGGAGACACGGAGACACAGAGACACTAGGACACTGGGACACTGAGACACTGGGACACTGGAACACTGGGACACTGGAACACTGGGACACGGAGACACGGAGACACAGAGACACAGAGACACTAGGACACGAGGACACTGAGACACAGAGACACTAGGACACTAGGACACTGAGACACTGGGACACTGGAACACTGGGACACTGGAACACTGGGACACGGAGACACGGAGACACAGAGACACAGAGACACTAGGACACTAGGACACTGAGGCACAGAGACACTAGGACACTAGGACACTGAGACACTGGGACACTGGAACACTGGGACACTGGAACACTGGGACAGGGAGACACTGAGACACAGAGACACAGAGACACGAGGACACTATGACACTGAGACACAGAGACACTAGGACACTAGGACACTGAGACACAGAGACACTAGGACACTAGGACACTGAGACACTAGGACACTTGGGCACTGGGACACTGGGACACTGGAACACTGGGACACTGGGACACGGAGACACAGAGACACTAGGACACTGAGACACTGAGACACTGAGACACAGAGACACTAGGACACTGGAACACTGGGACACTGGAACACTGGGACACGGAGACACGGAGACACAGAGACACTAGGACACTAGGACACTAGGACACTGAGACACTGAGACACTGAGGCACTGGGACACTGGGACACGGAGACACGGAGACACAGAGACACAGAGACACTAGGACACTAAGACACTGAGACACAGAGACACTAGGACACTGGGGCACTGGGACACTGGGACACTGGAACACTGGAACACGGAGACAAGGAGACACGGAGACACTAGGACACTGGGGCACTGGGACACTGGGACACTGGAACACTGGGACACTGGAACACTGGGACACGGAGACACGGAGACACAGAGACACTAGGGCACCAGGACACTGAGACACTGAGACACTGGGACACTGGAACACTGGGACACTGGAACACTGGGACACGGAGACACGGAGACACAGAGACACTAGGACACTAGGACACTGAGACACTGAGACACTGGGACACTGGAACACTGGGACACTGGAACACTGGGACACGGAGACACGGAGACACAGAGCCACTAGGACACTAGGACACTGAGACACTGAGACACAGAGACACTAGGACACTTGGGCACTGGGACACTGGGACACTGGGACACTGGAACACTGGGACACTGGGACACTGGAACACTGGGACACGGAGACAAGGAGACACGGAGACACAGAGACACTAGGACACTGGGGCACTGGGACACAGGGACACTGGAACACTGGGACACTGGAACACTGGGACACGGAGACACAGATACACTAGGACACTAGGACACTGAGACACTGAGACACTGAGGCACTGGGACACTGGAACACTGGGACACGGAGAAACGGAGACACAGCGACACTAGGACACTAGGACACTGAGACACTGAGACACTGAGACACAGAGACACTAGGACACTGGGGCACTGGGACACTGGGACACTGGGACACTGGAACACTGGGACACGGAGACAAGGAGACACGGAGACACAGAGACACTAGGACACTGGGGCACTGGGACACTGGGACACTGGAACACTGGGACACTGGAACACTGGGACACGGAGACACGGAGACACAGAGACACTAGGACACTAGGACACTGAGACACTGAGACACAGAGACACTAGGACACTGGGGCACTGGGACACTGGGACACTGGAACACTGGGACACTGGAACACTGGGACACTGGAACACTGGGACACGGAGATACGGAGACACAGAGACACTAGGACACTAGGACACTGAGACACTGAGACACAGAGACACTAGGACACTGGGGCACTGGGACACTGGGACACTGGGACACTGGAACACTGGGACACGGAGACAATGAGACACGGAGACACAGAGACACTAGGACACTGGGGCACTGGGACACTGGGACACTGGAACACTGGGACACTGGAACACTGGGACACTAGGACACTGAGACACAGAGACACTAGGACACTAGGACACTGAGACACTGAGACACAGAGACACTAGGACACGGGGGCACTGGGACACTGGAACACTGGAACACTGGGACACTGGAACACTGGGACACTGGAACACTGGGACACGGAGATACGGAGACACAGAGACACTAGGACACTAGGACACTGAGACACTGAGACACTGGGACACTGGAACACTGGGACACGGAGACACGGAGACACAGAGACACTAGGACACTAGGACACTGAGACACTGAGACACAGAGACACTAGGACACTGGGGCACTGGGACACTGGGACACTGGAACACTGGGACACGGAGACAAGGAGACACGGCGACACAGAGACAATAGGACACTGGGGCACTGGGAAACTGGGACACTGGAACACTGGGACACTGGAACACTGGGACACGGAGACACGGAGACACAGAGACACTAGGACACTAGGACACTGAGACACTGAGACACAGAGACACTAGGACACTGGGGCACTGGGACACTGGGACACTGGAACACTGGGACACTGGAACACTGGGACACTGGAACACTGGGACACGGAGACACGGAGACACAGAGGCACTAGGACACTAGGACACTGAGACACTGAGACACTGGGACACTGGAACACTGGGAGATGGAGACACAGAGACACTAGGACACTAGGACACTGAGACACTGAGACACAGAGACACTAGGACACTGGGGCACTGGGACACTGGGACACTGGAACACTGGGACACTGGAACACTGGGACACGGAGACACGGAGACACAGAGAAACTAGGACACTAGGACACTGAGACACTGAGACACAGAAACACTAGGACACTGGGGCACTGGAACACTGGGACACTGGAACACTGGGACACGGAGACACGGATACACGGAGACACAGAGACACTAGGACACTAGGACACTGAGACACAGAGACACTAGGACACTGGGGCACTGGGACACTGGGACACTGGAACACTGGGACACTGGAACACTGGGACACTGGAACACTGGGACACGGAGACACGGAGGCACAGAGGCACTTGGACACTAGGACACTGAGACACTGAGACACTGGGACACTGGAACACTGGGACACGGAGACACGGAGACACAGAGACACTAGGACACTAGGACACTGAGACACTGAGACACTGAGACACTAGGACACTGGGGCACTGGGGCACTGGGACACTGGAACACTGGGACACTGGAACACTGGGACACGGAGACACGGAGACACAGAGACACTAGGACACTAGGACACTGAGACACTGGGACACTGGGGCACTGGGACACTGGGACACTGGAACACTGGGACACTAGAACACTGGGACACGGAGACACGGAGACACAGAGGCACTAGGACACTAGGACACTGAGACACTGAGACACTGGGACACTGGAACACTGGGACACGGAGACACGGAGACACAGAGACACTAGGACACTGAGACACTGAGACACAGAGACACTAGGACACTGGGACACTGGGACACTGGAACACTGGGACACTGGAACACTGGGACACGGAGACACGGAGACACAGAGACACTAGGACACTAGGACACTGAGACACTGAGACACAGAGACACTAGGACACTGGGGCACTGGGACACTGGGACACTGGAACACTGGGACACTGGAACACTGGGACACGGAGACACGGAGACACGGAGACACTAGGACACTAGGACACTGAGACACTGGGACACTGGAACACTGGGACACTGGAACACTGGGACACGGAGACACGGAGACACGGAGACGCGAGGACACTAGGACACTGAGACACTGGGACACTGGAACACTGGGACACTGGAACACTGGGACACGGAGACACGGAGACACAGAGACACAGAGACACTAGGACACTAGGACACTGATACACAGAGACACTAGGACACTGGGGCACTGGGACACTGGGACACTGGAACACTGGGACACTGGAACACTGGGACACGGAGACACGGAGACACAGAAGCACTAGGACACTAGGACACTGAGACACTGAGACACTGGGACACTGGAACACTGGGACACGGAGACACGGAGACACAGAGACACAGAGACACTAGGACACTAGGACACTGAGACACTGGTACACTGGGACACTGGAACACTGGGACACGGAGACAAGGAGACACGGAGACACAGATACACTAGGACACTGGGGCACTGGGACACTGGGACACTGGAACACTGGGACACTGGAACACTGGGACATGGAGACACGGAGACACGGAGACACAGAGACACTAGGACACTAGGACACTGAGACACTGGGACACTGGAACACTGGGACACTGGAACACTGGGACACGGAGACACGGAGACACAGAGACACTAGGACACTGGGACACTGGGACACTGGAACACTGGGACACTGGAACACTGGGACACGGAGACACGGAGACACAGAGACACTAGGACACTAGGACACTGAGACACTGAGACACAGAGACACTAGGACACTGGGGCACTGGTATACTGGGACACTGGAACACTGGGACACGGAGACAAGGAGACACGGAGACACAGAGACACTGGGACACTGGGGCACTGGGACACTGGGACACTGGAACACTGGGACACGGAGACACGGAGACACAGAGACACTAGGACACTAGGACACAGAGACACTAGGACACTAGGACACTGAGACACTGGGACACTGGAACACTGGGACACTGGAACACTGGGACACGGAGACACGGGGACACGGGGACACTAGGGCACTGAGACACTGGGACACTGGAACACTGGGACACTGGAACACTGGGACACGGAGACACGGAGACACGGGGACACTGGGGCACTGGGACACTGGGACACTGGAACACTGGGACACTGGAACACTGGGACACGGAGACACGGAGACACAGAGACACTAGGGCACCAGGACACTGAGACACTGAGACACTGGGACACTGGAACACTGGGACACTGGAACACTGGGACACGGAGACACGGAGACACAGAGACACTAGGACACTAGGACACTGAGACACTGAGACACTGGGACACTGGAACACTGGGACACTGGAACACTGGGACACGGAGACACGGAGACACAGAGCCACTAGGACACTAGGACACTGAGACACTGAGACACAGAGACACTAGGACACTTGGGCACTGGGACACTGGGACACTGGGACACTGGAACACTGGGACACTGGGACACTGGAACACTGGGACACGGAGACAAGGAGACACGGAGACACAGAGACACTAGGACACTGGGGCACTGGGACACAGGGACACTGGAACACTGGGACACTGGAACACTGGGACACGGAGACACAGAGACACTAGGACACTAGGACACTGAGACACTGAGACACTGAGGCACTGGGACACTGGAACACTGGGACACGGAGAAACGGAGACACAGCGACACTAGGACACTAGGACACTGAGACACTGAGACACTGAGACACAGAGACACTAGGACACTGGGGCACTGGGACACTGGGACACTGGGACACTGGAACACTGGGACACGGAGACAAGGAGACACGGAGACACAGAGACACTAGGACACTGGGGCACTGGGACACTGGGACACTGGAACACTGGGACACTGGAACACTGGGACACGGAGACACGGAGACACAGAGACACTAGGACACTAGGACACTGAGACACTGAGACACAGAGACACTAGGACACTGGGGCACTGGGACACTGGGACACTGGAACACTGGGACACTGGAACACTGGGACACTGGAACACTGGGACACGGAGATACGGAGACACAGAGACACTAGGACACTAGGACACTGAGACACTGAGACACAGAGACACTAGGACACTGGGGCACTGGGACACTGGGGCACTGGGACACTGGAACACTGGGACACGGAGACAAGGAGACACGGAGACACAGAGACACTAGGACACTGGGGCACTGGGACACTGGGACACTGGAACACTGGGACACTGGAACACTGGGACACGGAGACACGGAGACACAGAGACACTAGGACACTAGGACACTGAGACACTGAGACACAGAGACACTAGGACACGGGGGCACTGGGACACTGGAACACTGGAACACTGGGACACTGGAACACTGGGACACTGGAACACTGGGACACGGAGATACGGAGACACAGAGACACTAGGACACTAGGACACTGAGACACTGAGACACTGGGACACTGGAACACTGGGACACGGAGACACGGAGACACAGAGACACTAGGACACTAGGACACTGAGACACTGAGACACAGAGACACTAGGACACTGGGGCACTGGGGCACTGGGACACTGGGACACTGGAACACTGGGACACGGAGACAAGGAGACACGGCGACACAGAGACAATAGGACACTGGGGCACTGGGACACTGGGACACTGGAACACTGGGACACTGGAACACTGGGACACGGAGACACGGAGACACAGAGACACTAGGACACTAGGACACTGAGACACTGAGACACAGAGACACTAGGACACTGGGGCACTGGGACACTGGGACACTGGAACACTGGGACACTGGAACACTGGGACACTGGAACACTGGGACACGGAGACACGGAGACACAGAGGCACTAGGACACTAGGACACTGAGACACTGAGACACTGGGACACTGGAACACTGGGAGATGGAGACACAGAGACACTAGGACACTAGGACACTGAGACACTGAGACACAGAGACACTAGGACACTGGGGCACTGGGACACTGGGACACTGGAACACTGGGACACTGGAACACTGGGACACGGAGACACGGAGACACAGAGAAACTAGGACACTAGGACACTGAGACACTGAGACACAGAAACACTAGGACACTGGGGCACTGGAACACTGGGACACTGGAACACTGGGACACGGAGACACGGATACACGGAGACACAGAGACACTAGGACACTAGGACACTGAGACACAGAGACACTAGGACACTGGGGCACTGGGACACTGGGACACTGGAACACTGGGACACTGGAACACTGGGACACTGGAACACTGGGACACGGAGACACGGAGGCACAGAGGCACTTGGACACTAGGACACTGAGACACTGAGACACTGGGACACTGGAACACTGGGACACGGAGACACGGAGACACAGAGACACTAGGACACTAGGACACTGAGACACTGAGACACTGAGACACTAGGACACTGGGGCACTGGGGCACTGGGACACTGGAACACTGGGACACTGGAACACTGGGACACGGAGACACGGAGACACAGAGACACTAGGACACTAGGACACTGAGACACTAGGACACTGGGGCACTGGGACACTGGGACACTGGAACACTGGGACACTAGAACACTGGGACACGGAGACACGGAGACACAGAGGCACTAGGACACTAGGACACTGAGACACTGAGACACTGGGACACTGGAACACTGGGACACGGAGACACGGAGACACAGAGACACTAGGACACTGAGACACTGAGACACAGAGACACTAGGACACTGGGACACTGGGACACTGGAACACTGGGACACTGGAACACTGGGACACGGAGACACGGAGACACAGAGACACTAGGACACTAGGACACTGAGACACTGAGACACAGAGACACTAGGACACTGGGGCACTGGGACACTGGGACACTGGAACACTGGGACACTGGAACACTGGGACACGGAGACACGGAGACACGGAGACACTAGGACACTAGGACACTGAGACACTGGGACACTGGAACACTGGGACACTGGAACACTGGGACACGGAGACACGGAGACACGGAGACGCGAGGACACTAGGACACTGAGACACTGGGACACTGGAACACTGGGACACTGGAACACTGGGACACGGAGACACGGAGACACAGAGACACAGAGACACTAGGACACTAGGACACTGATACACAGAGACACTAGGACACTGGGGCACTGGGACACTGGGACACTGGAACACTGGGACACTGGAACACTGGGACACGGAGACACGGAGACACAGAAGCACTAGGACACTAGGACACTGAGACACTGAGACACTGGGACACTGGAACACTGGGACACGGAGACACGGAGACACAGAGACACAGAGACACTAGGACACTAGGACACTGAGACACTGGTACACTGGGACACTGGAACACTGGGACACGGAGACAAGGAGACACGGAGACACAGAGACACTAGGACACTGGGGCACTGGGACACTGGGACACTGGAACACTGGGACACTGGAACACTGGGACATGGAGACACGGAGACACGGAGACACAGAGACACTAGGACACTAGGACACTGAGACACTGGGACACTGGAACACTGGGACACTGGAACACTGGGACACGGAGACACGGAGACACAGAGACACTAGGACACTGGGACACTGGGACACTGGAACACTGGGACACTGGAACACTGGGACACGGAGACACGGAGACACAGAGACACTAGGACACTAGGACACTGAGACACTGAGACACAGAGACACTAGGACACTGGGGCACTGGTATACTGGGACACTGGAACACTGGGACACGGAGACAAGGAGACACGGAGACACAGAGACACTGGGACACTGGGGCACTGGGACACTGGGACACTGGAACACTGGGACACGGAGACACGGAGACACAGAGACACTAGGACACTAGGACACAGAGACACTAGGACACTAGGACACTGAGACACTGGGACACTGGAACACTGGGACACTGGAACACTGGGACACGGAGACACGGGGACACGGGGACACTAGGGCACTGAGACACTGGGACACTGGAACACTGGGACACTGGAACACTGGGACACGGAGACACGGAGACACAGAGACACAGAGACACTAGGACACTAGGACACTGAGACACTGGTACACTGGGACACTGGAACACTGGGACACGGAGACAAGGAGACACTGAGACACAGAGACACTAGGACACTGGGGCACTGGGACACTGGTACACTGGGACACTGGAACACTGGGACACGGAGACAAGGAGACACGGAGACACAGAGACACTAGGACACTGGGGCACTGGGATACTGGGACACTGGAACACTGGGACACGGAGACACGGAGACACAGAGACACAGAGACACTAGGACACAGAGACACTAGGACACTAGGACACTGAGACACTGGGACACTGGAACACTGGGACACTGGAACACTGGGACACGGAGACACGGAGACACAGAGACACAGAGACATTAGGACACTAGGACACTGAGACACAGAGACACTAGGACACTAGGACACTGAGACACTGGGACACAGGAACACTGGGACACTGGAACACTGGGACACGGAGACACGGAGACACGGAGACACAGAGACACTAGGACACTAGGACACTAGGACACTGGGACACTGGAACACTGGGATACTGGAACACTGGGACACGGAGACACGGAGACACAGAGACACAGAGACACTAGGACACTGAGACACTGGGACACTGGAACACTGGGACACTGGAACACTGGGACACGGAGACACGGAGACACAGAGACACAGAGACACTAGGACACTGAGACACAGAGACACTAGGACACTAGGACACTGAGACACTGGGACACAGGAACACTGGGACACTGGAACACTGGGACACGGAGACACGGAGACACAGAGACACTAGGGCACTAGGACACTGAGACACTGGGACACTGGAACACTGGGACACTGGAACACTGGGACACGGAGACACAGAGACACAGAGACACTGGGACACTAGGACACTGAGACACAGATACACTAGGACACTGAGACACTGGGACACTGGAACACTGGGACACTGGAACACTGGGACACGGAGACACGGAGACACAGAGACACAGAGAAAGTAGGACACTAGGACACTGAGACACTGAGACACTGAGGCACAGAGACACTGGGGCACTGGGGCACTGGGACACTGGGACACGGAGACAAGGAGACACGGAGACACAGAGGCACTAGGACACTGGGGCACTGGGACACTGGGACACTGGAACACTGGGACACGGAGACACGGAGACACGGAGACACAGAGACACTAGGACACTAGGACACTGAGACACAGAGACACTAGGACACTGGGGCACTGGGACACTGGGACACTGGAACACTGGGACACTGGAACACTGGGACACTGGAACACTGGGACACGGAGACACAGAGGCACTAGGACACGAGGACACTGAGACACTGAGACACTGGGACACTGGAACACTGGGACACTGGGACACGGAGACACAGAGACACTAGGACACTAGGACACTGAGACACTGAGACACAGAGACACTAGGACACTAGGACACTGGGGCACTGGGACACTGGGACACTGGGACACTGGAACACTGGGACACGGAGACAAGGAGACACGGAGACACAGAGACACTAGGACACTGGGGCACTGGGACACTGGGACACTGGAACACTGCGACACGGAGACACGGAGACACAGAGACACTAGGACACTAGGACACTGAGACACTGAGCCACAGAGACACTAGGACACTGGGGCACTGGGACACTGGGACACTGGAACACTGGGACACTGGAACACTGGGACACGGAGACACGGAGACACAGAGGCACTAGGACACTAGGACACTGAGACACTTAGACACTGAGACACTGGAACACTGGGACACTGGGACACGGAGACACAGAGACACTAGGACACTAGGACACTGAGACACTGAGACACAGAGACACTAGGACACTGGGGCACTGGGACACTGGGACACTGGGACACTGGAACACTGGGACACGGAGACAAGGAGACACGGAGACACAGAGACACTAGGACACTGGGGCACTGGGACACTGGGACACTGGGACACTGGAACACTGCGACACGGAGACACGGAGACACAGAGACACTAGGACACTAGGACACTGAGACACTGAGCCACAGAGACACTAGGACACTGGGGCACTGGGACACTGGGACACTGGAACACTGGGACACTGGAACACTGGGACACGGAGACACGGAGACACAGAGGCACTAGGACACTAGGACACTGAGACACTGAGACACTGAGACACTGGGACACTGGAACACTGGGACACGGAGACACGGAGACACAGAGACACTAGGACACTAGGACACTGAGACAATGAGACACAGAGACACTAGGACACTGGAACACTGGGACACGGAGACACGGAGACACAGAGACACAGAGACACTAGGACACTAGGACACAGAGACACAAGGACACTAGGACACTGGGACACGGAGACACGGAGACACAGAGACACCAGGACACGGAGACACTGAGACACTGGAACACTGGGACACGGAGACACTGGGACACGGAGACACAGAGACACTAGGACACTGAGACACTGGAACACTGGGACACTGGAACACGGAGACACGGAGACACAGAGACACTGGAACACTGGGACACTGGGACACGGATACACGGAGACACAGAGACACAGAGACACTAGGACACTAGAACACTGGAACACTGGGACACGGAGACACGGAGACACGGAGACACAGAGATACTAGGACACTAGGACACTGAGACACTGGGACACTGGGACACTGGAACACTGGGACACTGGGACACGGAGACACAGAGACACTAGGACACTAGGACACTGAGGCACTGAGACACAGAGACACTAGGACACTGGGGCACTGGGACACTGGTACACTGGGACACTGGAACACTGGGACACGGAGACAAGGAGACACGGAGACACAGAGACACTAGGACACTGGGGCACTGGGACACTGGGACACTGGGACACTGGGACACTGGAACACTGGGACACGGAGACACGGAGACACAGAGACACTAGGACACTAGGACACTGAGACACTGAGACACTGAGGCACTGGGACACTGGAACACTGGGACACGGAGACACGGAGACACATAGACACTAGGACACTAGGACACTGAGACACTGAGACACAGAGACACTAGGACACTGGGGCACTGGGACACTGGGACACTGGGACACTGGAACACTGGGACACGGAGACAAGGAGACACGGAGACACAGAGACACTGGGGCACTGGGACACTGGGGCACTGGAACACTGGGACACTGGAACACTGGGACACGGAGACACAGAGACACTAGGACACTAGGACACTGAGACACTGAGACACTGGGACACTGGAACACTGGGACACTGGAACACTGGGACACGGAGACACGGAGACACAGAGACACTAGGACACTAGGACACTGAGACACTGAGACACTGAGGCACTGGGACACTGGAACACTGGGACACGGAGACACGGAGACACAGAGACACTAGGACACTAGGACACTGAGACACTGAGACACAGAGACACTAGGACACTGGGGCACTGGGACACTGGGACACTGGAACACTGGGACACGGAGACACGGAGACACAGAGACACTAGGACACTGGGGCACTGGGACACTGGGACACGGGAAGACTGGGACACTGGAACACTGGGACACGGAGACACAGAGACACTAGGACACTGGGGCACTGGGACACTGGGACACTGGGACACTGGGACACGGAGGCACGGAGACACAGAGACACTAGGACACTGGGGCACTGGGACACTGGGACACTGGAACACTGGGACACTGGGACACTGGGGCACTGGAACACTGGGACACGGAGACACGGAGACACAGAGGCACTAGGACACTAGGACACTGAGACACTGAGACACTGGGACACTGGAACACTGGGACACTGGGACACTGGAACACTGGGACACGGAGACAAGGAGACACGGAGACACAGAGACACTAGGACACTGGGGCACTGGGACACTGGGACACTGGAACACTGGGACACGGAGACACGGAGACACAGAGACACTAGGACACTAGGACACTGAGACACTGAGACACTGAGGCACTGGGGCACTGTAACACTGGGACACGGAGACACGGAGACACAGAGACACTAGGACACTAGGACACTGAGACACTGAGACACTAGGACACTGGGGCACTGGGACACTGGGACACTGGGACACTGGAACACTGGGACACGGAGACAAGGAGACACGGAGACACAGAGACACTAGGACACTGGGGCACTGGGACACTGGGACACTGGTACACTGGGACACTGGGACACTGGAACACTGGGACACTGGAACACTGGGACACGGAGACACGGAGACACAGAGGCACTAGGACACTAGGACACTGAGACACTGAGACACTGAAACACTGGGACACTGGAACACTGGGACACGGAGACACGGAGACACAGAGACACTAGGGCACTAGGACACTGAGACACTGAGACACAGATACACTAGGACACTGGGGCACTGGGACACTGGGACACTGGGACACTGGAACACTGGAAACGGAGACAAGGAGACACGGAGACACAGAGACACTAGGACACTGGGGCACTGGGACACTGGGACACTGGAACACTGGGACACTGGAACACTGGGACACGGATACACGGAGACACAGAGACACTAGGACACTAGGACACTGAGACACTGAGACACTAGGACACTGGGGCGCTGGGACACTGGGACACTGGAACACTGGGACACTGGAACACTGGGACACGGAGACACGGAGACACAGAGGCACTAGGACACGAGGACACTGAGACACTGAGACACTGGGACACTGGAACACTGGGACACTGGGACACGGAGACACAGAGACACTAGGACACTAGGACACTGAGACACTGAGACACAGAGACACTAGGACACTGGGGCACTGGGACACTGGGACACTGGAACACTGGGACACGGAGACAAGGAGACACGGAGACACTAGGACACTGGGGCACTGGGACACTGGGACACTGGGACACTGGAACACTGCGACACGGAGACAGGGAGACACAGAGACACTAGGACACTAGGACACTGAGACACTGAGCCACAGAGACACTAGGACACTGGGGCACTGGGACACTGGGACACTGGAACACTGGGACACTGGAACACTGGGACACGGAGACACGGAGACACAGAGGCACTAGGACACTAGGACACTGAGACACTGAGACACTGAGACACTGGGACACTGGAACACTGGGACACGGAGACACGGAGACACAGAGACACTAGGACACTAGGACACTGAGACAATGAGACACAGAGACACTAGGACACTGGGGCACTGGGACACTGAGACACTGTAACACTGGGACACTGGAACACTGGGACACGGAGACACGGAGACACAGAGAAACTAGGACACTAGGACACTGAGACACTGAGACACAGAGACACTAGGACACTGGGGCACTGGGACACTGGAACACTGGGACACTGGAACACTGGGACACGGAGACACGGAGACACAGAGACACTAGGACACTAGGACACTGAGACACAGAGACACTAGGACACTGGGGCACTGGGACACTGGGACACTGGGACACTGGAACACTGGGACACTGGCACACTGGGACACGGAGACACGGAGGCACAGAGGCACTAGGACACTAGGACACTGAGACACTGAGACACTGAGACACTGGGACACTGGAACACTGGGACTCGGAGACACGGAGACACAGAGACAGTAGGACACTAGGACACTGAGACACTGAGACACAGAGACACTAGGACACTGGGGCACTGGAACACTGGAACACTGGGACACTGGAACACCGGGACACGGAGACACGGAGACACAGAGACACTAGGACACTAGGACACTGAGACACTGAGACACAGAGACACTAGGACACTGGGGCACTGGGACACTGGGACACTGGAACACTGGGACACTGGAACACTGGGACACGGAGACACGGAGACACAGAGACACTAGGACACTAGGACACTGAGACACAGAGACACTAGGACACTGGGGCACTGGGACACGGGGACACTGGAACACTGGGACACTGGAACACTGGGACACTGGAACACTGGGACACGGAGACACGGAGACACAGAGGCACTAGGACACTAGGACACTGAGACACTGAGACACTGGGACACTGGAACACTGGGACACGGAGACACGGAGACACAGAGACACTAGGACACTGAGACACTGAGACACTGAGACACAGAGACACTAGGACACTGGGGCACTGGGACACTGGGACACTGGAACACTGGGACACTGGAACACTGGGACACGGAGACACGGAGACACAGAAGCACTAGGACACTAGGACACTGAGACACTGAGACACAGAGACACTAGGACACTGGGGCACTGGGACACTGGGACACTGGAACACTGGGACACTGGAACACTGGGACACGGAGACACGGAGACACTAGGACACTGAGACACTGGGACACTGGAACACTGGGACACTGGAACACTGGGACACGGAGACACGGAGACACAGAGACACGAGGACACTAGGACACTGAGACACTGGGACACTGGAACACTGGGACACTGGAACACTGGGACACGGAGGCACGGAGACACAGAGACACAGAGACACTAGGACACTAGGACACTGAGACACAGAGACACTAGGACACTGGGGCACTGGGACACTGTGACACTGGAACACTGGGACACTGGAACACTGGGACACTGGAACACTGGGACACGGAGACACCGAGACACAGAGGCACTAGGACACTAGGACACTGAGACACTGAGACACTGAGACACTGGGGCACTGGAACACTGGGACACGGAGACACGGAGACACAGAGACACTAGGACACTAGGACACTGAGACACTGAGACACTGAGACACAGCGACACTAGGACACTGGGGCACTGGGACACTGGGACACTGGAACACTGGGACACTGGAACACTGGGACACGGAGACACGGAGACACAGAGACACTAGGATACTAGGACACTGAGACACTGAGACACAGAGACACTAGGACACTGGGGCACTGGGACACTGGGACACTGGAACACTGGGACACTGGAACACTGGGACACGGAGACACGGAGATACGGAGACACAGAGACACTAGGGCACTGGGACACTGGAACACTGGGACACTGGAACACTGGGACACGGAGACACGGAGACACGGAGACACAGAGACACGAGGACACTAGGAAACTGAGACACTGGGACACTGAGACACAGAGACACTAGGACACTGGGGCACTGGGACACTGGAACACTGGGACACTGGAACACTGGGACACGGAGACACGCAGACACAGAGACACTAGGACACTAGGACACTGAGACACTGAGACACAGAGACACTAGGACACTGGGACACTGGGACACTGGAACACTGGGACACTGGAACACTGGGACACGGAGACACGGAGACACGGAGGCACAGAGACACTAGGACACTAGGACACTGAGACACTGGGACACTGAGACACTGGGACACTGGAACACTGGGACACTGGAACACTGGGACACGGAGACACGGAGACACGGAGACACAGAGACACTAGGACACTGAGACACTGAGACACGAGGACACTAGGACACTGAGACACTGGGACACTGGAACACTGGGACACTGGAACACTGGGACACGGAGACACGCAGACACAGAGACACTAGGACACTAGGACACTGAGACACTGAGACACGAGGACACTAGGACACTGAGACACTGGGACACTGGAACATTGGGACACTGGAACACTGGGACACGGAGACACGGAGACACAGAGACACTAGGACACTAGGACACTGAGACACAGAGACACTAGGACACTGGGGCACTGGGACACTGGAACACTGGGACACTGGAACACTGGGACACGGAGACACGGAGACACAGAGGCACTAGGACACTCGGACACTGAGACACTGAGACACTGAGACACTGGGACACTGGAACACTGGGACACGGAGACACGGAGCCACAGAGACACTAGGACACTAGGACACTGAGACACTGAGGCACGGAGACACAGAGACACTAGGACACTGGGGCACTGGGACACTGGGACACTGGAACACTGGGACACTGGAACACTGGGACACGGAGACACGGAGACACAGAGACACTAGGACACTAGGACACTGAGACACTGAGACACAGAGACACTAGGACACTGGGGCACTGGGACACTGGGACACTGGAACACTGGGACACTGGAACACTGGGACACGGAGACACGGAGACACGGAGACACAGAGACACTAGGACACTAGGACACTGAGACACTGGGACACTGGAACACTGGGACACGGAGACACGGAGACACGGAGACGCAGAGACACTAGGACACTGAGACACTGGGACACTGGAACACTGGGACACTGGAACACTGGGACACGGAGACACGGAGACACAGAGACACAGAGACACTAGGACACTAGGACACTGAGACACTGAGACACTGAGACACAGAGACACTAGGACACTGGGGCACTGGGACACTGGGACACTGGAACACTGGGACACTGGAACACTGCGACACGGAGACACGCAGACACAGAGACACTAGGACACTAGGACACTGAGACACTGAGACACAGAGACACTAGGACACTGGGGCACTGGGACACTGAAACACTGGGACACTGGAACACTGGGACACGGAGGCACGGAGACACGGAGACACAGAGACACTAGGACACTAGGACACTGAGACACTGGGACACTGGAACACTGGGACACTGGAACACTGGGACACGGAGACACGGAGACACGGAGACACAGAGACACGAGGACACTAGGACACTGAGACACTGGGACACTGGAACACTGGGACACTGGAACACTGGGACACGGAGACACAGAGACACAGAGACACAGAGACACTAGGACACTAGGACACTGAGACACAGAGACACTAGGACACTAGGACACTGAGACACAGAGACACTAGGACACTGAGACACTAGGGCACTGGGACACTGGGACACTGGGACACTGGAACACTGGAACACTGGGACACGGAGACACAGAGACACTAGGACACTAGGACACTGAGACACTGAGACACTGAGACACAGAGACACTAGGACACTGGGGCACTGGGACACTGGGACACTGGGACACTGGAACACGGAGACACAGAGACACTAGGACACTGGGGCACTGGGACACTGGGACACTGGAACACTGGGACACTGGAACAGTGGGGCACTGGGACACTGGAACACTGGGACACTGGAACACTGGGACACGGAGACACGGAGACACAGAGACACTAGGACACTAGGACACTGAGACACTGAGACACAGAGACACTAGGACACTGGGACACTGGGACACTTGGACACTGGAACATTGGGACACTGGAACACTGGGACACGGAGACACGGAGACACGGAGACACAGAGACACTAGGACACAGAGACACTGAGACACTAGGACACTGGGGCACTGGGACACTGGGACACTGGGACACTGGAACACTGGGACACGGAGACACGGAGACACGGAGACACAGAGACACTAGGACACTAGGACACTGAGACACAGAGACACTAGTACACTGGGGCACTGGGACACTGGGACACTGGAACACTGGGACACTGCAACACTGGGACACTGGAACACTGGGACACGGAGTCACGGAGGCACAGAGGCACTAGGACACTAGGACACTGAGACACGGAGACACTGAGACACTGGGACACTGGGACACGGAGACACGGAGACACAGAGACACTAGGACACTAGGACACTGAGACACTGAGACACTGAGGCACAGAGACACTAGGACACTGGGGCACTGGAACACTGGAACACTGGGACACTGGAACACTGGGACACGGAGACACGGAGACACAGAGACACTAGGACACTGGGGCACTGGGACACTGGGACACTGGAACACTGGGACACTGGAACACTGGGACACGGAGACACGGAGACACAGAGACACTAGGACACTAGGACACTGAGACACTGAGACACAGAGACACTAGGACACTGGGGCACTGGGACACTGGGACACTGGAACACTGGGACACTGGGACACGGAGACACGGAGACACGGAGACACAGAGACACTAGGATACTAGGACACTGAGACACTGAGACACAGAGACACTAGG
This sequence comes from Pristiophorus japonicus, assembly GCF_044704955.1. Classification (NCBI taxonomy): domain Eukaryota; kingdom Metazoa; phylum Chordata; class Chondrichthyes; family Pristiophoridae; genus Pristiophorus; species Pristiophorus japonicus. Next base: position 28,331,578 of record NC_091987.1, on the reverse strand, counting down.
ACACTAGGACACTGAGACACTGAGACACTGAGGCACAGAGACACTAGGACACTGGGGCACTGGAACACTGGAACACTGGGACACTGGAACACTGGGACACGGAGACACGGAGACACAGAGACACTAGGACACTGGGGCACTGGGACACTGGGACACTGGAACACTGGGACACTGGAACACTGGGACACGGAGACACGGAGACACAGAGACACTAGGACACTAGGACACTGAGACACTGAGACACAGAGACACTAGGACACTGGGGCACTGGGACACTGGGACACTGGAACACTGGGACACTGGAACACTGGGACACGGAGACACGGAGATACGGAGACACAGAGACACTAGGACACTAGGACACTGAGACACTGGGACACTGGAACACTGGGACACTGGAACACTGGGACACGGAGACACGGAGACACAGAGACACGAGGACACTAGGACACTGAGACACTGGGACACTGAGACACAGAGACACTAGGACACTGGGGCACTGGGACACTGGAACACTGGGACACTGGACCACTGGGACACGGAGACACGCAGACACAGAGACACTAGGACACTAGGACACTGAGACACTGAGACACAGAGACACTAGGACACTGGGACACTGGGACACTGGAACACTGGGACACTGGAACACTGGGACACGGAGACACGGAGACACGGAGGCACAGAGACACTAGGACACTAGGACACTGAGACACTGGGACACTGAGACACTGGGACACTGGAACACTGGGACACTGGAACACTGGGACACGGAGACACGGAGACACGGAGACACAGAGACACTAGGACACTGAGACACTGAGACACGAGGACACTAGGACACTGAGACACTGGGACACTGGAACACTGGGACACTGGAACACTGGGACACGGAGACACGCAGACACAGAGACACTAGGACACTAGGACACTGAGACACTGAGACACGAGGACACTAGGACACTGAGACACTGGGGCACTGGAACACTGGGACACTGGAACACTGGGACACGGAGACACGGAGACACAGAGACACTAGGACACTAGGACACTGAGACACAGAGACACTAGGACACTGGGGCACTGGGACACTGGGACACTGGAACACTGGGACACTGGAACACTGGGACACTGGAACACTGGGACACGGAGACACGGAGACACAGAGGCACTAGGACACTAGGACACTGAGACACTGAGACACTAGGACACTGGGGCACTGGGACACTGGGACACTGGGACACTGGAACACTGGGACACGGAGACAAGGAGACACGGAGACACAGAGACACTAGGACACTGGGGCACTGGGACACTGGGACACTGGAACACTGGGACACTGGGACACTGGAACACTGGGACACTGGAACACTGGGACACGGAGACACGGAGACACAGAGGCACTAGGACACTAGGACACTGAGACACTGAGACACTGAAACACTGGGACACTGGAACACTGGGACACGGAGACACGGAGACACAGAGACACTAGGACACTAGGACACTGAGACACTGAGACACAGAGACACTAGGACACTGGGGCACTGGGACACTGGGACACTGGGACACTGGAACACTGGACACGGAGACAAGGAGACACGGAGACACAGAGACACTAGGACACTGGGGCACTGGGACACTGGGACACTGGAACACTGGGACACGGATACACGGAGACACAGAGACACTAGGACACTAGGACACTGAGACACTGAGACACTAGGACACTGGGGCACTGGGACACTGGGACACTGGAACACTGGGACACTGGAACACTGGGACACTGGAACATTGGGACACGGAGACACAGAGGCACTAGGACACGAGGACACTGAGACACTGAGACACTGGGACACTGGAACACTGGGACACTGGGACACGGAGACACAGAGACACTAGGACACTAGGACACTGAGACACTGAGACACAGAGACACTAGGACACTGGGGCACTGGGACACTGGGACACTGGGACACTGGAACACTGGGACACGGAGACAAGGAGACACGGAGACACAGAGACACTAGGACACTGGGGCACTGGGACACTGGGACACTGGGACACTGGAACACTGCGACACGGAGACACGGAGACACAGAGACACTAGGACACTAGGACACTGAGACACTGAGCCACAGAGACACTAGGACACTGGGGCACTGGGACACTGGGACACTGGAACACTGGGACACTGGAACACTGGGACACGGAGACACGGAGACACAGAGGCACTAGGACACTAGGACACTGAGACACTGAGACACTGAGACACTGGGACACTGGAACACTGGGACACGGAGACACGGAGACACAGAGACACTAGGACACTAGGACACTGAGACAATGAGACACAGAGACACTAGGACACTGGGGCACTGGGACACTGGAACACTGGAACACTGGGACACTGGAACACTGGGACACGGAGACATGGAGACACAGAGAAACTAGGACACTAGGACACTGAGACACTGAGACACAGAGACACTAGGACACTGGGGCACTGGGACACTGGAACACTGGGACACTGGAACACTGGGACACGGAGACACGGAGACACAGAGACACTAGGACACTAGGGCACTGAGACACAGAGACACTAGGACACTGGGGCACTGGGACACAGGGACACTGGGACACTGGAACACTGGGACACTGGCACACTGGGACACGGAGACACGGAGGCACAGAGGCACTAGGACACTGAGGCACTGAGACACTGAGACACTGGGACACTGGAACACTGGGACTCGGAGACACGGAGACACAGAGACAGTAGGACACTAGGACACTGAGACACAGAGACACTAGGACACTGGGGCACTGGAACACTGGAACACTGGGACACTGGAACACTGGGACACGGAGACACGGAGACACAGAGACACTAGGACACTAGGACACTGAGACACTGAGACACAGAGACACTAGGACACTGGGGCACTGGGACACTGGGACACTGGAACACTGGGACACTGGAACACTGGGACACGGAGACACGGAGACACAGAGACACTAGGACACTAGGACACTGAGACACAGAGACACTAGGACACTGGGGCACTGGGACACTGGGACACTGGAACACTGGGACACTGGAACACTGGGACACTGGAACACTGGGACACGGAGACACGGAGACACAGAGGCACTAGGACACTAGGACACTGAGACACTGAGACACTGAGACACTGGGACACTGGAACACTGGGACACGGAGACACGGAGACACAGAGACACTAGGACACTGAGACACTGAGACACAGAGACACAGAGACACTAGGACACTGGGGCACTGGGACACTGGAACACTGGGACACTGGAACACTGGGACACGGAGACACGGAGGCACAGAGGCACTAGGACACTAGGACACTGAGACACTGAGACACAGAGACACTAGGACACTGGGGCACTGGGACACTGGGACACTGGAACACTGGGACACTGGAACACTGGGACACGGAAACACGGAGACACGGAGACACTAGGACACTGAGACACTGGGACACTGGAACACTGGGACACTGGAACACTGGGACACGGAGACACGGAGACACAGAGACACGAGGACACTAGGACACTGAGACACTGGGACACTGGAACACTGGGACACTGGAACACTGGAACACTGGGACACGGAGACACGGAGACACAGAGGCACTAGGACACTAGGACACTGAGACACTGAGACACTGAGACACTGGGACACTGGAACACTGGGACACGGAGACACGGAGACACAGAGACACTAGGACACTAGGACACTGAGACAATGAGACACAGAGACACTAGGACACTGGGGCACTGGGACACTGGGACACTGGAACACTGGGACACTGGAACACTGGGACACGGAGACACGGAGACACAGAGAAACTAGGACACTAGGACACTGAGACACTGAGACACAGAGACACTAGGACACTGGGGCACTGGGACACTGGAACACTGGGACACTGGAACACTGGGACACGGAGACACGGAGACACTAGGACACTAGGACACTGAGACACAGAGACACTAGGACACTGGGGCACTGGGACACAGGGACACTGGGACACTGGAACACTGGGACACTGGCACACTGGGACACGGAGACACGGAGGCACAGAGGCACTAGGACACTAGGACACTGAGACACTGAGACACTGGGACACTGGAACACTGGGACTCGGAGACACGGAGACACAGAGACAGTAGGACACTAGGACACTGAGACACTGAGACACAGAGACACTAGGACACTGGGGCACTGGAACACTGGAACACTGGGACACTGGAACACTGGGACACGGAGACACGGAGACACAGAGACACTAGGACACTAGGACACTGAGACACTGAGACACAGAGACACTAGGACACTGGGGCACTGGGACACTGGGACACTGGAACACTGGGACACTGGAACACTGGGACACGGAGACACGGAGACACAGAGACACTAGGACACTGAGACACAGAGACACTAGGACACTGGGGCACTGGGACACTGGGACACTGGAACACTGGGACACTGGAACACTGGGACACTGGGACACTGGGACACGGAGACACGGAGACACAGAGGCACTAGGACACTAGGACACTGAGACACTGAGACACTGAGACACTGGGACACTGGAACACTGGGACACGGAGACACAGAGACACAGAGACACTAGGACACTGAGACACTGAGACACTGAGACACAGAGACACTAGGACACTGGGGCACTGGGACACTGGGACACTGGAACACTGGGACACTGGAACACTGGGACACGGAGACACGGAGACACAGAGGCACTAGGACACTAGGACACTGAGACACAGAGACACTAGGACACTGGGGCACTGGGACACTGGGACACTGGAACACTGGGACACTGGAACACTGGGACACGGAGACACGGAGACACGGAGACACTAGGACACTGAGACACTGGAACACTGGGACACTGGAACACTGGGACACGGAGACACGGAGACACAGAGACACGAGGACACTAGGACACTGAGACACTGGGACACTGGAACACTGGGACACTGGAACACTGAGACACGGAGGCACGGAGACACAGAGACACAGAGACACTAGGACACTAGGACACTGAGACACAGAGACACTAGGACACTGGGGCACTGGGACACTGGGACACTGGAACACTGGGACACTGGAACACTGGGACACTGGAACACTGGGACACGGAGACACCGATACACAGAGGCACTAGGACACTAGGACACTGAGACACTGAGACACTGGGACACTGGAACACTGGGGCACGGAGACACGGAGACACAGAGACACTAGGACACTAGGACACTGAGACACTGAGACACTGAGACACAGCGACACTAGGACACTGGGGCACTGGGACACTGGGACACTGGAACACTGGGACACTGGAACACTGGGACACGGAGACACGGAGACACAGAGACACTAGGATACTAGGACACTGAGACACTGAGACACAGAGACACTAGGACACTGGGGCACTGGGACACTGGGACACTGGAACACTGGGACACTGGAACACTGGGACACGGAGACACGGAGATACGGAGACACAGAGACACTAGGACACTAGGACACTGAGACACTGGGAGACTGGAACACTGGGACACTGGAACACTGGGACACGGAGACACGGAGACACAGAGACACGAGGACACTAGGACACTGAGACACTGGGACACTGAGACACAGAGACACTAGGACACTGGGGCACTGGGACACTGGAACACTGGGACACTGGAACACTGGGACACGGAGACACGCAGACACAGAGACACTAGGACACTAGGACACTGAGACACTGAGACACAGAGACACTAGGACACTGGGACACTGGGACACTGGAACACTGGGACACTGGAACACTGGGACACGGAGACACGGAGACACGGAGGCACAGAGACACTAGGACACTAGGCCACTGAGACACTGGGACACTGAGACACTGGGACACTGGAACACTGGGACACTGGAACACTGGGACACGGAGACACGGAGACACGGAGACACAGAGACACTAGGACACTGAGACACTGAGACACGAGGACACTAGGACACTGAGACACTGGGGCACTGGAACACTGGGACACTGGAACACTGGGATACGGAGACACGCAGACACAGAGACACTAGGACACTAGGACACTGAGACACTGAGACACGAGGACACTAGGACACTGAGACACTGGGACACTGGAACACTGGGACACTGGAACACTGGGACACGGAGACACGGAGACACAGAGACACTAGGACACTAGGACACTGAGACACAGAGACACTAGGACACTGGGGCACTGGGACACTGGGACACTGGGACACTGGAACACTGGGACACGGAGACACGGAGACACGGAGACACAGAGACACTAGGACACTAGGACACTGAGACACTGAGGCACGGAGACACGGAGACACTAGGACACTGGGGCACTGGGACACTGGGACACTGGAACACTGGGACACTGGAACACTGGGACACGGAGACACGGAGACACAGAGACACTAGGACACTAGGACACTGAGACACAGAGACACTAGGACACTGGGGCACTGGGACACTGGGACACTGGAACACTGGGACACTGGAACACTGGGACACGGAGACACGGAGACACAGAGACACTAGGACACTGAGACACTGGGACACTGGAACACTGGGACACTGGAACACTGGGACACGGAGACACGGAGACACAGAGACACAGAGATACTAGGACACTAGGACACTGAGACACTGAGACACTGAGACACAGAGACACTAGGACACTGGGGCACTGGGACACTGGGACACTGGAACACTGGGACACTGGAACACTGGGACACGGAGACACGCAGACACAGAGACACTAGGACACTAGGACACTGAGACACTGAGACACAGAGACACTAGGACACTGGGGCACTGGGACACTGGGACACTGGAACACTGGGACACTGGAACACTGGGACACGGAGGCACGGAGACACGGAGACACAGAGACACTAGGACACTAGGACACTGAGACACTGGGACACTGGAACACTGGGACACTGGAACACTGGGACACGGAGACACGGAGACACGGAGACACAGAGACACGTGGACACTAGGACACTGAGACACTGGGACACTGGAACACTGGGACACTGGAACACTGGGACACGGAGACACAGAGACACAGAGACACAGAGACACTAGGACACTAGGACACTGAGACACAGAGACACTAGGACACTAGGACACTGAGACACAGAGACACTAGGACACTGAGACACTAGGGCACTGGGACACTGGGACACTGGAACACTGGAACACTGGGACACGGAGACACGGAGACACGGAGACACAGAGACACTAGGACACTGAGACACTGGGACACTGGAACACTGGGACACTGGAACACTGGGACACGGAGACACGGAGACACAGAGACACAGAGACACTAGGACACTAGGACACTGAGACACTGAGACACTGAGACACAGAGACACTAGGACACTGGGGCACTGGGACACTGGGACACTGGAACACTGGGACACTGGAACACTGGGACACGGAGACACGCAGACACAGAGACACTAGGACACTAGGACACTGAGACACTGAGACACAGAGACACTAGGACACTGGGGCACTGGGACACTGGGACACTGGAACACTGGGACACTGGAACACTGGGACACGGAGGCACGGAGACACGGAGACACAGAGACACTAGGACACTAGGACACTGATACACTGGGACACTGGAACACTGGGACACTGGAACACTGGGACACGGAGACACGGAGACACGGAGACACAGAGACACGTGGACACTAGGACACTGAGACACTGGGACACTGGAACACTGGGACACTGGAACACTGGGACACGGAGACACAGAGACACAGAGACACAGAGACACTAGGACACTAGGACACTGAGACACAGAGACACTAGGACACTAGGACACTGAGACACAGAGACACTAGGACACTGAGACACTAGGGCACTGGGACACTGGGACACTGGAACACTGGAACACTGGGACACGGAGACACAGAGACACTAGGACACTAGGACACTGAGACACTGAGACACTGAGACACAGAGACACTAGGACACTGGGGCACTGGGACACTGGGACACTGGGACACTGGAACACTGGGACACGGAGACACAGAGACACTAGGACACTGGGGCACTGGGACACTGGGACACTGGAACACTGGGACACTGGAACAGTGGGACACTGGGACACTGGAACACTGGGACACTGGAACACTGGGACACGGAGACACGGAGACACAGAGACACTAGGACACTAGGACACTGAGACACTGAGACACAGAGACACTAGGACACTGGGGCACTGGGACACTTGGACACTGGAACATTGGGACACTGGAACACTGGGACACGGAGACACGGAGACACGGAGACACAGAGACACTAGGACACTGAGACACTGAGACACTAGGACACTGGGGCACTGGGACACTGGGACACTGGAACACTGGGACACTGGAACACTGGGACACGGAGACACGGAGACACGGAGACACAGAGACACTAGGACACTAGGACACTGAGACACAGAGACACTAGTACACTGGGGCACTGGGACACTGGGACACTGGAACACTGGGACACTGCAACACTGGGACACTGGAACACTGGGACACGGAGTCACGGAGGCACAGAGGCACTAGGACACTAGGACACTGAGACACGGAGACACTGAGACACTGGGACACTGGGACACGGAGACACGGAGACACAGAGACACTAGGACACTAGGACACTGAGACACTGAGACACTGAGGCACAGAGACACTAGGACACTGGGGCACTGGAACACTGGAACACTGGGACACTGGAACACTGGGACACGGAGACACGGAGACACAGAGACACTAGGGCACTAGGACACTGAGACACTGAGACACAGAGACACTAGGACACTGGGGCACTGGGACACTGGGACACTGGAACACTGGGACACTGGAACACTGGGACACGGAGACACGGAGACACAGATACACTAGGACACTAGGACACTGAGACACAGAGACACTAGGACACTGGGGCACTGGGACACTGGGACACTGGAACACTGGGACACTGGAACACTGGGACACTGGAACACTGGGACACGGAGACACGGAGACACAGAGGCACTAGGACACTAGGACACTGAGACACTGAGACACTGAGACACTGGGACACTGGAACACTGGGACACGGAGACACGGAGACACAGAGACACGAGGACACTGAGACACTGAGACACTGAGACACAGAGACACGAGGACACTGGGGCACTGGGACACTGGGACACTGGAACACTGGGACACTGGAACACTGGGACACGGAGACACGGAGACACAGAGACACTAGGACACTAGGACACTGAGACACTGAGACACAGAGACACTAGGACACTGGGGCACTGGGACACTGGGACCCTGGAACACTGGGACACTGGAACACTGGGACACGGAGACACGGAGACACGGAGACACGGAGACACAGAGACACTAGGACACTGGGACACTGGAACACTGGGACACTGGGACACGGAGACGCGGAGACACGGAGACACAGAGACACGAGGACACTAGGACACTGAGACACTGGGACACTGGAACACTGGAACACTGGGACACGGAGACACGGAGACACAGAGACACAGAGACACTAGGACACTAGGACACTGAGACACAGAGACACTAGGACACTGGGGCACTGGGACACTGGGACACTGGAACACTCGGACACTGGAACACTGGGACACTGGAACACTGGGACACGGAGACACGGAGACACAGAGGCACTAGGACACTAGGACACTGAGACACTGAGACACTGGGACACTGGAACACTGGGACACGGAGACACGGAGACACAGAGACACTAGGACACTAGGACACTGAGACACTGAGACACAGAGACACTAGGACACTGGGGCACTGGGACACTGGGACACAGGAACACTGGGACACGGAGACACGGAGACACAGAGACACTAGGACACTAGGACACTGAGACACTGAGACACAGAGACACTAGGACACTGGGGCACTGGGACACTGGAACACTGGGACACTGAAACACTGGGACACGGAGACACGGAGACACAGAGACACTAGGACACTAGGACACTGAGACACTGGGACACTGGAACACTGGGACACTGGAACACTGGGACACGGAGACACGGAGACACAGAGACACGAGGACACTAGGACACTGAGACACTGAGACACGAGGACACTAGGACACTGAGATACTGGGACACTGGAACACTGGGACACTGGAACACTGGGACACGGAGACACGCAGACACAGAGACACTAGGACACTAGGACAGTGAGACACTGAGACACGAGGACACTAGGACACTGAGACACTGGGACACTGGAACACTGGGACACTGGAACACTGGGACACGGAGACACGGAGACACGGAGACACAGAGACACTAGGACACTAGGACACTGAGACACAGAGACACTAGGACACTGGGGCACTGGGACACTGGGACACTGGAACACTGGGACACTGGAACACTGGGACACTGGAACACTGGGACACGGAGACACGGAGACACAGAAGCACTAGGACACTAGGACACTGAGACACTGAGACACTGAGACACTGGGACACTGGAACACTGGGACACGGAGACACGGAGACACAGAGACACTAGGACACTAGGACACTGAGACACTGGGACACTGGAACACTGGGACACTGGAACACTGGGACACGGAGACACGGAGACACTGAGACACAGAGACACTAGGACACTGGGGCACTGGAACATTGGAACACTGGAACACTGGGACACGGAGACACGGAGACACAGAGACACTAGGACACTAGGACACTGATACACTGAGACACAGAGACACTAGGACACTGGGGCACTGTGACACTGGGACACTGGAACACTGGGACACTGGAAGACTGGGACACGGAGACACGGAGACACGGAGACACTAGGACACTAGGACACTGAGACACTGGGACACAGGAACACTGGGACACTGGAACACTGGGACACGGAGACACGGAGACACAGAGACACTAGGACACTAGGACACTGAGACACTGGGACACTGGAACACTGGGACACTGGAACACTGGGACACGGAGACACGGAGACACAGAGACACTAGGACACTAGGACACTGAGACACTGGGACACAGAGACACTAGGACACTGGGACACTGGGACACTGGGACACTGGAACACTGGACACGGAGACAAGGAGACACGGAGACACAGAGACACTAGGACACTGGGGCACTGGGACACTGGGAAACTGGAACACTAGGACACTGAGACACTGAGACACAGAGACACTAGGACACTGGAGCGCTGGGACACTGGGACACTGGAACACTGGGACACTGGAACACTGGGACACGGAGACACGGAGACACAGAGGCACTAGGACACGAGGACACTGAGACACTGAGACACTGGGACACTGGAACACTGGGACACGGAGACACGGAGACACAGATACACTAGGACACTAGGACACTGAGACACGGAGACACTGAGACACTGGGACACTGGGACACGGAGACACGGAGACACAGAGACACTAGGACACTAGGACACTGAGACACTGAGACACTGAGGCACAGAGACACTAGGACACTGGGGCACTGGAACACTGGAACACTGGGACACTGGAACACTGGGACACAGAGACACGGAGACACAGAGACACTAGGACACTAGGACACTGAGACACTGAGACACAGAGACACTAGGACACTGGGGCACTGGGACACTGGGACACTGGAACACTTGGACACTGGAACACTGGGACACGGAGACACGGAGACACAGATACACTAGGACACTGGGACACTGAGACACAGAGACACTAGGACACTGGGGCACTGGGACACTGGGACACTGGAACACTGGGACACTGGAACACTGGGTCACTGGAACACTGGGACACGGAGACACGGAGACACAGAGGCACTAGGACACTAGGACACTGAGACACTGAGACACTGGGACACTGGAACACTGGGACACGGAGACACGGAGACACAGAGACACGAGGACACTGAGACACTGAGACACAGAGACACGAGGACACTGGGGCACTGGGACACTGGGACACTGGAACACTGGGGCACTGGAACACTGGGACACGGAGACACGGAGACACAGAGACACTAGGACACTAGGACACTGAGACACTGAGACACAGAGACACTAGGACACTGGGGCACTGGGACACTGGGACACTGGAACACTGGGACACTGGAACACTGGGACACGGAGACACGGAGACACGGAGACACAGAGACACTAGGACACTGGGACACTGGAACACTGGGACACTGGGACACGGAGACGCGGAGACACGGAGACACAGAGACACTAGGACACTAGGACACTGATACACTGAGACACAGAGACACTAGGACACTGGGGCACTGTGACACTGGGACACTGGAACACTGGGACACTGGAACACTGGGACACGGAGACACGGAGACACGGAGACACTAGGACACTAGGACACTGAGACACTGGGACACTGGAACACTGGGACACTGGAACACTGGGACACGGAGACACGGAGACACAGAGACACTAGGACACTAGGACACTGAGACACTGGGACACTGGAACACTGGGACACTGGAACACTGGGACACGGAGACACGGAGACACAGAGACACTAGGACACTAGGACACTGAGACACTGGGACACAGAGACACTAGGACACTGGGACACTGGGACACTGGGACACTGGAACACTGGACACGGAGACAAGGAGACACGGAGACACAGAGACACTAGGACACTGGGGCACTGGGACACTGGGAAACTGGAACACTAGGACACTGAGACACTGAGACACAGAGACACTAGGACACTGGGGCACTGGGACACTGGGACACTGGAACACTGGGACACTGGAACACTGGGACACGGAGACACGGAGACACAGAGGCACTAGGACACGAGGACACTGAGACACTGAGACACTGGGACACTGGAACACTGGGACACGGAGACACGGAGACACAGATACACTAGGACACTAGGACACTGAGACACGGAGACACTGAGACACTGGGACACTGGGACACGGAGACACGGAGACACAGAGACACTAGGACACTAGGACACTGAGACACTGAGACACTGAGGCACAGAGACACTAGGACACTGGGGCACTGGAACACTGGAACACTGGGACACTGGAACACTGGGACACGGAGACACGGAGACACAGAGACACTAGGACACTGAGACACTGAGACACAGAGACACTAGGACACTGGGGCACTGGGACACTGGGACACTGGAACACTTGGACACTGGAACACTGGGACACGGAGACACGGAGACACAGATACACTAGGACACTAGGACACTGAGACACAGAGACACTAGGACACTGGGGCACTGGGACACTGGGACACTGGAACACTGGGACACTGGAACACTGGGACACTGGAACACTGGGACACGGAGACACGGAGACACAGAGGCACTAGGACACTAGGACACTGAGACACTGAGACACTGGGACACTGGAACACTGGGACACGGAGACACGGAGACACAGAGACACGAGGACACTGAGACACTGAGACACTGAGACACAGAGACACGAGGACACTGGGGCACTGGGACACTGGGACACTGGAACACTGGGGCACTGGAACACTGGGACACGGAGACACGGAGACACAGAGACACTAGGACACTAGGACACTGAGACACTGAGACACAGAGACACAAGGACACTGGGGCACTGGGACACTGGGACACTGGAACACTGGGACACTGGAACACTGGGACACGGAGACACGGAGACACGGAGACACAGAGACACTAGGACACTGGGACACTGGAACACTGGGACACTGGGACACGGAGACACAGAGACACGAGGACACTAGGACACTGAGACACTGGGACACTGGAACACTGGAACACTGGGACACAGAGACACGGAGACACAGAGACACAGAGACACTAGGACACTGGGACACTGAGACACAGAGACACTAGGACACTGGGGCACTGGGACACTGGGACACTGGAACACTCGGACACTGGAGCACTGGGACACTGGAACACTGGGACACGGAGACACGGAGACACAGAGGCACTAGGACACTAGGACACTGAGACACTGAGACACTGGGACACTGGAACACTGGGACACGGAGACACGGAGACACAGAGACACTAGGACACTAGGACACTGAGACACTGAGACACAGAGACACTAGGACACTGGGGCACTGGAACACTGGGGCACTGGAACACTGGGACACGGAGACACGGAGACACAGAGACACTAGGACACTAGGACACTGAGACACTGAGACACAGAGACACTAGGACACTGGGGCACTGGGACACTGGGACCCTGGAACACTGGGACACTGGCACACTGGGACACGGAGACACGGAGACACGGAGACACAGAGACACTAGGACACTGGGACACTGGAACACTGGGACACTGGGACACGGAGACGCGGAGACACGGAGACACAGAGACACGAGGACACTAGGACACTGAGACACTGGGACACTGGAACACTGGAACACTGGGACACGGAGACACGGAGACACAGAGGCACTAGGACACTAGGACACTGAGACACTGAGACACTGGGACACTGGAACACTGGGACACGGAGACACGGAGACACAGAGACACTAGGACACTAGGACACTGAGACACTGAGACACTGGGGCACTGGGACACTGAGACACTGGGGCACTGGAACACTGGAACACTGGGACACGGAGACACGGAGACACAGAGACACAGAGACACTAGGACACTAGGACACTGAGACACAGAGACACTAGGACACTGGGGCACTGGGACACTGGGACACTGGAACACTCGGACACTGGAACACTGGGACACTGGAACACTGGGACACGGAGACACGGAGACACAGAGGCACTAGGACACTAGGACACTGAGACACTGAGACACTGGGACACTGGAACACTGGGACACGGAGACACGGAGACACAGAGACACTAGGACACTAGGACACTGAGACACTGAGACACAGAGACACTAGGACACTGGGGCACTGGGACACTGGGACACAGGAACACTGGGACACGGAGACACGGAGACACAGAGGCACTAGGACACTAGGACACTGAGACACTGAGACACTGGGACACTGGAACACTGGGACACGGAGACACGGAGACACAGAGACACTAGGACACTAGGACACTGAGACACTGAGACACAGAGACACTAGGACACTGGGGCACTGGGACACTGGGACACAGGAACACTGGGACACGGAGACACGGAGACACAGAGACACTAGGACACTAGGACACTGAGACACTGAGACACAGAGACACTAGGACACTGGGGCACTGGGACACTGGAACACTGGGACACTGAAACACTGGGACACGGAGACACGGAGACACAGAGACACTAGGACACTAGGACACTGAGACACTGGGACACTGGAACACTGGGACACTGGAACACTGGGACACGGAGACACGGAGACACAGAGACACGAGGACACTAGGACACTGAGACACTGAGACACGAGGACACTAGGACACTGAGATACTGGGACACTGGAACACTGGGACACTGGAACACTGGGACACGGAGACACGCAGACACAGAGACACTAGGACACTAGGACAGTGAGACACTGAGACACGAGGACACTAGGACACTGAGACACTGGGACACTGGAACACTGGGACACTGGAACACTGGGGCACGGAGACACGGAGACACGGAGACACAGAGACACTAGGACACTAGGACACTGAGACACAGAGACACTAGGACACTGGGGCACTGGGACACTGGGACACTGGAACACTGGGACACTGGAACACTGGGACACTGGAACACTGGGACACGGAGACACGGAGACACAGAAGCACTAGGACACTAGGACACTGAGACACTGAGACACTGAGACACTGGGACACTGGAACACTGGGACACGGAGACACGGAGACACAGAGACACTAGGACACTAGGACACTGAGACACTGGGACACTGGAACACTGGGACACTGGAACACTGGGACACGGAGACACGGAGACACTGAGACACAGAGACACTAGGACACTGGGGCACTGGGACACTGGGACACTGGAACATTGGAACACTGGAACACTGGGACACGGAGACACGGAGACACAGAGACACTAGGACACTAGGACACTGATACACTGAGACACAGAGACACTAGGACACTGGGGCACTGTGACACTGGGACACTGGAACACTGGGACACTGGAACACTGGGACACGGAGACACGGAGACACGGAGACACTAGGACACTAGGACACTGAGACACTGGGACACTGGAACACTGGGACACTGGAACACTGGGACACGGAGACACGGAGACACAGAGACACTAGGACACTAGGACACTGAGACACTGGGACACTGGAACACTGGGACACTGGAACACTGGGACACGGAGACACGGAGACACAGAGACACTAGGACACTAGGACACTGAGACACTGGGACACAGAGACACTAGGACACTGGGACACTGGGACACTGGGACACTGGGACACTGGAACACTGGACACGGAGACAAGGAGACACGGAGACACAGAGACACTAGGACACTGGGGCACTGGGACACTGGGAAACTGGAACACTAGGACACTGAGACACTGAGACACAGAGACACTAGGACACTGGGGCACTGGGACACTGGGACACTGGAACACTGGGACACTGGAACACTGGGACACGGAGACACGGAGACACAGAGGCACTAGGACACGAGGACACTGAGACACTGAGACACTGGGACACTGGAACACTGGGACACGGAGACACGGAGACACAGATACACTTGGACACTAGGACACTGAGACACGGAGACACTGAGACACTGGGACACTGGGACACGGAGACACGGAGACACAGAGACACTAGGACACTAGGACACTGAGACACTGAGACACTGAGGCACAGAGACACTAGGACACTGGGGCACTGGAACACTGGAACACTGGGACACTGGAACACTGGGACACGGAGACACGGAGACACAGAGACACTAGGACACTAGGACACTGAGACACTGAGACACAGAGACACTAGGACACTGGGGCACTGGGACACTGGGACACTGGAACACTTGGACACTGGAACACTGGGACACGGAGACACGGAGACACAGATACACTAGGACACTAGGACACTGAGACACAGAGACACTAGGACACTGGGGCACTGGGACACTGGGACACTGGAACACTGGGACACTGGAACACTGGGACACTGGAACACTGGGACACGGAGACACGGAGACACAGAGGCACTAGGACACTAGGACACTGAGACACTGAGACACTGGGACACTGGAACACTGGGACACGGAGACACGGAGACACAGAGACACAGAGACACGAGGACACTGGGGCACTGGGACACTGGGACACTGGAACACTGGGGCACTGGAACACTGGGACACGGAGACACGGAGACACAGAGACACTAGGACACTAGGACACTGAGACACTGAGACACAGAGACACTAGGACACTGGGGCACTGGGACACTGGGACACTGGAACACTGGGACACTGGAACACTGGGACACGGAGACACGGAGACACGGAGACACGGAGACACAGAGACACTAGGACACTGGGACACTGGAACACTGGGACACTGGGACACGGAGACGCGGAGACACGGAGACACAGAGACACTAGGACACTAGGACACTGATACACTGAGACACAGAGACACTAGGACACTGGGGCACTGTGACACTGGGACACTGGAACACTGGGACACTGGAACACTGGGACACGGAGACACGGAGACACGGAGACACTAGGACACTAGGACACTGAGACACTGGGACACTGGAACACTGGGACACTGGAACACTGGGACACGGAGACACGGAGACACAGAGACACTAGGACACTAGGACACTGAGACACTGGGACACTGGAACACTGGGACACTGGAACACTGGGACACGGAGACACGGAGACACAGAGACACTAGGACACTAGGACACTGAGACACTGGGACACAGAGACACTAGGACACTGGGACACTGGGACACTGGGACACTGGAACACTGGACACGGAGACAAGGAGACACGGAGACACAGAGACACTAGGACACTGGGGCACTGGGACACTGGGAAACTGGAACACTAGGACACTGAGACACTGAGACACAGAGACACTAGGACACTGGGGCACTGGGACACTGGGACACTGGAACACTGGGACACTGGAACACTGGGACACGGAGACACGGAGACACAGAGGCACTAGGACACGAGGACACTGAGACACTGAGACACTGGGACACTGGAACACTGGGACACGGAGACACGGAGACACAGATACACTAGGACACTAGGACACTGAGACACGGAGACACTGAGACACTGGGACACTGGGACACGGAGACACGGAGACACAGAGACACTAGGACACTAGGACACTGAGACACTGAGACACTGAGGCACAGAGACACTAGGACACTGGGGCACTGGAACACTGGAACACTGGGACACTGGAACACTGGGACACGGAGACACGGAGACACAGAGACACTAGGACACTAGGACACTGAGACACTGAGACACAGAGACACTAGGACACTGGGGCACTGGGACACTGGGACACTGGAACACTTGGACACTGGAACACTGGGACACGGAGACACGGAGACACAGATACACTAGGACACTAGGACACTGAGACACAGAGACACTAGGACACTGGGGCACTGGGACACTGGGACACTGGAACACTGGGACACTGGAACACTGGGACACTGGAACACTGGGACACGGAGACACGGAGACACAGAGGCACTAGGACACTAGGACACTGAGACACTGAGACACTGGGACACTGGAACACTGGGACACGGAGACACGGAGACACAGAGACACGAGGACACTGAGACACTGAGACACTGAGACACAGAGACACGAGGACACTGGGGCACTGGGACACTGGGACACTGGAACACTGGGGCACTGGAACACTGGGACACGGAGACACGGAGACACAGAGACACTAGGACACTAGGACACTGAGACACTGAGACACAGAGACACTAGGACACTGGGGCACTGGGACACTGGGACACTGGAACACTGGGACACTGGAACACTGGGACACGGAGACACGGAGACACGGAGACACAGAGACACTAGGACACTGGGACACTGGAACACTGGGACACTGGGACACGGAGACGCGGAGACACGGAGACACAGAGACACGAGGACACTAGGACACTGAGACACTGGGACACTGGAACACTGGAACACTGGGACACAGAGACACGGAGACACAGAGACACAGAGACACTAGGACACTAGGACACTGAGACACAGAGACACTAGGACACTGGGGCACTGGGACACTGGGACACTGGAACACTCGGACACTGGAGCACTGGGACACTGGAACACTGGGACACGGAGACACGGAGACACAGAGGCACTAGGACACTAGGACACTGAGACACTGAGACACTGGGACACTGGAACACTGGGACACGGAGACACGGAGACACAGAGACACTAGGACACTAGGACACTGAGACACTGAGACACAGAGACACTAGGACACTGGGGCACTGGGACACTGGGACACTGGAACACTGGGACACGGAGACACGGAGACACAGAGACACTAGGACACTAGGACACTGAGACACTGAGACACAGAGACACTAGGACACTGGGGCACTGGGACACTGGAACACTGGGACACTGAAACACTGGGACACGGAGACACGGAGACACAGAGACACTAGGACACTAGGACACTGAGACACTGGGACACTGGAACACTGGGACACTGGAACACTGGGACACGGAGACACGGAGACACAGAGACACGAGGACACTAGGACACTGAGACACTGAGACACGAGGACACTAGGACACTGAGACACTGGGACACTGGAACACTGGGACACTGGGACACGGAGACGCGGAGACACGGAGACACAGAGACACTAGGACACTAGGACACTGATACACTGAGACACAGAGACACTAGGACACTGGGGCACTGTGACACTGGGACACTGGAACACTGGGACACTGGAACACTGGGACACGGAGACACGGAGACACGGAGACACTAGGACACTAGGACACTGAGACACTGGGACACTGGAACACTGGGACACTGGAACACTGGGACACGGAGACACGGAGACACAGAGACACTAGGACACTAGGACACTGAGACACTGGGACACTGGAACACTGGGACACTGGGACACTGGGACACGGAGACACGGAGACACAGAGACACTAGGACACTAGGACACTGAGACACTGGGACACAGAGACACTAGGACACTGGGACACTGGGACACTGGGACACTGGAACACTGGACACGGAGACAAGGAGACACGGAGACACAGAGACACTAGGACACTGGGGCACTGGGACACTGGGAAACTGGAACACTAGGACACTGAGACACTGAGACACAGAGACACTAGGACACTGGGGCACTGGGACACTGGGACACTGGAACACTGGGACACTGGAACACTGGGACACGGAGACACGGAGACACAGAGGCACTAGGACACGAGGACACTGAGACACTGAGACACTGGGACACTGGAACACTGGGACACGGAGACACGGAGACACAGATACACTAGGACACTAGGACACTGAGACACGGAGACACTGAGACACTGGGACACTGGGACACGGAGACACGGAGACACAGAGACACTAGGACACTAGGACACTGAGACACTGAGACACTGAGGCACAGAGACACTAGGACACTGGGGCACTGGAACACTGGAACACTGGGACACTGGAACACTGGGACACGGAGACACGGAGACACAGAGACACTAGGACACTAGGACACTGAGACACTGAGACACAGAGACACTAGGACACTGGGGCACTGGGACACTGGGACACTGGAACACTTGGACACTGGAACACTGGGACACGGAGACACGGAGACACAGATACACTAGGACACTAGGACACTGAGACACAGAGACACTAGGACACTGGGGCACTGGGACACTGGGACACTGGAACACTGGGACACTGGAACACTGGGACACTGGAACACTGGGACACGGAGACACGGAGACACAGAGGCACTAGGACACTAGGACACTGAGACACTGAGACACTGGGACACTGGAACACTGGGGCACGGAGACACGGAGACACAGAGACACGAGGACACTGAGACACTGAGACACTGAGACACAGAGACACGAGGACACTGGGGCACTGGGACACTGGGACACTGGAACACTGGGGCACTGGAACACTGGGACACGGAGACACGGAGACACAGAGACACTAGGACACTAGGACACTGAGACACTGAGACACAGAGACACTAGGACACTGGGGCACTGGGACACTGGGACACTGGAACACTGGGACACTGGAACACTGGGACACGGAGACACGGAGACACGGAGACACAGAGACACTAGGACACTGGGACACTGGAACACTGGGACACTGGGACACGGAGACGCGGAGACACGGAGACACAGAGACACGAGGACACTAGGACACTGAGACACTGGGACACTGGAACACTGGAACACTGGGACACAGAGACACGGAGACACAGAGACACAGAGACACTAGGACACTAGGACACTGAGACACAGAGACACTAGGACACTGGGGCACTGGGACACTGGGACACTGGAACACTCGGACACTGGAGCACTGGGACACTGGAACACTGGGACACGGAGACACGGAGACACAGAGGCACTAGGACACTAGGACACTGAGACACTGAGACACTGGGACACTGGAACACTGGGACACGGAGACACGGAGACACAGAGACACTAGGACACTAGGACACTGAGACACTGAGACACAGAGACACTAGGACACTGGGGCACTGGGACACTGGGACACTGGAACACTGGGACACGGAGACACGGAGACACAGAGACACTAGGACACTAGGACACTGAGACACTGAGACACAGAGACACTAGGACACTGGGGCACTGGGACACTGGAACACTGGGACACTGAAACACTGGGACACGGAGACACGGAGACACAGAGACACTAGGACACTAGGACACTGAGACACTGGGACACTGGAACACTGGGACACTGGAACACTGGGACACGGAGACACGGAGACACAGAGACACGAGGACACTAGGACACTGAGACACTGAGACACGAGGACACTAGGACACTGAGACACTGGGACACTGGAACACTGGGACACTGGAACACTGGGACACGGAGACACGGAGACACGGAGACACAGAGACACTAGGACACTAGGACACTGAGACACAGAGACACTAGGACACTGGGGCACTGGGACACTGGGACACTGGAACACTGGGACACTGGAACACTGGGACACTGGAACACTGGGACACGGAGACACGGAGACACAGAAGCACTAGGACACTAGGACACTGAGACACTGAGACACTGAGACACTGGGACACTGGAACACTGGGACACGGAGACACGGAGACACAGAGACACTAGGACACTAGGACACTGAGACACTGGGACACTGGAACACTGGGACACTGGAACACTGGGACACGGAGACACGGAGACACTGAGACACAGAGACACTAGGACACTGGGGCACTGGGACACTGGGACACTGGAACATTGGGACACTGGAACACTGGGACACGGAGACACGGAGACACAGAGACACTAGGACACTAGGACACTGATACACTGAGACACAGAGACACTATGACACTGGGGCACTGTGACACTGGGACACTGGAACACTGGGACACTGGAACACTGGGACACGGAGACACGGAGACACGGAGACACTAGGACACTAGGACACTGAGACACTGGGACACTGGAACACTGGGACACTGGAACACTGGGACACGGAGACACAGAGACACTAGGACACTAGGACACTGAGACACTGGGACACTGGAACACTGTGACACTGGAACACTGGGACACGGAGACACGGAGACACGGAGACACAGAGACACTAGGACACTAGGACACTGAGACACTGGGACACAGAGACACTAGGACACTGGGACACTGGGACACTGGGACACTGGAACACTGGACACGGAGACAAGGAGACACGGAGACACAGAGACACTAGGACACTGGGGCACTGGGACACTGGGAAACTGGAACACTAGGACACTGAGACACTGAGACACAGAGACACTAGGACACTGGGGCACTGGGACACTGGGACACTGGAACACTGGGACACTGGAAGACTGGGACACGGAGACACGGAGACACAGAGGCACTAGGACACGAGGACACTGAGACACTGAGACACTGGGACACTGGAACACTGGGACACGGAGACACGGAGACACAGATACACTAGGACACTAGGACACTGAGACACTGAGACACAGAGACACTAGCACACTGGGGCACTGGGACACTGGGACACTGGAACACTGGGACACGGAGACAAGGAGACACGGAGACACAGAGACACTAGGACACTGGGGCACTGGGACACTGGGACACGGAGACACGGAGACACAGAGACACTAGGACACTAGGACACTGAGACACTGAGACACAGAGACACTAGGACACTGGGGCACTGGGACACTGGGACACTGGAACACTGGGACATTGGAACACTGGGACACTGGAACACTGGGACACGGAGACACGGAGACACAGAGGCACTAGGACACTAGGACACTGAGACACTGAGACACTGAGACACTGGGACACTGGAACACTGGGACACGGAGACACGGAGACACAGAGACACTAGGACACTAGGACACTGAGACAATGAGACACAGAGACACTAGGACACTGGGGCACTGGGACACTGGAACACTGGGACACGGAGACACGGAGACACAGAGAAACTAGGACACTAGGACACTGAGACACTGAGACACAGAGACACTAGGACACTGGGGCACTGGGACACTGGGACACTGGAACACTGGGACACTGGAACACTGGGACACGGAGACACGGAGACACGGAGACACAGAGACACTAGGACACTAGGACACTGAGACACAGAGACACTAGGACACTGGGGCACTGGGACACTGGGACACTGGAACACTGGGACACTGGGACACTGGAACACTGGGACACTGGAACACTGGGACACGGAGACACGGAGACACAGAGGCACTAGGACACTAGGACACTGAGACACTGAGACACTGAGACACTGGGACACTGGAACACTGGGACACGGAGACACAGAGACACTAGGACACTGAGACACAGAGACACAGAGACACTAGGACACTGGGGCACTGGGACACTGGGACACTGGAACACTGGGACACTGGAACACTGGGACACGGAGACACGGAGACACAGAGACACTAGGACACTAGGACACTGAGACACTGAGACACAGAGACACTAGGACACTGGGGCACTGGGACACTGGGACACTGGAACACTGGGACACTGGAACACTGGGACACGGAGACACGGAGACACAGAGACACTAGGACACTAGGACACTGAGACACTGGGACACTGGAACACTGGGACACTGGAACACTGGGACACGGAGACACGGAGACACAGAGACACTAGGACACTAGGACACTGAGACAATGAGACACAGAGACACTAGGACACTGGGGCACTGGGACACTGGGACACTGGAACACTGGGACACGGAGACACGGAGACACAGAGAAACTAGGACACTAGGACACTGAGACACTGAGACACAGAGACACTAGGACACTGGGGCACTGGGACACTGGAACACTGGGACACTGGGACACTGGAACACTGGGACACGGAGACACGGAGACACGGAGACACAGAGACACTAGGACACTAGGACACTGAGACACTGAGACACAGAGACACTAGGACACTGGGGCACTGGGACACTGGGACACTGGAACACTGGGACACTGGAACACTGGGACACGGAGACACGGAGACACAGAGACACTAGGACACTAGGACACTGAGACACAGAGACACTAGGACACTGGGGCACTGGGACACTGGGACACTGGAACACTGGGACACTGGAACACTGGGACACTGGAACACTGGGACACGGAGACACGGAGACACAGAGGCACTAGGACACTAGGACACTGAGACACGGAGACACTGAGACACTGGGACACTGGAACACTGGGACACGGAGACACGGAGACACAGAGACACTAGGACACTGAGACACTGAGACACTGAGACACAGAGACACTAGGACACTGGGGCACTGGGACACTGGGACACTGGAACACTGGGACACTGGAACACTGGGACACGGAGACACTGAGACACAGAGACACGAGGACACTAGGACACTGAGACACTGGGACACTGGAACACTGGGACTCTGGAACACTGGGACACGGAGGCACGGAGACACAGAGACACAGAGACACTAGGACACTAGGACACTGAGACACTGAGACACAGAGACACTAGGACACTGGGACACTGGGACACTGGAACACTGGGACACTGGAACACTGGGACACGGAGACACGGAGACACGGAGACACAGAGACACTAGGACACTAGGACACTGAGACACAGAGACACTAGGACACTGGGGCACTGGGACACTGGGACACTGGAACACTGGGACACTGGGACACTGGAACACTGGGACACTGGAACACTGGGACACGGAGACACGGAGACACAGAGGCACTAGGACACTAGGACACTGAGACACTGAGACACTGAGACACTGGGACACTGGAACACTGGGACACGGAGACACAGAGACACTAGGACACTGAGACACAGAGACACAGAGACACTAGGACACTGGGGCACTGGGACACTGGGACACTGGAACACTGGGACACTGGAACACTGGGACACGGAGACACGGAGACACAGAGACACTAGGACACTAGGACACTGAGACACTGAGACACAGAGACACTAGGACACTGGGGCACTGGGACACTGGGACACTGGAACACTGGGACACTGGAACACTGGGACACGGAGACACGGAGACACAGAGACACTAGGACACTAGGACACTGAGACACTGGGACACTGGAACACTGGGACACTGGAACACTGGGACACGGAGACACGGAGACACAGAGACACTAGGACACTAGGACACTGAGACAATGAGACACAGAGACACTAGGACACTGGGGCACTGGGACACTGGGACACTGGAACACTGGGACACGGAGACACGGAGACACAGAGAAACTAGGACACTAGGACACTGAGACACTGAGACACAGAGACACTAGGACACTGGGGCACTGGGACACTGGAACACTGGGACACTGGGACACTGGAACACTGGGACACGGAGACACGGAGACACGGAGACACAGAGACACTAGGACACTAGGACACTGAGACACTGAGACACAGAGACACTAGGACACTGGGGCACTGGGACACTGGGACACTGGGACACTGGAACACTGGGACACTGGAACACTGGGACACGGAGACACGGAGACACAGAGACACTAGGACACTAGGACACTGAGACACAGAGACACTAGGACACTGGGGCACTGGGACACTGGGACACTGGAACACTGGGACACTGGAACACTGGGACACTGGAACACTGGGACACGGAGACACGGAGACACAGAGGCACTAGGACACTAGGACACTGAGACACGGAGACACTGAGACACTGGGACACTGGAACACTGGGACACGGAGACACGGAGACACAGAGACACTAGGACACTGAGACACTGAGACACTGAGACACAGAGACACTAGGACACTGGGGCACTGGGACACTGGGACACTGGAACACTGGGACACTGGAACACTGGGACACGGAGACACTGAGACACAGAGACACGAGGACACTAGGACACTGAGACACTGGGACACTGGAACACTGGGACACTGGAACACTGGGACACGGAGGCACGGAGACACAGAGACACAGAGACACTAGGACACTAGGACACTGAGACACAGAGACACTAGGACACTGGGGCACTGGGACACTGGGACACTGGAACACTGGGACACTGGAACACTGGGACACTGGAACACTGGGACACGGAGACACGGAGACACAGAGGCACTAGGACGCTAGGACACTGAGACACTGAGACACTGGGACACTGGAACACTGGGACACGGAGACACGGAGACACAGAGACACTAGGACACTAGGACACTGAGACACTGAGACACAGAGACACTAGGACACTGGGGCACTGGGACACTGGGACACTGGAACACTGGGACACTGGAACACTGGGACACGGAGACACGGAGACACAGAGACACTAGGACACTAGGACACTGAGACACTGAGACACAGAGACACTAGGACACTGGGGCACTGGGACACTGGGACACTGGAACACTGGGACACTGGAACACTGGGACACGGAGACACGGAGACACGGAGACACAGAGACACTAGGACACTAGGACACTGAGACACTGGGACACTGGAACACTGGGACACTGGAACACTGGGACACGGAGACACGGAGACACGGAGACACGAGGACACTAGGACACTGAGACACTGTGACACTGGAACACTGGGGCACTGGAACACTGGGACACGGAGACACGGAGACACAGAGACGCAGAGACACTAGGACACTCGGACACTAGGACACTGAGACACTGAGACACTGAGACACAGAGACACTAGGACACTGGGGCACTGGGACACTGGGACACTGGAACACTGGGACACTGGAACACTGGGACACGGAGACACGCAGACACAGAGACACTAGGACACTAGGACACTGAGACACTGAGACACAGAGACACTAGGACACTGGGACACTGGGACACTGGAACACTGGGACACTGGAACACTGGGACACGGAGACACGGAGGCACAGAGACACTAGGACACTAGGACACTGAGACACTGGGACACTGAGACACGGGGACACTGGAACACTGGGACACTGGAACACTGGGACACGGAGACACGGAGACACGGAGACACAGAGACACTAGGACACTGAGACACTGAGACACGAGGACACTAGGACACTGAGACACTGGGACACTGGAACACTGGGACACTGGAACACTGGGACACGGAGACACGCAGACACAGAGACACTAGGACACTAGGACACTGAGACACTGAGACACGAGGACACTAGGACACTGAGACACTGGGGCACTGGAACACTGGGACACTGGAACACTGGGACACGGAGACACGGAGACACAGAGACACAGAGACACTAGGACACTAGGACACTGAGGCACAGAGACACTAGGACACTGGGGCACTGGGACACTGGGGCACTGGAACACTGGGACACTGGAACACTGGGACACTGGAACACTGGGACACGGAGACACGGAGACACAGAGGCACTAGGACACTAGGACACTGAGACATTGAGACACTGGGACACTGGAATACTGGGACACGGAGACACAGAGACACTAGGACACTATGACACTGAGACACTGAGGCACTGAGACACAGAGACACTAGGACACTGGGGCACTGGGACACTGGGACACTGGAACACTGGGACACTGGAACACTGGGACACGGAGACACGGAGACACAGAGACACTAGGACACTAGGACACTGAGACACTGAGACACAGAGACACTAGGACACTGGGTCACTGGGACACTGGGACACTGGAACACTGGGACACTGGAACACTGGAACACGGAGACACGGAGACACGGAGACACAGAGACACGAGGACACTAGGACACTGAGACACTGGGACACTGGAACACTGGGACACTGGAACACTGGCACACGGAGACACGGAGACACAGAGACACGAGGACACTAGGGCACTGAGACACTGGGACACTGGAACACTGGGGCACTGGAACACTGGGACACGGAGACACGCAGACACAGAGACACTAGGACACTAGGACACTGAGACACTGAGACACGAGGACACTAGGACACTGAGACACTGGGGCACTGGAACACTGGGACACTGGAACACTGGGACACGGAGACACGGAGACACAGAGACACAGAGACACTAGGACACTAGGACACTGAGACACAGAGACACTAGGACACTGGGGCACTGGGACACTGGGACACTGGAACACTGGGACACTGGAACACTGGGACACTGGAACACTGGGACACGGAGACACGGAGACACAGAGGCACTAGGACACTAGGACACTGAGACACTGAGACACTGGGACACTGGAATACTGGGACACAGAGACACGGAGACACAGAGACACTAGGACACTAGGACACTGAGACACTGAGGCACTGAGACACAGAGACACTAGGACACTGGGGCACTGGGACACTGGGACACTGGAACACTGGGACACTGGAACACTGGGACACGGAGACACGGAGACACAGAGACACTAGGACACTAGGACACTGAGACACTGAGACACAGAGACACTAGGACACTGGGGCACTGGGACACTGGGACACTGGAACACTGGGACACTGGAACACTGGGACACGGAGACACGGAGACACGGAGACACAGAGACACTAGGACACTAGGACACTGAGACACTGGGACACTGGAACACTGGGACACTGGAACACTGGGACACGGAGACACGGAGACACAGAGACACGAGGACACTAGGACACTGAGACACTGGGACACTGGAACACTGGGGCACTGGAACACTGGGACACGGAGACACGGAGACACAGAGACACAGAGACACTAGGACACGAGGAGACTGAGACACTGAGACACAGAGACACTAGGACACTGGGGCACTGGGACACTGGGACACTGGAACACTGGGACACTGGAACACTGGGACACGGAGACACAGAGACACTAGGACACTAGGACACTGAGACACTGAGACACAGCGACACTAGGACACTGGGGCACTGGGACACTGGGACACTGGAACACTGGGACACTGGAACACTGGGACACGGAGACACGGAGACACGGAGACACTAGGACACTAGGACACTGAGACACTGGGACACTGGAACACTGGAACAAGGAGACACGGAGACACGGAGACACAGAGACACGAGGACACTAGGACACTGAGGCACTGGGACAATGGAACACTGGGACACTGGAACACTGGGACACTGGAACAGTGGGACACTGGAACACTGGAACAAGGAGACACGGAGACACGGAGACACTAGGACACTAGGACACTGAGACACTGGGACACTGGAACACTGGAACAAGGAGACACGGAGACACGGAGACACAGAGACACTAGGACACTAGGACACTGAGACACTGAGACACTGAGACACAGAGACACGAGGACACTGGGGCACTGGAACACTGGAACACTGGGACACTGGAACACTGGGACACGGAGACACAGAGACACTAGGACACTAGGACACTGAGACACTGAGACACAGAGACACTAGGACACTGGGGCACTGGGACACTGGGACACTGGAACACTGGGACACTGGAACACTGGGACACGGAGACACGGAGACACAGAGACACTAGGACACTAGGACACTGAGACACAGAGACACTAGGACACTGGGGCACTGGGACACTGGGACACTGGAACACTGGGACACTGGAACACTGGCACACGGAGACACGGAGACACAGAGGCACTAGGACACTAGGACACTGAGACACTGAGACACTGAGACACTGGGACACTGGAACACTGGGACACGGAGACACAGAGACACTAGGACACTGAGACACTGAGACACAGAGACACAGAGACACTAGGACACTGGGGCACTGGGACACTGGGACACTGGAACACTGGGACACTGGAACACTGGGACACGGAGACACGGAGACACAGAGACACTAGGACACTAGGACACTGAGACACTGAGACACAGAGGCACTAGGACACTGGGGCACTGGGACACTGGGACACTGGAACACTGGGACACTGGAACACTGGGACACGGAGACACGGATACACAGAGACACTAGGACACTAGGACACTGAGACACTGGGACACTGGAACACTGGGACACTGGAACACTGGGACACGGAGACACGGAGACACGGAGACACGAGGACACTAGGACACTGAGACACTGGGACACTGGAACACTGGGACACTGGAACACTGGGCCACTAGGACACTGAGACACAGAGACACTAGGACACTAGGACACTGAGACACAGAGACACTAGGACACTGGGGCACTGGGATACTGGGACACTGGAACACTGGGACACTGGGACACTGGAACACTGGGACACGGAGACACGGAGACACAGAGGCACTAGGACACTAGGACACTGAGACACTGAGACACTGGGACACTGGAACACTGGGACACGGAGACACAGAGACACTAGGACACTAGGACACTGAGACACTGAGAAACAGAGACACTAGGACACTGGGGCACTGGGGCACTGGGACACTGGAACACTGGGACACTGGAACACTGGGACACGGAGACACGGAGACACAGAGACACTAGGACACTAGGACACTGAGACACTGAGACACAGAGACACTAGGACACTGGGGCACTGGGACACTGGGACACTGGAACACTGGGACACTGGAACACTGGGACACGGAGACACGGAGACACGGAGACACAGAGACACTAGGACACTGAGACACTGGGACACTGGAACACTGGGACACGGAGACACGGAGACACGGAGACACAGAGACACGAGGACACTAGGACACTGAGACACTGGGACACTGGAACACTGGGACACTGGAACACTGGGACACGGAGACACGGAGACACAGAGACACTAGGACACGAGGACACTGAGACACTGAGACACTGAGACACTAGGACACTGGGGCACTGGGACACTGGGACACCGGAACACTGGGACACTGGAACACTGGGACACGGAGACACGCAGACACAGAGACACTAGGACACTACGACACTGAGACACTGAGACACAGAGACACTAGGACACTGGGACACTGGGACACTGGAACACTGGGACACTGGAACACTGGGACACGGAGACACGGAGACACTAGGACACTAGGACACTGAGACACTGGGACACTGGAACACTGGGACACTGGAACACTGGGACACGGAGACACGGAGACACGGAGACACAGAGACACTAGGACACTGAGACACTGAGACACGAGGACACTAGGACACTGAGACACTGGGACACTGGAACACTGGGACACTGGAACACTGGGACACGGAGACACGCAGACACAGAGACACTAGGACACTAGGACACTGAGACACTGAGACACGAGGACACTAGGACACTGAGACACTGGGACACTGGAACACTGGGACACTGGAACACTGGGACACGGAGACACGGAGACACAGAGACACAGAGACACTAGGACACTAGGACACTGAGACACAGAGACACTAGGACACTGGGGCACTGGGACACTGCGACACTGGAACACTGGGACACTGGAACACTGGGACACTGGAACACTGGGACACGGAGACACGGAGACACAGAGGCACGAGGACACTAGGACACTGAGGCACTGAGACACTGAGACACTGGGACACTGGAACACTGGGACACGGAGACACAGAGACACTAGGACACTAGGACACTGAGACACTGAGACACTGAGACACAGAGACACTAGGACACTGGGGCACTGGGACA
Organism: Pristiophorus japonicus; assembly: GCF_044704955.1. Taxonomy (NCBI): domain Eukaryota; kingdom Metazoa; phylum Chordata; class Chondrichthyes; family Pristiophoridae; genus Pristiophorus; species Pristiophorus japonicus. Next base: position 28,298,982 of record NC_091987.1, on the reverse strand, counting down.
CTGGGACACTGGAACACTGGGACACTGGAACACTGGGACACGGAGACACAGAGACACTAGGACACTAGGACACTGAGACACTGAGACACAGAGACACTAGGACACTGGGGCACTGGGACACTGGGACACTGGAACACTGGGACACTGGATCACTGGGACACGGAGACACGGAGACACGGAGACACAGAGACACAGAGACACTAGGACACTGAGACACTGGGACACTGGAACACTGGGACACTGGAACACTGGGACACGGAGACACGGAGACACGGAGACACAGAGACACGAGGACACTAGGACACTGAGACACTGGGACACTGGAACACTGGGACACTGGAACACTGGGACACGGAGACACGGAGACACAGAGACACAGAGACACTAGGACACTAGGACACTGAGACACTGAGACACTGAGACACAGAGACACTAGGACACTGGGGCACTGGGACACTGGGACACTGGAACACTGGGACACTGGAACACTGGGACACGGAGACACGCAGACACTAGGACACTAGGACACTGAGACACTGAGACACAGAGACACTAGGACACTGGGACACTGGGGCACTGGGACACTGGGACACTGGAACACTGGAACACGGAGACACGGAGACACAGAGACACTAGGACACTAGGACACTGAGACACTGGGACACTGGAACACTGGGACACGGAGACACGGAGACACGGAGACACAGAGACACGAGGACACTAGGACACTGAGACACTGGGACACTGGAACACTGGGACACTGGAACACTGGGACACGGAGACACAGAGACACAGAGACACAGAGACACTAGGACACTAGGACACTGAGTCACAGAGACACTAGGACACTGAGATACAGAGACACTAGGACACTGAGACACTAGGACACTGGGGCACTGGGACACTGGGACACTGGAACACTGGAACACTGGGACACGGAGACACAGAGACACTAGGACACTAGGACACTGAGACACTGAGAAACTGAGACACAGAGACACTAGGACACTGGGGCACTGGGACACTGGGACACTGGGACAATGGGACACGGAGACAAGGAGACACGGAGGCACAGAGACACTAGGACACTGGGGCACTGGGACACTGGGACACTGGAACACTGGGACACTGGGACACTGGGACACTGGAACACTGGGACACTGGAACACTGGGACACGGAGACACGGAGACACAGAGACACTAGGACACTAGGACACTGAGACACTGAGACACAGAGACACTAGGACACTGGGGCACTGGGACACTGGGACACTGGAACACTGAGACACTGGAACACTGGGACACGGAGACACAGAGACACTGGGACACTAGGACACTGAGACACTGAGACACAGAGACACTAGGACACTGGGACACTGGGGCACTGGGACACTGGGACACTGGAACACTGGAACACGGAGACACGGAGACACAGAGACACTAGGACACTGAGACACTGGGACACTGGGACACTGGAACACTGGGACACGGAGACACGGAGACACAGAGACACGAGGACACTAGGACACTGAGACACTGGGACACTGGAACACTGGGACACTGGAACACTGGGACACGGAGACACAGAGACACAGAGACACAGAGACACAGAGACACTAGGACACTAGGACACTGAGTCACAGAGACACTAGGACACTGAGATACAGAGACACTAGGACACTGAGACACTAGGACACTGGGGCACTGGGACACTGGGACACTGGAACACTGGGACACGGAGACACAGAGACACTAGGACACTAGGACACTGAGACACTGAGAAACTGAGACACAGAGACACTAGGACACTGGGGCACTGGGACACTGGGACACTGGGACAATGGGACACGGAGACAAGGAGACACGGAGACACAGAGTCACTAGGACACTGGGGCACTGGGACACTGGGACACTGGAACACTGGAACACTGGGGCACTGGGACACTGGGACACTGGAACACTGGGACACTAGAACACTGGGACACGGAGACACGGAGACACGGAGACACTAGGACACTAGGACATTGAGACACTGAGACACAGAGACACTAGGACACTGGGGCACTGGGACACTGGGACACTGGAACACTGGGACACTGGGACACGGAGACACGGAGACACGGAGACACAGAGACACTAGGACACTAGGACACTAGGACACTGAGACACAGAGTCACTAGGACACTAGGACACTGAGACACTGGGACACAGGAACACTGGGACACTGGAACACTGGGACACTGGGACACGGAGACACGGAGACACAGATACACTAGGACACTAGGACACTGAGACACTGAGACACAGAGACACTAGGACACTGGGGCACTGGGACACCGGGACACTGGAACACTGGGACACTGGAACACTGGTACACTGAGACACTGAGACACTGAGACACAGAGACACTAGGACACTGGGGCACTGGGACACTGGGACACTGGGACACTGGAACACTGGGACACGGAGACAAGGAGACACGGAGACACAGAGACACTAGGACACTGGGGCACTGGGACACTGGGACACTGGAACACTGGGACACTGGAACACTGGGACACGGAGACACAGAGACACTAGGACACTAGGACACTGAGACACTGAGACACTGGGACACTGGAACACTGGGACACGGAGACAAGGAGACACGGAGACACAGAGACACTAGGACACTGGGGCACTGGGACACTGGGACACTGGAACACTGGGACACTGGAACACTGGGACGCGGAGACACGGAGACACAGAGACACTAGGACACTCGGACACTGAGACACTGAGACACAGAGACACTAGGACACTGGGGCACTGGGACACTGGAACACTGGGACACTGGAACACTGGGACACTGGAACACTGGGACACGGAGACACGGAGACACAGAGGCACTAGGGCACTAGGACACTAGGACACTGAGACACTGAGACACTGGGACACTGGAACACTGGGACACGGAGACACGGAGACACAGAGACACTAGGACACTAGGACACTAGGACACTGAGACACTGAGACACTGAGACACAGAGACACTAGGACACTGGGGCACTGGGACACTGGGACACTGGAACACTGGGACACTGGAACACTGAGACACTGAGACACAGAGACACTAGGACACTGGGGCACTGGAACACTGGGACACTGGAACACTGGGACACGGAGACACGGATGCACAGAGGCACTAGGACACTAGGACACTGAGACACTGAGACACTGGGACACTGGAACACTGGGACACGGAGACACGGAGACACTAGGACACTAGGACACTGAGACACTGAGACACTGAGACACAGGGACACTGGGGCACTGGAACACTGGAACACTGGGACACTGGAACACTGGGACACGGAGACACGGAGACACAGAGACACTAGGACACTAGGACACTGAGACACTGAGACACAGAGACACTAGGACACTGGGGCACTGGGACACTGGGACACTGGAACACTGGGACACTGGAACACTGGGACACGGAGACACGGAGACACAGAGACACTAGGACACTAGGACACTGAGACACAGAGACACTTGGACACGGAGACACAGAGACACTAGGACACTAGGACACTGAGACACTGGGACACTGGAACACTGGGGCACTGGAACACTGGGACACGGAGACACGGAGACACAGAGACACTAGGACACTAGGACACTGAGACACAGAGACACTAGGACACTAGGACACTGAGACACAGAGACACAGAGACACTAGGGCACTAGGACACTGAGACACTGAGACACTGAGACACAGAGACACTAGGACACTGGGGCACTGGGACACTGGGACACTGGAACACTGGGACACTGGAACACTGGGACACGGAGACACGGAGACACAGAGACACTAGGACACTAGGACACTGAGAGACTGAGACACAGAGACACTAGGACACTGGGGCACTGGGACACTGGGACACTGGAACACTGGGACACTGGAACACTGGGACACGGATACACGGAGACACGGAGACACTAGGACACTAGGACACTGAGACACTGGGACACTGGAACACTGGGACACTGGAACACTGGGACACGGAGACACTGAGACACAGAGACACGAGGACACTAGGACACTGAGACACTGGGACACTGGAACACTGGGACACTGGAACACTGGGACACGGAGGCACGGAGACACAGAGACACAGAGACACTAGGACACTAGGACACTGAGACACATAGACACTAGGACACTGGGGCACTGGGACACTGGGACACTGGAACACTGGGACACTGGAACACTGGGACACTGGAACACTGGGACACGGAGACACGGAGACACAGAGGCACTAGGACACTAGGACACTGAGACACTGAGACACTGGGACACTGGGACACGGAGACACGGAGACACAGAGACACTAGGACACTAGGACACTGAGACACTGAGACACTGAGACACAGAGACACTAGGACACTGGGGCACTGGGACACTGGGACACTGGAACACTGGGACACTGGAACACTGGGACACGGAGACACGGAGACACAGAGACACTAGGACACTAGGACACTGAGACACTGAGACACAGAGACACTAGGACACTGGGGCACTGGGACACTGGGACACTGGAACACTGGGACACTGGAACACTGGGACACGGAGACACGGAGACACGGAGACACAGAGACACTAGGACACTAGGACACTGAGACACTGGGACACTGGACCACTGGGACACTGGAACACTGGGACACGGAGACACGGAGACACGGAGACACAGAGACACTAGGACACTGAGACACTGGGACACTGGAACACTGGGACACGCAGACACGGAGACACAGAGACACAGAGACACTAGGACACTGAGACACTGAGACACTGAGACACAGAGACACTAGGACACTGGGGCACTGGGACACTGGGACACTGGAACACTGGGACACGGAGACACGCAGACACAGAGACACTAGGACACTGAGACACTGAGACACAGAGACACTAGGACACTGGGACACTGGGACACTGGAACACTGGGACACTGGAACACTGGGACACGGAGACACGGAGACACGGAGGCACAGAGACACTAGGACACCAGGACACTGAGACACTGGGACACTGAGACACTGGGACACTGGAACACTGGGACACTGGAACACTGGGACACGGAGACACGGAGACACGGAGACACAGAGACACTAGGACACTGAGACACTGAGACACGAGGACACTAGGACACTGAGACACTGGGACACTGGAACACTGGGACACTGGAACACTGGGACACGGAGACACGCAGACACAGAGACACTAGGACACTAGGACACTGAGACACTGAGACACGAGGACACTAGGACACTGAGACACTGGGGCACTGGAACACTGGGACACTGGAACACTGGGACACGGAGACACGGAGACACAGAGACACAGAGACACTAGGACACTAGGACACTGAGACACAGAGACACTAGGACACTGGGGCACTGGGACACTGGGACACTGGAACACTGGGACACTGGAACACTGGGACACTGGAACACTGGGACACGTAGACACGGAGACACAGAGGCACTAGGACACTAGGACACTGAGACACTGAGACACTGAGACACTGGGACACTGGAATACTGGGACACGGAGACACGGAGACACAGAGACACTAGGACACTAGGACACTAAGACACTGAGGCACTGAGACACAGAGACACTAGGACACTGGGGCACTGGGACACTGGGACACTGGAACACTGGGACACTGGAACACTGGGACACGGAGACACGGAGACACAGAGACACTAGGACACTAGGACACTGAGACACTGAGACACAGAGACACGAGGACACTGGGGCACTGGGACACTGGGACACTGGAACACTGGGACACTGGAACACTGGGACACGGAGACACGGAGACACGGAGACACTAGGACACTGAGACACTGGGACACTGGAACACTGGGACACTGGAACACGGAGACACGGAGACACAGAGACACGAGGACACTAGGACACTGAGACACTGGGACACTGGAACACTGGGGCACTGGAACACTGGGACACGGAGACACGGAGACACAGAGACACAGAGACACTAGGACACTAGGACATTGAGACACGGAGACACTAGGACACTGGGGCACTGGGACACTGGGACACTGGAACACTGGGACACTGGAACACTGGGACACGGAGACACATAGACACTAGGACACTAGGACACTGAGACACTGAGACACAGAGACACTAGGACACTGGAACACTGGGACACTGGAACACTGGGACACGGAGACACGGAGACACAGAGACACTAGGACACTGAGACACTGAGACACGAGGACACTAGGACACTGAGACACTGGGACACTGGAACACTGGGACACTGGAACACTGGGACACGGAGACATGCAGACACAGAGACACTAGGACACTAGGACACTGAGACACTGAGACACGAGGACACTAGGACACTGAGACACTGGGGCACTGGAACACTGGGACACTGGAACACTGGGACACGGAGACACGGAGACACAGAGACACTAGGACACTAGGACACTGAGACACAGAGACACTAGGACACTGGGGCACTGGGACACTGGGACACTGGAACACTGGGACACTGGAACACTGGGACACTGGAACACTGGGACACGGAGACACGGAGACACAGAGGCACTAGGACACTAGGACACTGAGACACTGAGACACTGAGACACTGGGACACTTTAATACTGGGACACGGAGACACGGAGACACAGAGACACTAGGACACTAGGACACTGAGACACTGAGGCACTGAGACACATAGACACTGGGGCACTGGGACACTGGGACACTGGAACACTGGAACACTGGGACACTGGAACACTGGGACACGGAGACATGCAGACACAGAGACACTAGGACACTAGGACACTGAGACACTGAGACACGAGGACACTAGGACACTGAGACACTGGGGCACTGGAACACTGGGACACTGGAACACTGGGACACGGAGACACGGAGACACAGAGACACTAGGACACTAGGACACTGAGACACAGAGACACTAGGACACTGGGGCACTGGGACACTGGGACACTGGAACACTGGGACACTGGAACACTGGGACACTGGAACACTGGGACACGGAGACACGGAGACACAGAGGCACTAGGACACTGAGACACTGAGACACTGAGACACTGGGACACTGGAATACTGGGACACGGAGACACGGAGACACAGAGACACTAGGACACTAGGACACTGAGACACTGAGGCACTGAGACACAGAGACACTGGGGCACTGGGACACTGGGACACTGGAACACTGGAACACTGGGACACTGGAACACTGGGACACGGAGACACGGAGACACAGAGACACTAGGACACTGGGGCACAGGGACACTGGGACACTGGAACACTGGGACACTGGAACACTGGGACACGGAGACACGGAGACACGGAGACACAGAGACACGAGGACACTAGGAAACTGAGACACTGGGACACTGGAACACTGGGACACTGGAACACTGGGACACGGAGACACAGAGACACAGAGACACGAGGACACTAGGACACTGAGACACTGGGACACTGGAACACTGGGGCACTGGAACACTGGGACACGGAGACACGGAGACACAGAGACACTAGGACACTAGGACACTGAGACACTGAGACACAGAGACACTAGGACACTGGGGCACTGGGACACTGGGACACTGGAACACTGGGACACTGGAACACTGGGACACGGAGACACAGAGACACTAGGACACTAGGACACTGAGACACTGAGACACAGAGACACTAGGACACTGGGGCACTGTGACACTGGGACACTGGAACACTGGGACACTGGAACACTGGGACACGGAGACACGGAGACACGGAGACACTAGGACACTAGGACACTGAGACACTGGGACACTGGAACACTGGAACACGGAGACACGGAGACACGGAGACACAGAGACATGAGGACACTAGGACACTGAGGCACTGGGACACTGGAACACTGGGACACTGGAACACTGGGACACGGAGACACAGAGACACAGAGACACAGAGACACTAGGACACTAGGACACTGAGACACAGAGACACTAGGACACTAGGACACTGAGACACAGAGACACTAGGACACTGAGACACTAGGGCACTGGGACACTGGGACACTGGGACACTGGAACACTGGAACACTGGGACACGGAGACACAGAGACACTAGGACACTAGGACACTGAGACACTGAGACACTGAGACACAGAGACACTAGGACACTGGGGCACTGGGACACTGGGACACTGGGACACTGGAACACTGGGACACGGAGACAAGGAGACACGGAGACACAGAGACACTAGGACACTAGGAGACTGAGACACTGAGACACAGAGACACTAGGACACTGGGGCACTGGGACACTTGGACACTGGAACACTGGGACACTGGAACACTGGGACACGGAGACACTGAGACACGGAGACACAGATACACTAGGACACTAGGACACTGAGACACTGAGACACTAGGACACTGGGGCACTGGGACACTGGGACACTGGAACACTGGGACACTGGAACACTGGGACACGGAGACACGGAGACACGGAGACACAGAGACACTAGGACACTAGGACACTGAGACACAGAGACACTAGGGCACTGGGGCACTGGGACACTGGGACACTGGAACACTGGGACACTGCAACACTGGGACACTGGAACACTGGGACACGGAGACACGGAGGCACAGAGGCACTAGGACACTAGGACACTGAGACACTGAGACACTGGGACACTGGAACACTGGGACACGGATACACGGAGACACAGAGACACTAGGACACTAGGACACTGAGACACTGAGACACTGAGACACAGAGACACTAGGACACTGGGGCACTGGAACACTGGAACACTGGGACACTGGAACACTGGGACACGGAGACACAGAGACACAGAGACACTAGTACACTAGGACACTGAGACACTGAGACACAGAGACACTAGGACACTGGGGCACTGGGACACTGGGACACTGGAACACTGGGACACTGGAACACTGGGACACGGAGACACGGAGACACAGATACACTCGGACACTAGGACACTGAGACACAGAGACACTAGGACACTGGGGCACTGGGACACTGGGACACTGGAACACTGGGACACTGGAACACTGGGACACTGGAACACTGGGACACGGAGACACGGAGACACAGAGGCACTAGGACACTAGGACACTGAGACACTGAGACACTGAGACACTGGGACACTGGAACACTGGGACACTGGAACACTGGGACACGGAGACACGGAGACACAGAGACACTAGGACACTAGGACACTGAGACACAGAGACACTAGGACACTGGGGCACTGGGACACTGGGGCACTGGAACACTGGGACACTGGGACATTGGGACACTGGAACACTGGGACACGGAGACACGGAGACACAGAGGCACTAGGACACTAGGACACTGAGACACTGAGACACTGGGACACTGGAACACTGGGACACGGAGACACAGAGACACTAGGACACTAGGACACTGAGACACTGAGACACTGAGACACAGAGACATTGGACACTGGGGCACTGGGACACTGGGACACTGGAACACTGGGACACTGGAACACTGGGACACGGAGACACGGAGACACAGAGACACTAGGACACTAGGACACTGAGACACTGAGACACAGAGACACTAGGACACTGGGGCACTGGGACACTGGGACACTGGATCACTGGGACACTGGAACACTGGGACATGGAGACACGGAGACACGGAGACACTAGGACACTGAGCCACTGGGACACTGGAACACTGGAACACTGGGACACGGAGACACGGAGACACGGAGACACAGAGACACGAGGACACTAGGACACTGAGACACTGGGACACTGGAACACTGGGACACTGGAACACTGGGACACGGAGACACGGAGACACAGAGACACTAGGACACTAGGACACTGAGACACTGAGACACTGATACACTAGGACACTGGGGCACTGGGACACTGGGACACCGGAACACTGGGACACTGGAACACTGGGACACTAGGACACTGAGACACAGAGACACTAGGACACTAGGACACTGAGACACTGAGACACAAGACACTAGGACACTGGGACACTGGGACACTGGAACACTGGGACACGGAGACACGGAGACACGGAGACACAGAGACACTCGGACACTAGGACACTGAGACACTGGGACACTGGAACACTGGGACACTGGAACACTGGGACACAGAGACACGGAGACACGGAGACACAGAGACACTAGGACACTGAGACACTGAGACACGAGGACACTAGGACGCTGAGACACTGGGACACTGGAACACTGGGACACTGGAACACTGGGACACGGAGACACGCAGACACAGAGACACTAGGACACTAGGACACTGAGACACTGAGACACGAGGACACTAGGACACTGAGACACTGGGACACTGGAACACTGGGACACTGGAACACTGGGACACGGAGACACGGAGACACAGAGACACAGAGACACTAGGACACTAGGACACTGAGACACAGAGACACTAGGACACTGGGGCACTGGGACACTGGGACACTGGAACACTGGGGCACTGGAACACTGGGACACTGGAACACTGGGACACGGAGACACGGAGACACAGAGGCACTAGGACACTAGGACACTGAGACACTGAGACACTGAGACACTGGACACTGGAACACTGGGACACGGAGACACGGAGACACAGAGACACTAGGAAACTAGGACACTGAGACACTGAGACACTGAGACACAGAGACACTAGGACACTGGGGCACTGGGACACTGGGACACTGGAACACTGGGACACTGGAACACTGGGACACGGAGACACAGAGACACTAGGACACTAGGACACTGAGACACTGAGACACAGAGACACTAGGACACTGGGGCACTGGGACACTGGGACACTGGAACACTGGGACACTGGAACACTGGGACACGGAGACACGGAGACACGGAGACACAGAGACACAGAGACACTAGGACACTAGGACACTGAGACACTGGAAAACTGGGACACTGGAACACTGGGACACGGAGACACGGAGACACGGAGACACAGAGACACGAGGACACTAGGACACTGAGACACTGGGACACTGGAACACTGGGACACTGGAACACTGGGACACGGAGACACGGAGAGACAGAGACACAGAGACACGAGGACACTAGGACACTGAGACACTGAGACACTGAGACACAGAGACACTAGGTCACTGGGGCACTGGGACACTGGAACACTGGGACACTGGAACACTGGGACACGGAGACACGCAGACACTAGGACACTAGGACACTGAGACACTGAGACACAGAGACACTAGGACACTGGGACACTGGGGCACTGGGACACTGGGACACTGGAACACTGGAACACGGAGACACGGAGGCACGGAGACACAGAGACACTCGGACACTAGGACACTGAGACACTGGGACACTGGGACACTGGAACACTGGGACACGGAGACACGGAGACACGGAGACACGAGGACACTAGGACACTGAGACACTGGGACACTGGAACACTGGGACACTGGAACACTGGGACACGGAGACACAGAGACACAGAGACACAGAGACACTAGGACACTAGGACACTGAGTCACAGAGACACTAGGACACTAGGACACTGAGACACAGAGACACTAGGACACTGAGACACTAGGACACTGGGGCACTGGGACACAGAGACACTAGGACACTGGGGCACTGGGACACTGGGACACTGGGACAATGGGACACGGAGACAAGGAGACACGGAGACACAGAGACACTAGGACACTGGGGCACTGGGACACTGGGACACTGGAACACTGGGACACTGGAACACTGGGACACTGGGACACTGGGACACTGGAACACTGGGACACTGGAACACTGGGACACGGAGACACGGAGACACAGAGACACTAGGAAACTAGGACACTGAGACACTGAGACACAGAGACACTAGGACACTGGGGCACTGGGACACTGGGACACTGGAACACTGGGACACTGGGACACGGAGACACGGAGACACGGAGACACAGAGACACTAGGACACTGAGACACTGAGACACGGAGACACAGAGACACGAGGACACTAGGACACTGAGACACTGGGACACTGGAACACTGGGACACTGGAACACTGGGACACGGAGACACGGAGACACGGAGACACAGAGACACAGAGACACTAGGACACTAGGACACTGAGACACAGAGACACTAGGACACTAGGACACTGAGACACAGAGACACTAGGACACTAGGACACTGAGACACTAGGACACTGGGGCACTGGGACACTGGGACACTGGGACACTGGAACACTGGAACACTGGGACACGGAGACACAGAGACACTAGGACACTAGGACACTGAGACACTGAGACACAGAGGCACTAGGACACTGGGGCACTGGGACACTGGGACACTGGAACACTGGGACACGGAGACAAGGAGACACGGAGACACAGAGACACTAGGACACTGGGGCACTGGGACACTGGGACACTGGAACACTGGGACACTGCAACACTGGGACACGGAGACACGGAGACACAGAGACACTAGGACACGAGGACACTGAGACACTGAGACACTGAGGCACTGGGACACTGGAACACTGGGACACGGAGACACGGAGACACAGAGACACTAGGACACTAGGACACTGAGACACTGAGACACTGAGACACAGAGACACTGGGACACTGGGGCACTGGGACACTGGGACACAGGGACACTGGAACACTGGGATACGGAGACAAGGAGACACGGAGACACAGAGACACTAGGACACTGGGGCACTGGGACACTGGGACACTGGAACACTGGGACACTGGAACACTGGGACACTGAGACACTGAGACACAGAGACACTAGGGCACTGGGGCACTGGGACACTGGGACACTGGGACACTGGAACACTGGGACACGGAGACAAGGAGACACGGAGACACAGAGACACTAGGACACTGGGGCACTGGGACACTGGGACACTGGAACACTGGGACACTGGAACACTGGGACACGGAGACACAGAGACACTAGGACACTAGGACACTGAGACACTGAGACACTGGGACACTGGAACACTGGGACACGGAGACAAGGAGACACGGAGACACAGAGACACTAGGACACTGGGGCACTGGGACACTGGGACACTGGAACACTGGGACACTGGAACACTGGGACACGGAGACACGGAGACACAGAGACACTAGGACACTAGGACACTGAGACACTGAGACACAGAGACACTAGGACACTGGGGCACTGGGACACTGGGACACTGGAACACTGGGACACTGGAACACTGGGACACTGGAACACTGGGACACGGAGACACGGAGACACAGAGGCACTAGGACACTAGGACACTGAGACACTGAGACACTGAGACACTGGGACACTGGAACACTGGGACACGGAGACACGGAGACACAGAGACACTAGGACACTAGGACACTGAGACACTGAGACACTGAGACACAGAAACACTAGGACACTGTGGCACTGGGACACTGGGACACTGGAACACTGGGACACTGGAACACTGGGACACGGAGACACAGAGACACTAGGACACTAGGACACTGAGACACTGAGACACAGAGACACTAGGACACTGGGGCACTGGGACACTGGGACACTGGAACACTGGGACACTGGAACACTGGGACACGGAGACACGGAGACACGGAGACACAGAGACACTAGGACACTAGGACACTGAGACACAGAGACACTGGGACACTGGGGCACTGGGACACTGGGACACTGGAACACTGGGACACTGGAACACTGGGACACTGGAACACTGGGGCACGGAGACACGGAGACACAGAGGCACTAGGACACTAGGACACTGAGACACTGAGACACAGATACACTGGGACATTGGAACACTGGGACACGGAGACACGGAGACACAGAGACATTAGGACACTAGGACACTGAGACACTGAGACACTGAGACACAGAGACTCTAGGACACCGGGGCACTGGGACACTGGAACACTGGGACACTGGAACACTGGATCACGGAGACACAGAGACACTAGGACACTAGGACACTGAGACACTGAGACACAGAGACACTAGGGCACTGGGGCACTGGGACACCGGGACACTGGAACACTGGGACACTGGAACACTGGGACACGGAGACACGGAGACACGGAGACACAGAGACACTATGACACTAGGACACTGAGACACAGAGACACTAGGACACAGGGGCACTGCGACACTGTGACACTGGAACACTGGGACACTGGAACACTGGGACACGGGAACACTGGGACACGGAGACACGGAGACACAGAGGCACTAGGACACTAGGACACTGAGACACTGAGACACTGGGACACGGAGACACGGAGACACAGAGACACTAGGACACTAGGGCACTGAGACACTGAGACACTGGGACACTGGAACACTGGGACACGGAGACAAGGAGACACGGAGACACAGAGACACTAGGACACTGGGGCACTGGGACACTGGGACACTGGAACACTGGGACACTGGAACACTGGGACACGGAGACACGGAGACACAGAGACACTAGGGCACTAGGACACTGAGACACTGAGACACAGAGACACTAGGACACTGGGGCACTGGGACACTGGGACACTGGGACACTGGAACACTGGGACACTGGAACACTGGGACACTGGAACACTGGGACACGGAGACACGGAGACACAGAGGCACTAGGACACTAGGACACTGAGACACTGAGACACTGGGACACTGGAACACTGGGACACGGAGACACGGAGACACAGAGACACTTGGACACTAGGACACTAGGACACTGAGACGCTGAGACACTGAGACACAGAGACACTAGTACACTGGGGCACTGGGACACTGGGGCACTGGAACACTGGGACACTGGAACACTGGGACACGGAGGCACGGAGACACAGAGACACTAGGACACTAGGACACTGAGACACTGAGACACAGAGACACTAGGACACTGGGGCACTGGGACACTGGGACACTGGAACACTGGGACACTGGAACACTGGGACACGGAGACACGGAGACACGGAGACACAGAGACACTAGGACACTAGGACACTGAGACACAGAGACACTAGGACACTCGGGCACTGGGACACTGGGACACTGGAACACTGGGACACTGGAACACTGGGACACGGAGACACGCAGACACGCAGACACTAGGACACTGAGACACTGAGACACAGAGACACTAGGACACTGGGGCACTGGGACACTGGGACACTGGAACACTGGAACACGGAGACACGGAGACACGGAGACACAGAGACACTAGGACACTAGGACACTGAGACACTGGGACACTGGGACACTGGAACACTGGGACACGGAGACACGGAGACACGGAGACACGAGGACACTAGGACACTGAGACACTGGGACACTGGAACACTGGGACACTGGAACACTGGGACACGGAGACACAGAGACACAGAGACACAGAGACACTAGGACACTAGGACACTGAGTCACAGAGACACTAGGACACTAGGACACTGAAACACAGAGACACTAGGACACTGAGACACTAGGACACTGGGGCACTGGGACACTGGGACACTGGAACACTGGAACACTGGGACACGGAGACACAGAGACACTAGGACACTAGGACACTGAGACATTGAGAAACTGAGACACAGAGACACTAGGACACTGGGGCACTGGGACACTGGGACACTGGGACACTGGAACACTGGGACACTGGAACACTGGGACACTGGAACACTGGGACACGGAGACACGGAGACACAGAGGCACTAGGACACTAGGACACTGAGACACTGAGACACTGGGACACTGGAACACTGGGACACGGAGACACGGAGACACAGAGACACTTGGACACTAGGACACTAGGACACTGAGACGCTGAGACACTGAGACACAGAGACACTAGGACACTGGGGCACTGGGACACTGGGGCACTGGAACACTGGGACACTGGAACACTGGGACACGGAGGCACGGAGACACAGAGACACTAGGACACTAGGACACTGAGACACTGAGACACAGAGACACTAGGACACTGGGGCACTGGGACACTGGGACACTGGAACACTGGGACACGGAGACACGGAGACACGGAGACACAGAGACACTAGGACACTAGGACACTGAGACACAGATACACTAGGACACTCGGGCACTGGGACACTGGGACACTGGAACACTGGGACACTGGAACACTGGGACACGGAGACACGCAGACACTAGGACACTAGGACACTGAGACACTGAGACACAGAGACACTAGGACACTGGGGCACTGGGACACTGGGACACTGGAACACTGGAACACGGAGACACGGAGACACGGAGACACAGAGACACTAGGACACTAGGACACTGAGACACTGGGACACTGGGACACTGGAACACTGGGACACGGAGACACGGAGACACGGAGACACGAGGACACTAGGACACTGAGACACTGGGACACTGGAACACTGGGACACTGGAACACTGGGACACGGAGACACAGAGACACAGAGACACAGAGACACTAGGACACTAGGACACTGAGTCACAGAGACACTAGGACACTAGGACACTGAGACACAGAGACACTAGGACACTGAGACACTAGGACACTGGGGCACTGGGACACTGGGACACTGGAACACTGGAACACTGGGGCACGGAGACACAGAGACACTAGGACACTAGGACACTGAGACACTGAGAAACTGAGACACAGAGACACTAGGACACTGGGGCACTGGGACACTGGGACACTGGGACACTGGAACAATGGGACACGGAGACAAGGAGACACGGAGACACAGAGACACTAGGACACTGGGGCACTGGGACACTGGGACACTGGAACACTGGGACACTGGAACACTGGGACACTGGGACACCGGAACACTGGGACACTGGAACACTGGGACACGGAGACACGCAGACACAGAGACACTAGGACACTAGGACACTGAGACACTGAGACACAGAGACACTAGGACACTGGGACACTGGGACACTGGAACACTGGGACACTGGAACACTGGGACACGGAGACACGGAGACACAGAGATACTCGGACACTAGGACACTGAGACACAGGGACACTGGAACACTGGGACACTGGAACACTGGGACACGGAGACACGGAGACACAGAGACACTAGGACACTGAGACACTGAGACACGAGGACACTAGGACACTGAGACACTGGGACACTGGAACACTGGGACACTGGAACACTGGGACACGGAGACACGCAGACACAGAGACACTAGGACACTAGGACACTGAGACACTGGGACACTGGAACACTGGGACACTGGAACACTGGGACACGGAGACACGGAGACACAGAGACACAGAGACACTAGGACACTAGGACACTGAGACACAGAGACACTAGGACACTGGGGCACTGGGACACTGGGACACTGGAACACTGGGACACTGGAACACTGGGACACTGGAACACTGGGACACGGAGACACAGAGGCACTAGGACACTAGGACACTGAGACACTGAGACACTGAGACACTGGGACACTGGAACACTGGGACACGGAGACACGGAGACACAGAGACACTAGGACACTAGGACACTGAGACACTGAGACACTGAGACACAGAGACACTAGGACACTGGGGCACTGGGACACTGGGACACTGGAACACTGGGACACTGGAACACTGGGACACGGAGACACAGAGACACTAGGACACTAGGACACTGAGACACTGAGACACAGAGACACTAGGACACTGGGGCACTGGGACACTGGGACACTGGAACACTGGGACACTGGAACACTGGGACACGGAGACACGGAGACACGGAGACACAGAGACACAGAGACACTAGGACACTAGGACACTGAGACACTGGGACACTGGAACACTGGGACACTGGAACACTGGGACACGGAGACACGGAGACACGGAGACACAGAGACACGAGGACACTAGGACACTGAGACACTGGGACACTGGAACACTGGGACACTGGAACACTGGGACACGGAGACACGGAGACACAGAGACACAGAGACACTAGGACACTAGGACACTGAGACACTGAGACACTGAGACACAGAGACACTAGGACACTGGGGCACTGGGACACTGGGACACTGGAACACTGGGACACTGGAACACTGGGACACGGAGACACGCAGACACTAGGACACTAGGACACTGAGACACTGAGACATAGAGACACTAGGACACTGGGACACTGGGGCACTGGGACACTGGGACACTGGAACACTGGAACACGGAGACACGGAGACACGGAGACACAGAGACACTAGGACACTAGGACACTGAGACACTGGGACACTGGGACACTGGAACACTGGGACACGGAGACACGGAGACACGGAGACACAGAGACACGAGGACACTAGGACACTGAGACACTGGGACACTGGAACACTGGGACACTGGAACACTGGGACACGGAGACACAGAGACACAGAGACACAGAGACACTAGGACACTAGGACACTGAGTCACAGAGACACTAGGACACTAGGACACTGAGACACAGAGACACTAGGACACTGAGACACTAGGACACTGGGGCACTGGGGCACTGGGGCACTGGGACACTGGAACACTGGAACACTGGGACACGGAGACACAGAGACACTAGGACACTAGGACACTGAGACACTGAGAAACTGAGACACAGAGACACTAGGACACTGGGGCACTGGGACACTGGGACAATGGGACACGGAGACAAGGAGACACGGAGACACAGAGACACTAGGACACTTGGGCACTGGGACACTGGGACACTGGAACACTGGAACACTGGAACACTGGGACACTGGGACACTGGAACACTGGGACACTGGAACACTGGGACACGGAGACACGGAGACACAGAGACACTAGGACACTGGGACACTGAGACACTGAGACACAGAGACACTAGGACACTGGGGCACTGGGACACTGGGACACTGGAACACTGGGACACTGGGACACGGAGACACGGAGACACGGAGACACAGAGACACTAGGACACTAGGACACTAGGACACTGAGACACAGAGACACTAGGACACTAGGACACTGAGACACTGGGACACTGGAACACTGGGACACTGGAACACTGGGACACTGGGACACGGAGACACGGAGACACAGATACACTAGGACACTAGGACACTGAGACACTGAGACACGGAGACACAGAGACACGAGGACAATAGGACACTGAGACACTGGGACACTGGAACACTGGGACACTGGAACACTGGGACACGGAGACACGGAGACACAGAGACACAGAGACACTAGGACACTAGGACACTGAGACACAGAGACACTAGGACACTAGGACACTGAGACACTGGGACACTGGAACACTGGGACACTGGAACACTGGGAAACGGAGACACGGAGACACAGAGACACAGAGACACTAGGACACTAGGACACTGAGACACAGAGACACTAGGACACTAGGACACTGAGACACAGAGACACTAGGACACTAGGACACTGAGACACTAGGACACTGGGGCACTGGGACACTGGGACACTGGAACACTGGAACACTGGAACACTGGGACACGGAGACACAGAGACACTAGGACACTAGGACACTGAGACACTGAGACACTGAGACACAGAGACACTAGGACACTGGGGCACTGGGACAATGGGACACTGGAACACTGGGACACGGAGACAAGGAGACACGGAGACACAGAGACACTAGGACACTGGGGCACTGGGACACTGGGACACTGGAACACTGGGACACTGCAACACTGGGACACGGAGACACGGAGACACAGAGACACTAGGACAAGAGGACACTGAGTCACTGAGACACTGAGGCACTGGGACACTGGAACACTGGGACACGGAGACACGGAGACACAGAGACATAGGACACTAGGACACTGAGACACTGAGACACTGAGACACAGAGACACTGGGACACTGGGGCACTGGGACACTGGGACACAGGGACACTGGAACACTGGGACACGGAGACAAGGAGACACGGAGACACAGAGACACTAGGACACTGGGGCACTGGGACACTGGGACACTGGAACACTGGGACACTGGAACACTGGGACACTGAGACACTGAGACACTGAGACACAGAGACACTAGGACACTGGGGCACTGGGACACTGGGACACTGGGGCACTGGAACACTGGGACACGGAGACAAGGAGACACGGAGACACAGAGACACTAGGACACTGGGGCACTGGGACACTGGGACACTGGAACACTGCGACACGGAGACAAGGAGACACGGAGACACAGAGACACTAGGACACTGGGGCACTGGGACACTGGGACACTGGAAAACTGGGACACTGGAACACTGGGACACGGAGACACGGAGACACAGAGGCACTAGGACACTAGGACACTGAGACACTGAGACACTGAGACACTGGGACACTGGAACACTGGGACACAGAGTCACGGAGACACAGAGACACTAGGACACTAGGACACTGAGACACTGAGACACTGAGACACAGAGACACTAGGACACTGGGGCACTGGGACACTGGGACACTGGAACACTGGGACACTGGAACACTGGGACACGGAGACACAGAGACACTAGGACACTAGGACACTGAGACACTGAGACACAGAGACACTAGGACACTGGGGCACTGGGACACTGGGACACTGGAACACTGGGACACTGGAACACTGGGACACGGAGACACGGAGACACAGAGACACTAGGACACTAGGACACTGAGACACAGAGACACTAGGACACTGGTGCACTGGGACACTGGGACACTGGAACACTGGGACACTGGAACACTGGGACACTGGAACACTGGGACACGGAGACACGGAGACACAGAGGCACTAGGACACTAGGACACTGAGACACTGAGACACAGATACACTGGGACACTGGAACACTGGGACACGGAGACACGGAGACACAGAGACACTAGGACACTAGGACACTGAGACACTGAGACACTGAGACACAGAGACACTAGGACACTGGGGCACTGGGACACTGGGACACTGGGACACTGGAACACTGGGACACTGGAACACTGGGACACGGAGACACGGAGACACGGAGACACAGAGACACTAGGACACTAGGACACTGAGACACAGAGACACTAGGACACTGGGGCAATGGGACACTGTGACACTGGAACACTGGGACACTGGAACACTGGGACACGGGAACACTGGGCCACGGAGACACGGAGACACAGAGGCACTAGGACACGAGGACACTGAGACACTGAGACACTGGGACACGGAGACACGGAGACACAGAGACACTAGGACACTAGGGCACTGAGACACTGAGACACTGGGACACTGGAACACTGGGACACGGAGACAAGGAGACACGGAGACACAGAGACACTAGGACACTGGGGCACTGGGACACTGAGACACTGGAACACTGGGACACTGGAACACTGGGACACGGAGACACGGAGACACAGAGACACTAGGGCACTAGGACACTGAGACACTGAGACACAGAGACACTAGGACACTGGGTCACTGGGACACTGGGACACTGGAACACTGGGACACTGGAACACTGGGACACGGAGACACGGAGACACAGAGGCACTAGGACACTAGGACACTGAGACACTGAGACACTGGGACACTGGAACACTGGGACACGGAGACACGGAGACACAGAGACACTAGGACACTAGGACACTAGGACACTGAGACACTGAGACACTGAGACACAGAGACACTAGGACACTGGGGCACTGGGACACTGGGGCACTGGAACACTGGGACACTGGAACACTGGGACACGGAGACACGGAGACACAGAGACACTAGGACACTAGGACACTGAAACACTGAGACACAGAGACACTAGGACACTGGGGCACTGGGACACTGGGACACTGGAACGCTGGGACAGTGGAACACTGGGACACGGAGACACGGAGACACGGAGACACTAGGACACTGAGACACAGAGACACTAGGACACTGGGGCACTGGGACACTGGGACACTGGAACACTGGGACACTGGAACACTGGGACACGGAGACACGCAGACACTAGGACACTAGGACACTGAGACACTGAGACACAGAGACACTAGGACACTGGGACACTGGGGCACTGGGACACTGGGACACTGGAACACGGAGACACGGAGACACGGAGACACAGAGACACTAGGACACTAGTACACTGAGACACTGGGACACTGGGACACTGGAACACTGGGGCACGGAGACACGGAGACACAGAGACACGAGGACACTAGGACACTGAGACACTAGGACACTGGAACACTGGGACACTGGAACACTGGGACACGGAGACACAGAGACACAGAGACACAGAGACACTAGGACACTAGGACACTGAGTCACAGAGGCACTAGGACACTAGGACACTGAGACACAGAGACACTAGGACACTGAGACACTAGGACACTGGGGCACTGGGACACTGGGACACTGGAACACTGGAACACTGGGACACGGAGACACAGAGACACTAGGACACTAGGACACTGAGACACTGAGAAACTGAGACACAGAGACACTAGGACACTGGGGCACTGGGACACTGGGACACTGGGACACTGGAACAATGGGACACGGAGACAAGGAGACACGGAGACACAGAGACACTAGGACACTGGGGCACTGGGACACTGGGACACTGGAACACTGGGACACTGGAACACTGGGACACTGGGACACTGGGACACTGGGACACTGGAACACTGGGACACGGAGACACGGAGGCACAGAGACACTAGGACACTAGGACACTGAGACACTGAGACACAGAGACACTAGGACACTGGGGCACTGGGACACTGGGACACTGGAACACTGGGACACGGAGACACGGAGACACAGAGACACTAGGACACTGAGACACAGAGACACTGAGACACTGAGACACTGAGACACAGAGACACTAGGACACTGGGGCACTGGGACACTGGGACACTGGAACACTGGGACACTGGAACACTGGGACACTGGGACACTGGAACACTGGGACACGGAGACACGGAGACACAGAGACACAGAGACACTAGGACACTAGGACACTGAGACACTGAGACACTGAGACACAGAGACACTAGGACACTGGGGCACTGGGACACTGGGACACTGGAACACTGGGACACTGGAACACTGGGACACGGAGACACGCAGACACTAGGACACTAGGACACTGAGACACTGAGACATAGAGACACTAGGACACTGGGACACTGGGGCACTGGGACACTGGGACACTGGAACACTGGAACACGGAGACACGGAGACACGGAGACACAGAGACACTAGGACACTAGGACACTGAGACACTGGGACACTGGGACACTGGAACACTGGGACACGGAGACACGGAGACACGGAGACACAGAGACACGAGGACACTAGGACACTGAGACACTGGGACACTGGAACACTGGGACACTGGAACACTGGGACACGGAGACACAGAGACACAGAGACACAGAGACACTAGGACACTAGGACACTGAGTCACAGAGACACTAGGACACTAGGACACTGAGACACAGAGACACTAGGACACTGAGACACTAGGACACTGGGGCACTGGGGCACTGGGGCACTGGGACACTGGAACACTGGAACACTGGGACACGGAGACACAGAGACACTAGGACACTAGGACACTGAGACACTGAGAAACTGAGACACAGAGACACTAGGACACTGGGGCACTGGGACACTGGGACAATGGGACACGGAGACAAGGAGACACGGAGACACAGAGACACTAGGACACTTGGGCACTGGGACACTGGGACACTGGAACACTGGAACACTGGAACACTGGGACACTGGGACACTGGAACACTGGGACACTGGAACACTGGGACACGGAGACACGGAGACACAGAGACACTAGGACACTGGGACACTGAGACACTGAGACACAGAGACACTAGGACACTGGGGCACTGGGACACTGGGACACTGGAACACTGGGACACTGGGACACGGAGACACGGAGACACGGAGACACAGAGACACTAGGACACTAGGACACTAGGACACTGAGACACAGAGACACTAGGACACTAGGACACTGAGACACTGGGACACTGGAACACTGGGACACTGGAACACTGGGACACTGGGACACGGAGACACGGAGACACAGATACACTAGGACACTAGGACACTGAGACACTGAGACACGGAGACACAGAGACACGAGGACAATAGGACACTGAGACACTGGGACACTGGAACACTGGGACACTGGAACACTGGGACACGGAGACACGGAGACACAGAGACACAGAGACACTAGGACACTAGGACACTGAGACACAGAGACACTAGGACACTAGGACACTGAGACACTGGGACACTGGAACACTGGGACACTGGAACACTGGGAAACGGAGACACGGAGACACAGAGACACAGAGACACTAGGACACTAGGACACTGAGACACAGAGACACTAGGACACTAGGACACTGAGACACAGAGACACTAGGACACTAGGACACTGAGACACTAGGACACTGGGGCACTGGGACACTGGGACACTGGAACACTGGAACACTGGAACACTGGGACACGGAGACACAGAGACACTAGGACACTAGGACACTGAGACACTGAGACACTGAGACACAGAGACACTAGGACACTGGGGCACTGGGACAATGGGACACTGGAACACTGGGACACGGAGACAAGGAGACACGGAGACACAGAGACACTAGGACACTGGGGCACTGGGACACTGGGACACTGGAACACTGGGACACTGCAACACTGGGACACGGAGACACGGAGACACAGAGACACTAGGACAAGAGGACACTGAGTCACTGAGACACTGAGGCACTGGGACACTGGAACACTGGGACACGGAGACACGGAGACACAGAGACATAGGACACTAGGACACTGAGACACTGAGACACTGAGACACAGAGACACTGGGACACTGGGGCACTGGGACACTGGGACACAGGGACACTGGAACACTGGGACACGGAGACAAGGAGACACGGAGACACAGAGACACTAGGACACTGGGGCACTGGGACACTGGGACACTGGAACACTGGGACACTGGAACACTGGGACACTGAGACACTGAGACACTGAGACACAGAGACACTAGGACACTGGGGCACTGGGACACTGGGACACTGGGGCACTGGAACACTGGGACACGGAGACAAGGAGACACGGAGACACAGAGACACTAGGACACTGGGGCACTGGGACACTGGGACACTGGAACACTGCGACACGGAGACAAGGAGACACGGAGACACAGAGACACTAGGACACTGGGGCACTGGGACACTGGGACACTGGAAAACTGGGACACTGGAACACTGGGACACGGAGACACGGAGACACAGAGGCACTAGGACACTAGGACACTGAGACACTGAGACACTGAGACACTGGGACACTGGAACACTGGGACACAGAGTCACGGAGACACAGAGACACTAGGACACTAGGACACTGAGACACTGAGACACTGAGACACAGAGACACTAGGACACTGGGGCACTGGGACACTGGGACACTGGAACACTGGGACACTGGAACACTGGGACACGGAGACACAGAGACACTAGGACACTAGGACACTGAGACACTGAGACACAGAGACACTAGGACACTGGGGCACTGGGACACTGGGACACTGGAACACTGGGACACTGGAACACTGGGACACGGAGACACGGAGACACAGAGACACTAGGACACTAGGACACTGAGACACAGAGACACTAGGACACTGGTGCACTGGGACACTGGGACACTGGAACACTGGGACACTGGAACACTGGGACACTGGAACACTGGGACACGGAGACACGGAGACACAGAGGCACTAGGACACTAGGACACTGAGACACTGAGACACAGATACACTGGGACACTGGAACACTGGGACACGGAGACACGGAGACACAGAGACACTAGGACACTAGGACACTGAGACACTGAGACACTGAGACACAGAGACACTAGGACACTGGGGCACTGGGACACTGGGACACTGGGACACTGGAACACTGGGACACTGGAACACTGGGACACGGAGACACGGAGACACGGAGACACAGAGACACTAGGACACTAGGACACTGAGACACAGAGACACTAGGACACTGGGGCAATGGGACACTGTGACACTGGAACACTGGGACACTGGAACACTGGGACACGGGAACACTGGGCCACGGAGACACGGAGACACAGAGGCACTAGGACACGAGGACACTGAGACACTGAGACACTGGGACACGGAGACACGGAGACACAGAGACACTAGGACACTAGGGCACTGAGACACTGAGACACTGGGACACTGGAACACTGGGACACGGAGACAAGGAGACACGGAGACACAGAGACACTAGGACACTGGGGCACTGGGACACTGAGACACTGGAACACTGGGACACTGGAACACTGGGACACGGAGACACGGAGACACAGAGACACTAGGGCACTAGGACACTGAGACACTGAGACACAGAGACACTAGGACACTGGGTCACTGGGACACTGGGACACTGGAACACTGGGACACTGGAACACTGGGACACGGAGACACGGAGACACAGAGGCACTAGGACACTAGGACACTGAGACACTGAGACACTGGGACACTGGAACACTGGGACACGGAGACACGGAGACACAGAGACACTAGGACACTAGGACACTAGGACACTGAGACACTGAGACACTGAGACACAGAGACACTAGGACACTGGGGCACTGGGACACTGGGGCACTGGAACACTGGGACACTGGAACACTGGGACACGGAGACACGGAGACACAGAGACACTAGGACACTAGGACACTGAAACACTGAGACACAGAGACACTAGGACACTGGGGCACTGGGACACTGGGACACTGGAACGCTGGGACAGTGGAACACTGGGACACGGAGACACGGAGACACGGAGACACTAGGACACTGAGACACAGAGACACTAGGACACTGGGGCACTGGGACACTGGGACACTGGAACACTGGGACACTGGAACACTGGGACACGGAGACACGCAGACACTAGGACACTAGGACACTGAGACACTGAGACACAGAGACACTAGGACACTGGGACACTGGGGCACTGGGACACTGGGACACTGGAACACGGAGACACGGAGACACGGAGACACAGAGACACTAGGACACTAGTACACTGAGACACTGGGACACTGGGACACTGGAACACTGGGGCACGGAGACACGGAGACACAGAGACACGAGGACACTAGGACACTGAGACACTAGGACACTGGAACACTGGGACACTGGAACACTGGGACACGGAGACACAGAGACACAGAGACACAGAGACACTAGGACACTAGGACACTGAGTCACAGAGGCACTAGGACACTAGGACACTGAGACACAGAGACACTAGGACACTGAGACACTAGGACACTGGGGCACTGGGACACTGGGACACTGGAACACTGGAACACTGGGACACGGAGACACAGAGACACTAGGACACTAGGACACTGAGACACTGAGAAACTGAGACACAGAGACACTAGGACACTGGGGCACTGGGACACTGGGACACTGGGACACTGGAACAATGGGACACGGAGACAAGGAGACACGGAGACACAGAGACACTAGGACACTGGGGCACTGGGACACTGGGACACTGGAACACTGGGACACTGGAACACTGGGACACTGGGACACTGGGACACTGGGACACTGGAACACTGGGACACGGAGACACGGAGGCACAGAGACACTAGGACACTAGGACACTGAGACACTGAGACACAGAGACACTAGGACACTGGGGCACTGGGACACTGGGACACTGGAACACTGGGACACTGGGACACGGAGACACGGAGACACGGAGACACAGAGACACTAGGACACTAGGACACTAGGACACTGAGACACAGAGACACTAGGACACTGAGACACTGGGACACTGGAACACTGGGACACTGGAACACTGGGACACTGGGACACGGAGACACGGAGACACAGAGGCACTAGGACACTAGGACACTGAGACACTGAGACACTGGGACACGGAGACACGGAGACACAGAGACACTAGGACACTAGGGCACTGAGACACTGAGACACTGGGACACTGGAACACTGGGAAACGGAGACAAGGAGACACGGAGACACAGAGACACTAGGACACTGGGGCACTGGGACACTGGGACAATGGAACACTGGGACACTGGGACACGGAGACACGGAGACACGGAGACACAGAGACACTAGGACACTGGGACACTAGGACACTGAGACACAGAGACACTAGGACACTAGGACACTGAGACACTGGGACACTGGAACACTGGGACACTGGAACACTGGGACACTGGGACACGGAGACACGGAGACACAGATACACTAGGACACTAGGACACTGAGACACTGAGACACGGAGACACAGAGACACGAGGACACTAGGACACTGAGACACTGGGACACTGGAACACTGGGACACTGGAACACTGGGACACGGAGACACGGAGACACAGAGACACAGAGACACTAGGACACTAGGACACTGAGACACAGAGCCACTAGGACACTAGGACACTGAGACACTGGGACACTGGAACACTGGGACACTGGAACACTGGGACACGGAGACACGGAGACACAGAGACACAGAGACACTAGGACACTAGGACACTGAGACACAGAGACACTAGGACACTAGGACACTGAGACACAGAGACACTAGGACACTAGGACACTGAGACACTAGGACACTGGGGCACTGGGACACTGGGACACTGGGACACTGGAACACTGGAACACTGGGACACGGAGACACAGAGACACTAGGACACTAGGACACTGAGACACAGAGACACTAGGACACTGGGGCTCTGGGACACTGGGACACTGGAACACTGGGACACGGAGACACAGAGACACTAGGACACTGGGGCACTGGGACACTGGGACACTGGAACACTGGGACACTGCAACACTGGGACACGGAGACACGGAGACACAGAGACACTAGGACACGAGGACACTGAGACACTGAGACACTGAGGCACTGGGACACTGGAACACTGGGACACGGAGACACGGAGACACAGAGACACTAGGACACTAGGACACTGAGACACTGAGACACTGAGACACAGAGACACTGGGACACTGGGGCACTGGGACACTGGGACACAGGGACACTGGAACACTGGGACACGGAGACAAGGAGACACGGAGACACAGACACACTAGGACACTGGGGCACTGGGACACTGGGACACTGGAACACTGGGACACTGGAACACTGGGACACTGAGACACTGAGACACTGAGACACAGAGACACTAGGACACTGGGGCACTGGGACACTGGGACACTGGAACACTGGGACACGGAGACAAGGAGACACGGAGACACAGAGACACTGGGGCACTGGGACACTGGGACACTGGAACACTGGGACACTGGAACACTGGGACACGGAGACACAGAGACACTAGGACACTAGGACACTGAGACACTGAGACACTGGGACACTGGAACACTGGGACACGGAGACAAGGAGACACGGAGACACAGAGACACTAGGACACTGGGGCACTGGGACACTGGGACACTGGAACACTGGGACACTGGAACACTGGGACACGGAGACACGGAGACACAGAGACACTAGGACACTAGGACACTGAGACACTGAGACACTGGGACACTGGAACACTGGGACACGGAGACACGGAGACACAGAGACACTAGGACACTAGGACACTGAGACACTGAGACACTGAGACACAGAGACACTAGGACACTGGGGCACTGGGACACTGGGACACTGGAACACTGGGACACTGGAACACTGGGACACGGAGACACAGAGACACTAGGACACTAGGACACTGAGACACTGAGACACAGAGACACTAGGACACTGGGGCACTGGGACACTGGGACACTGGAACACTGGGACACTGGAACACTGGGACACGGAGACACGGAGACACGGAGACACAGAGACACTAGGACACTAGGACACTGGGACACAGAGACACTAGGACACTGGGGCACTGGGACACTGGGACACTGGAACACAGGGACACTGGAACACTGGGACACTGGAAAACTGGGACACGGAGACACGGAGACACAGAGGCACTAGGACACTAGGACACTGAGACACTGAGACACAGATACACTGGGACACTGGAACACTGGGACACGGAGACACGGAGACACAGAGACACTAGGACACTAGGACACTGAGACACTGAGACACTGAGACACAGAGACACTAGGACACTGGGGCACTGGGACACTGGGACACTGGAACACTGGGACACTGGAACACTGGGACACGGAGACACAGAGACACTAGGACACTAGGACACTGAGACACTGAGACACAGAGACACTAGGATACTGGGGCACTGGGACACTGGGACACTGGAACACTGGGACACTGGAACACTGGGACACGGAGACACGGAGACACGGAGACACAGAGACACTAGGACACTAGGACACTGAGACACAGAGACACTAGGACACTGGGGCACTGGGACACTGGGACACTGGAACACTGGGACACGGGAACACTGGGACACGGAGACACGGAGACACAGAGGCACTAGGACACTAGGACACTGAGACACTGAGACACTGGGACACGGAGACACGGAGACACAGAGACACTAGGACACTAGGGCACTGAGACACTGAGACACTGGGACACTGGAACACTGGGACACGGAGAAAAGGAGACACGGAGACACAGAGACACTAGGACACTGGGGCACTGGGACACTGGGACACTGGAACACTGGGACACTGGAACACTGGGACACGGAGACACGGAGACACAGAGACACTAGGGCACTAGGACACTGAGACACAGAGACACTAGGACACTGGGGCACTGGGACACTGGGACACTGGAACACTGGGACACGGAGACACGGAGACACAGAGGCACTAGGACACTAGGCACTGAGACACTGAGACACTGGAACACTGGGACACGGAGACACGGAGACACAGAGACACTAGGACACTAGGACATTAGGACACTGAGACACTGAGACACTGAGACACAGAGACACTAGGACACTGGGACACTGGGGCACTGGAACACTGGGACACTGGAACACTGGGACACGGAGACACGGAGACACAGAGACAATAGGACACTAGGACACTGAGACACTGAGACACAGAGACACTAGGACACTGGGGCACTGGGACACTGGGACACTGGAACACTGGGACACTGGAACACTGGGACACGGAGACACGGAGACACAGAGACACTAGGACACTAGGACACTGAGACACAGAGACACTAGGACACTGGGGCACTGGGACACTGGAACACTGGAACACTGGGGCACTGGAACACTGGGACACTGGAACACTGGGACACGGAGACACGGAGACACAGAGGCACTAGGACACTAGAACACTGAGACACTGAGAAACAGAGACACTGGGACACTGGAACACTGGGACACGGAGACACGGAGACACAGAGACACTAGGACACTAGGACACTGAGACAATGAGACACAGAGACACTAGGACACTGGGGCACTGGGACACTGGGACACTGGTACACTTTGACACTGGAACACTGGGACACGGAGACACGGAGACACAGAGACACTAGGACATTAGGACACTGAGACACTGAGACACAGAGACACTAGGACACTGGGGCACTGGGACACTGGGACACTGGAACACTGGGACACTGGAACACTGGGACACGGAGACACGGAGACACGGAGACACAGAGACACTAGGACACTGGGACACTGAGGCACAGAGACACTTGGACACTGGGACACTGGGACACTGGGACACTGGAACACTGGGACACTGGAACACTGGGACACTGGAACACTGGGACACGGAGACACGGAGACACAGAGGCACTAGGACACTAGGACACTGAGGCACTGAGGCACTGAGACACTGGAACACGGAGACACAGAGACACTAGGACACTAGGACACTGAGCCACTGAGACACTGAGACACAGAGACACTAGGGCACTGGGGCACTGGGACACTGGGACACTGGAACACTGGGACACTGGAACACTGGGACACGGAGACACGGAGACACAGAGACACTAGGACACTAGGACACTGAGACACTGAGACACAGAGACACTAGGACACTGGGGCACTGGGACACTGGGACACTGGAACACTGGGACACTGGAACACTGGGACACGGAGACACGGAGACACGGAGACACAGAGACACTAGGACACTAGGACACTGAGACACAGAGACACTAGGACACTAGGACACTGAGACACAGAGACACTAGGACACTAGGACACTAGGACACTGGGGCACTGGGACACTGGGACACTGGAACACTGGAACACTGGAACACGGAGACACAGAGACACTAGGACACTAGGACACTGAGACACAGAGACACTAGGACACTGGGGCTCTGGGACACTGGGACACTGGAACACTGGGACACGGAGACACAGAGACACTAGGACACTGGGGCACTGGGACACTGGGACACTGGAACACTGGGACACTGCAACACTGGGACACGGAGACACGGAGACACAGAGACACTAGGACACGAGGACACTGAGACACTGAGACACTGAGGCACTGGGACACTGGAACACTGGGACACGGAGACACGGAGACACAGAGACACTAGGACACTAGGACACTGAGACACTGAGACACTGAGACACAGAGACACTGGGACACTGGGGCACTGGGACACTGGGACACAGGGACACTGGAACACTGGGACACGGAGACAAGGAGACACGGAGACACAGACACACTAGGACACTGGGGCACTGGGACACTGGGACACTGGAACACTGGGACACTGGAACACTGGGACACTGAGACACTGAGACACTGAGACACAGAGACACTAGGACACTGGGGCACTGGGACACTGGGACACTGGAACACTGGGACACGGAGACAAGGAGACACGGAGACACAGAGACACTGGGGCACTGGGACACTGGGACACTGGAACACTGGGACACTGGAACACTGGGACACGGAGACACAGAGACACTAGGACACTAGGACACTGAGACACTGAGACACTGGGACACTGGAACACTGGGACACGGAGACAAGGAGACACGGAGACACAGAGACACTAGGACACTGGGGCACTGGGACACTGGGACACTGGAACACTGGGACACTGGAACACTGGGACACGGAGACACGGAGACACAGAGACACTAGGACACTAGGACACTGAGACACTGAGACACTGGGACACTGGAACACTGGGACACGGAGACACGGAGACACAGAGACACTAGGACACTAGGACACTGAGACACTGAGACACTGAGACACAGAGACACTAGGACACTGGGGCACTGGGACACTGGGACACTGGAACACTGGGACACTGGAACACTGGGACACGGAGACACAGAGACACTAGGACACTAGGACACTGAGACACTGAGACACAGAGACACTAGGACACTGGGGCACTGGGACACTGGGACACTGGAACACTGGGACACTGGAACACTGGGACACGGAGACACGGAGACACGGAGACACAGAGACACTAGGACACTAGGACACTGGGACACAGAGACACTAGGACACTGGGGCACTGGGACACTGGGACACTGGAACACAGGGACACTGGAACACTGGGACACTGGAAAACTGGGACACGGAGACACGGAGACACAGAGGCACTAGGACACTAGGACACTGAGACACTGAGACACAGATACACTGGGACACTGGAACACTGGGACACGGAGACACGGAGACACAGAGACACTAGGACACTAGGACACTGAGACACTGAGACACTGAGACACAGAGACACTAGGACACTGGGGCACTGGGACACTGGGACACTGGAACACTGGGACACTGGAACACTGGGACACGGAGACACAGAGACACTAGGACACTAGGACACTGAGACACTGAGACACAGAGACACTAGGATACTGGGGCACTGGGACACTGGGACACTGGAACACTGGGACACTGGAACACTGGGACACGGAGACACGGAGACACGGAGACACAGAGACACTAGGACACTAGGACACTGAGACACAGAGACACTAGGACACTGGGGCACTGGGACACTGGGACACTGGAACACTGGGACACGGGAACACTGGGACACGGAGACACGGAGACACAGAGGCACTAGGACACTAGGACACTGAGACACTGAGACACTGGGACACGGAGACACGGAGACACAGAGACACTAGGACACTAGGGCACTGAGACACTGAGACACTGGGACACTGGAACACTGGGACACGGAGAAAAGGAGACACGGAGACACAGAGACACTAGGACACTGGGGCACTGGGACACTGGGACACTGGAACACTGGGACACTGGAACACTGGGACACGGAGACACGGAGACACAGAGACACTAGGGCACTAGGACACTGAGACACAGAGACACTAGGACACTGGGGCACTGGGACACTGGGACACTGGAACACTGGGACACGGAGACACGGAGACACAGAGGCACTAGGACACTAGGCACTGAGACACTGAGACACTGGAACACTGGGACACGGAGACACGGAGACACAGAGACACTAGGACACTAGGACATTAGGACACTGAGACACTGAGACACTGAGACACAGAGACACTAGGACACTGGGACACTGGGGCACTGGAACACTGGGACACTGGAACACTGGGACACGGAGACACGGAGACACAGAGACAATAGGACACTAGGACACTGAGACACTGAGACACAGAGACACTAGGACACTGGGGCACTGGGACACTGGGACACTGGAACACTGGGACACTGGAACACTGGGACACGGAGACACGGAGACACAGAGACACTAGGACACTAGGACACTGAGACACAGAGACACTAGGACACTGGGGCACTGGGACACTGGAACACTGGAACACTGGGGCACTGGAACACTGGGACACTGGAACACTGGGACACGGAGACACGGAGACACAGAGGCACTAGGACACTAGAACACTGAGACACTGAGAAACAGAGACACTGGGACACTGGAACACTGGGACACGGAGACACGGAGACACAGAGACACTAGGACACTAGGACACTGAGACAATGAGACACAGAGACACTAGGACACTGGGGCACTGGGACACTGGGACACTGGTACACTTTGACACTGGAACACTGGGACACGGAGACACGGAGACACAGAGACACTAGGACATTAGGACACTGAGACACTGAGACACAGAGACACTAGGACACTGGGGCACTGGGACACTGGGACACTGGAACACTGGGACACTGGAACACTGGGACACGGAGACACGGAGACACGGAGACACAGAGACACTAGGACACTGGGACACTGAGGCACAGAGACACTTGGACACTGGGACACTGGGACACTGGGACACTGGAACACTGGGACACTGGAACACTGGGACACTGGAACACTGGGACACGGAGACACGGAGACACAGAGGCACTAGGACACTAGGACACTGAGGCACTGAGGCACTGAGACACTGGAACACGGAGACACAGAGACACTAGGACACTAGGACACTGAGCCACTGAGACACTGAGACACAGAGACACTAGGGCACTGGGGCACTGGGACACTGGGACACTGGAACACTGGGACACTGGAACACTGGGACACGGAGACACGGAGACACAGAGACACTAGGACACTAGGACACTGAGACACTGAGACACAGAGACACTAGGACACTGGGGCACTGGGACACTGGGACACTGGAACACTGGGACACTGGAACACTGGGACACGGAGACACGGAGACACGGAGACACAGAGACACTAGGACACTAGGACACTGAGACACAGAGACACTAGGACACTAGGACACTGAGACACAGAGACACTAGGACACTAGGACACTAGGACACTGGGGCACTGGGACACTGGGACACTGGAACACTGGAACACTGGAACACGGAGACACAGAGACACTAGGACACTAGGACACTGAGACACTGAGGCACTGAGACAGAGAGACACTAGGACACTGGGGCACTGGGACACTGGGACACTGGAACACTGGGACACGGAGACAAGGAGACACGGAGACACAGAGACACTAGGACACTGGGGCACTGGGACACTGGGACACTGGAACACTGGGACACTGGAACACTGGGACACGGAGACACGGAGACACAGAGACACTAGGACACTAGGACACTGAGGCACTGGGACACTGGAACACTGGGACACGGAGACACGGATACACAGAGACACTAGGACACTAACACAATGAGACACTGAGACACAGAGACGCTAGGACACTGGGGCACTGGGACACTGGGACACTGGGACACTGGAACACTGGGACACCGAGACAAGGAGACACGGAGACACAGAGACACTAGGACACTGGGGCACTGGGACACTGGAACACTGGGACACTGGGACACTGGAACACTGGGACACGGAGACACGGAGACACAGAGACACTAGGACACTAGGACTCTGAGACACTGAGACACTGAGGCACTGGGACACTGGAACACTGGGACACGGAGACACGGAGACACAGAGACACTAGGACACTAGGACACTGAGACACTGAGACACAGAACCACTAGGACACTGGGGCACTGGGACACTGGGACACTGGAACACTGGGACACTGGAACACTGGGACACGGAGACACGGAGACACAGAGACACTAGGACACTAGGACACTGAGACACAGAGACACTAGGACACTAGGACACTGAGACACAGAGGCACTAGGACACTAGGACACTGAGACACTAGGACACTGGGGCACTGGGGCACTGCGACACTGGGACACTGGAACACTGGAACACTGGGACACGGAGACACAGAGACACTAGGACACTAGGACACTGAGACACTGAGACACAGAGACACTAGGGCACTGGGGCACTGGGACACTGGGACACTGGAACACTGGAACACTGGGACACGGAGACAAGGAGACACGGAGACACAGAGACACTAGGACACTGGGGCACTGGGACACTGGGACACTGGAACACTGGGACACTGGAACACTGTGACACGGAGACACGGAGACACAGAGACACTAGGACACTAGGACACTGAGACACAGAGACACTAGGACACTAGGACACTGAGACACAGAGACACTAGGACACTAGGACACTGAGACACAGAGACACTAGGACACTGGGGCACTGGGACACTGGGACACTGGAACACTGGGACACGGAGACACGGAGACACAGAGACACTAGGACACTAGGACACTGAGACACTGAGACACTGGAACACTGGGACACTGGAACACTGGGACACGGAGACACGGAGACACAGAGACACTAGGACACTAGGACACTGAGACACAGAGACACTAGGACACTAGGACACTGGGACACTGGGACACTGGAACACTGGGACACTGGAACACTGGGACACGGAGACACGGAGACACAGAGACACTAGGACACTAGGACACTGGGGCACTGGGACACTGGGACACTGGGACACTGGAACACTGGGACACGGAGACAAGGAGACACGGAGACACAGAGACACTAGGACACTAGGGCACTGGGACACTGGAACACTGGGACACTGGAACACTGGAACACGGAGACACGGAGACACAGATACACTAGGACACTAGGATACTGAGACACTGAGACACTGGGACACTGGAACACTGGGACACGGAGACACAGAGACACTAGGACACTGAGACACTGAGACACTGAGACACAGAGACACTAGGACACTGGGGCACTGGGACACTGGGACACTGGAACACTGGGACACTGGAACACTGGGACACGGAGACACGGAGACACAGATACAATAGGACACTAGGACACTGAGACACAGAGACACTAGGACACTGGGGCACTGGGACACTGGGACACTGGAACACTGGGACACTGGAACACTGGGACACGGAGACACGGAGACACAGAGACACTAGGACACTGGGGCACTGGGACACTGGGGCACTGGAACACTGGGACACTGGAACACTGGGACACGGAGACACGGAGACACAGAGACACTAGGACACTAGGACACTGAGACACTGAGACACTGAGGCACTGGGACACTGGAACACTGGGACACGGAGACACGGAGACACAGAGACACTAGGACACTAGGACACTGAGGCACTGAGACACTGAGACACAGAGACACTAGGACACTGGGGCACTGGGACTCTGGGACACTGGAACACTGGAACACTGGGACACGGAGACACGGAGACACTAGGACACTAGGACACTGAGACACTGAGACACAGAGACACTAGGACACTGGGGCACTGGGACACTGGGACACTGGAACACTGGGACACTGGAACACTGGGACACGGAGACACGGAGACACAGAGACACTAGGACACTAGGACACTGAGACACTGAGGCACTGAGACACAGAGACACTAGGACACTGGGGCACTGGGACACTGGGTCACTGGGACACTGGGACACTGGAACACTGGGACACGGAGACAAGGAGACACGGAGACACAGAGACACTAGGACACTGGGGCACTGGGGCACTGGGACACTGGAACACTGGGACACTGGAACACTGGGACACGGAGACACGGAGACACAGAGACACTAGGACACTAGGACACTGAGACACTGAGACACAGAGACACGAGGACACTGGGGCACTGGGACACTGGGACACTGGGACATTGGAACACTGGGACACTGGAACACTGGGACACGGAGACACGGAGATACAGAGACACTAGGACACTAGGACACTGAGACACTGAGACACAGAGACACTAGGACACTGGGGCACTGGGACACTGGGACACTGGAACACTGGGACACTGGAACACTGGGACACTGGAACACTGGGACACGGAGACACAGAGACACAGAGGCACTAGGACACTAGGACACTGAGACACTGAGACACTGGGACACTGGAACACTGGGACACGGAGACACGGA
The DNA here is from genome assembly GCF_044704955.1 of Pristiophorus japonicus. Classification (NCBI taxonomy): domain Eukaryota; kingdom Metazoa; phylum Chordata; class Chondrichthyes; family Pristiophoridae; genus Pristiophorus; species Pristiophorus japonicus. Next base: position 28,259,929 of record NC_091987.1, on the reverse strand, counting down.
GACACAGAGACACTAGGACACTAGGACACTAGGACACTAGGACACTGAGACACTGAGACACTAGGACACTGGGGCATTGGGACACAGGGGCACTGGAACACTGGGACACTGGAACACTGGGACACGGAGACACGGAGACACAGAGACACTAGGACACTAGGACACTGAGACACAGAGACACAGAGACACTAGGACACTGGGGCACTGGGACACTGGGACACTGGAACACTGGGACACTGGAACACTGGGACACGGAGACACGGAGACACGGAGACACAGAGACACTAGGGCACTAGGACACTGAGACACAGAGACACTAGGACACTGGGGCACTGGGACACTGGGACACTGGAACACTGGGGCACTGGAACACTGGGACACTGGAACACTAGGACACTGAGACACTGAGACACAGAGACACTGGGACACTGGAACACTGGGACACGGAGACACGGAGACACAGAGACACTAGGACACTAGGACACTGAGACACTGAGACACTGAGACACAGAGACACTAGGGCACTGGGACACTGGGACACTGGAACACTGGGACACTGGAACACTGGGACACGGAGACACGGAGACACAGAGACACTAGGACACTAGGACACTGAGACACAGAGACACTAGGACACTGGGGCACTGGGACACTGGGACACTGGAACACTGGGACACTGGAACACTGGGACACGGAGACACGGAGACACGGAGACACTAGGACACTAGGACACTGAGACACAGAGACACTAGGACACTGGGATACTGGGACACTGGGACACTGGAACACTGGGACATTGGAACACTGGGACAATGGAACACTGGGACACGGAGACACGGAGACACAGAGGCACTAGGACACTAGGACACTGAGGCACTGAGACACTGAGACACTGGGACACGGAGACACGGAGACACAGAGACACTAGGACACTAGGACACTGAGCCACTGAAACACTGAGACACAGAGACACTAGGACACTGGGGCACTGGGACACTGGGACACTGGAACACTGGGACACTGGGGCACTGGGACACGGAGACACGGAGCCACAGAGACACTAGGACACTAGGACACTGAGACACTGAGACACAGAGACACTAGGACACTGGGGCACTGGGACACTGGGACACTGGAACACTGGGACACTGGAACAATGGGACACGGAGACACGGAGACACAGAGACACTAGGACACTAGGACACTGAGACACAGAGACACTAGGACACTGGGACACTGAGACACAGAGACACTAGGACACTGAGACACTAGGACACTGGGGCACTGGGACACTGGGACACTGGAACACTGGAACACTGGGACACGGAGACACAGAGACACTAGGACACTAGGACACTGAGACACTGAGACACTGAGACAGAGAGACACTAGGACACTGGGGCACTGGGACACTGGGACACTGGAACACTGGGACACGGAGACAAGGAGACACGGAGACACAGAGACACTAGGACACTGGGACACTGGGACACTGGGACACGGAGACAAGGAGACACGGAGACACAGAGACACTAGGACACTGGGGCACTGGGACACTGGAACACTGGGACACTGGAACACTGGGACACGGAGACACGGAGACACAGAGACACTAGGACACTAGGACTCTGAGACACTGAGACACTGAGGCACTGGGACACTGGAACACTGGGACACGGAGACACGGAGACACAGAGACACTAGGACACTAGGACACTGAGACACAGAGACACAGAGACACTAGTACACTAGGACACTGAGACACTGAGACACAGAGACACTAGGACACTGGGGCACTGGGACTCTGGGACACTGGAACACTGGGACACTGGAACACTGGGACACGGAGACACGGAGACACAGAGACACTAGGACACTAGGACACTGAGACACAGAGACACTAGGACAGTAGGACACTGAGACACAGAGACACAGAGACACTAGGACACTAGGACACTGAGACACTGAGACACAGAGACACTAGGACACTGGGGCACTGGGACACTGGGACACAGGAACACTGGGATACGGAGACACGGAGACACAGAGACACTAGGACACTAGGACACTGAGACACAGAGACACTAGGACACTAGGACACTGAGACACAGAGACACAGAGACACTAGTACACTAGGACACTGAGACACTGAGACACAGAGACACTAGGACACTGGGGCACTGGGACACTGGGACACTGGAACACTGGGACACTGGAACACTGGGACACGGAGACACAGAGACACTGGGACACTAGGACACTGAGACACAGAGACACTAGGACACTAGGACACTGAGACACAGAGACACAGAGACACTAGCACACTAGGACACTGAGACACTGAGACACAGAGACACTAGGACACTGGGGCACTGGGACACTGTGACACTGGAACACTGGGACACGGAGACACGGAGACACGGAGACACAGAGACACTAGGACACTGGGGCACTGGGACACTGGGACACTGGAACACTGGGGCACGGAGACACGGAGACACGGAGACACAGAGACACTTGGACACTAGGACACTGAGACACTGAGACACAGAGACACAGAGACACTAGGACACTGGGGCACTGGGACACTGGGACACTGGAACACTGGGACACTGGAACACTGGGACACGGAGACACGGAGACACGGAGACACAGAGACACTAGGACACTAGGACACTGAGACACTGAGACACAGAGACACAAAGACACTAGGACACTGGGGCACTGGGACACTGGGACACTGGAACACTGGGACACTGGAACACTGGGACACGGAGACACGGAGACACTAGGACACTACGACACTGAGACACTGAGTCACAGAGACACTAGGACACTGGGGCACTGGGACACTGGGACACTGGAACACTGGGACACGGAGACACGGAGACACGGAGGCACAGAGACACTAGGACACTAGGACACTGAGACACTGAGACACAGAGACACAGAGACACTAGGACATTGGGGCACTGGGACACTGGGACACTGGAACACTGGGACACTGGAACACTGGGACACGGAGACACGGAGACACAGAGACACAGAGACACTAGGACACTGAGACACTGAGACACAGAGACACTAGGACACTAGGATACTGGTCACTGGGACACTGGAACACTGGGACACGGAGACACGGAGACACAGAGACACTAGGACACTGAGACACAGAGACACTAGGAAACTAGGACACTGAGACACAGAGACACTAGGACACTAGGACACTGAGACACAGAGACACTAGGACACTAGGACACTGAGACACTGAGACACTAGGACACTGGGACACTGGGACACTGGGACACTGGAACACTGGGACACGGAGACACAGAGACACTAGGACACTAGGACACTGAGACACAGAGACACTAGGACACTAGGACACGGAGACACAGAGACACAGAGACACTAGTACACTAGGACACTGAGACACTGAGACACAGAGACACTAGGACACTGGGGCACTGGGACACTGGGACACTGGAACACTGGAACACGGAGACACAGAGACACTAGGACACTAGGACACTGAGACACAGAGACACTAGGACACTAGGACACTGAGACACAGAGACACAGAGACACTAGGACACTAGGACACTGAGACACTGAGACACTAGGACACTGGGGCACTGGGACACTGGGACACTGGAACACTGGGACACGGAGACACGGAGACAGAGAGACACTAGGACACTAGGACACTGAGACACAGAGACACTAGGACACTAGGACACTGAGACACTAGGACACTGGGGCACTGGGACACTGGGACAATGGAACACTGGGGCACGGAGACACGGAGACACAGAGACACTAGGACACTAGGACACTGAGACACTGAGACACTGGAACACTGGGACACGGAGACACGGAGACACAGAGACACTAGGACACTAGGACACTGAGACACAGAGACACTAGGACACTAGGACACTGAGACACAGAGACACAGAGACACTAGGACACTGGGGCTCTGGGACACTGGGACACTGGAACACTGGGACACTGGAACACTGGGACATGGAGACACGGAGACACAGATACAATAGGACACTAGGACACTGAGACACTGAGACACAGAGACACTAGGACACTGGGGCACTGGGACACTGGGACACTGGAACACTGGGACACTGGGACACGGAGACACGGAGACACAGAGACACTAGGACACGGGGGCACTGGGACACTGGGGCACTGGAACACTGGGACACTGGAACACTGGGACACGGAGGCACGGAGACACAGAGACACTAGGACACTAGGACACTGAGACACTGAGACACTGAGGCACTGGGACACTGGAACACTGGGACACGGAGACACGGAGACACAGAGACACTAGGACACTAGGACACTGAGGCACTGAGACACTGAGACACAGAGACACTAGGACACTGGGGCACTGGGACACTGGGACACTGGAACACTGGAACACGGAGACACGGAGACACAGAGACACTAGGACACTAGGACACTGAGACACTGAGACACAGAGACACTAGGACACTGGGGCACTGGGACACTGGGACACTGGAACACTGGGACACTGGAACACTGGGACACGGAGACACGGAGACACAGAGACACTAGGACACTAGGACACTGAGACACTGAGACACTGAGACACAGAGACACTAGGACACTGGGGCACTGGGACAGTGGGTCACTGGGACACTGGGACACTGGAACACTGGGACACGGAGACAAGGAGACACGGAGACACAGAGACACTAGGACACTGGGGCACTGGGACACTGGGACACTGGAACACTGGGACACTGGAACACTGGGACACGGAGACACGGAGGCACGGAGACACTAGGACACTAGGACACTGAGACACTGAGACACAGAGACACGAGGACACGGAGGCACTGGGACACTGGGACACTGGGACACTGGAACACTTGGACACTGGAACACTGGGACACGGAGACACGGAGACACAGAGACACTAGGACACTAGGACACTAGGACACTGAGAAACTGAGACACTGAGGCACTGGGACACTGGAACACTGGGGCACGGAGACACAGAGACACGGAGACGCAGAGACACTAGGACACTGGGGCACTGGGACACTGGGACACTGGAACACTGGGACACTGGAACACTGGGACACGGAGACACGGAGACACAGAGACACTAGGACACTAGGACACTGAGACACTGAGACACAGAGACACTAGGACACTGGGGCACTGGGACACTGGGACACTGGAACACTGGGACACTGGAACACTGGGACACTGGAACACTGGGACACGGAGACACGGAGACACAGAGGCACTAGGACACTAGGACACTGAGACACTGAGACACTGAGACACTGGGACACTGGAACACTGGGACACGGAGACACGGAGACACAGAGACACTAGGACACTAGGACACTAGGACACTGAGACACTGAGACACAGATACACTAGGACACTGGGGCACTGGGACACTGGGGCACTGGAACACTGGGACACTGGAACACTGGGACACGGAGACACGGAGACACAGAGACACTAGGACACTAGGACACTGAGACACTGAGACACAGAGACACTAGGACACTGGGGCACTGGGACACTGGGACACTGGGACACTGGAACACTGGGACACGGAGACACGGAGACACGGAGACACAGAGACACTAGGGCACTAGGACACTGAGACACAGAGACACTAGGACACTGGGGCACTGGGACACTGGGACACTGGAACACTGGGGCACTGGAACACTAGGACACTGGAACACTGGGACACGGAGACACAGAGGCACTAGGACACTAGGACACTGAGACACTGAGACACAGAGACACTGGGACACTGGAACACTGGGACACGGAGACACGGAGACACAGAGACACTAGGACACTAGGACACTGAGACACTGAGACACTGAGACACAGAGACACTAGGACACTGGGGCACTGGGACACTGGGACACTGGAACACTGGGACACTGGAACACTGGGACACGGAGACACGGAGACACAGAGACACTAGGGCACTAGGACACTGAGACACAGAGACACTAGGGCACTGGGGCACTGGGACACTGGGACACTGGAACACTGGGGCACTGGAACACTGGGACACTGGAACACTGGGACACGGAGACACGGAGCCACAGAGGCACTAGGACACTAGGACACTGAGACACTGAGACACAGAGACACTGGGACACTGGAACACTGGGACACGGAGACACGGAGACACAGAGACACTAGGGCACTAGGACACTGAGAAACTGAGACACTGAGACACAGAGACACTAGGACACTGGGGCACTGGGACACTGGGACACTGGAACACTGGGACACTGGAACACTGGGACACGGAGACACGGAGACACAGAGACACAGAGACACTAGGACACTAGGACACTGAGACACTGAGACACAGAGACACTAGGACACTGGGGCACTGGGACACTGGGACACTGGAACACTGGGACACTGGAACACTGGGACACGGAGACACGGAGACACGGAGACACTAGGACACTAGGACACTGAGACACAGAGACACTAGGACACTGGGATACTGGGACACTGGGACACTGGAACACTGGGACATTGGAACACTGGGACACTGGAACACTGGGACACGGAGTCACGGAGACACAGAGGCACTAGGACACTAGGACACTGAGGCACTGAGACACTGGGACACGGAGACACGAGACACAGAGACACTAGGACACTAGGACACTGAGCCACTGAGACACTGAGACACAGAGACACTAGGACACTGGGGCACTGGGACACTGGGACACTGGAACACTGGGACACTGGAACACTGGGACACGGAGACACGGAGACACAGAGACACTAGGACACTAGGACACTGAGACACTGAGACACAGAGACACTAGGACACTGGGGCACTGGGACACTGGAACACTGGGACACTGGAACACTGGGACACGGAGACACGGAGACACGGAGACACAGAGACACTAGGACACTAGGACACTGAGACACAGAGACACTAGGACACTAGGACACTGAGACACAGAGACACTAGGACACTGAGACACTAGGACACTGGGGCACTGGGACACTGGGACACTGGAACACTGGAACACTGGGACACGGAGACACAGAGACACTAGGACACTAGGACACTGAGACACTGAGACACTGAGACAGAGAGACACTAGGACACTGGGGCACTGGGACACTGGGACACTGGGACACTGGAACACTGGGACACGGAGACAAGGAGACACGGAGACACAGAGGCACTAGGACACTGGGGCACTGGGACACTGGAACACTGGAACACTGGGACACTGGAACACTGAGACACGGAGACACGGAGACACAGAGACACTAGGACACTAGGACACTGAGACACTGAGGCACTGGGACACTGGAACACTGGGACACGGAGACACGGAGACACAGAGACACTAGGACACTAGGACACTGAGACACTGAGACACTGAGACACAGAGACACTAGGACACTGGGGCACTGGGACACTGGGACACTGGGACACTGGAACACTGGGACACGGAGACAAGGAGACACGGAGACACAGAGACACTAGGACACTGGGGCACTGGGACACTGGAGCACTGGGACACTGGAACACTGGGACACGGAGACACGGAGACACAGAGACACTAGGACACTAGGACTCTGAGACACTGAGACACTGAGGCACTGGGACACTGGAACACGGGGACACGGAGACACGGAGACACAGAGACACTAGGACACTAGGACACTGAGACACAGAGACACTAGTACACTAGGACACTGAGACACTGAGACACAGAGACACTAGGACACTGGGGCACTGGGACACTGGGACACTGGAACACTGGGACACTGGAACACTGGGACACGGAGACACGGAGACACAGAGACACTAGGACACTAGGACACTGAGACACAGAGACACTAGGACAGTAGGACACTGAGACACAGAGACACAGAGACACTAGGACACTAGGACACTGAGACACTGAGACACAGAGACACTAGGACACTGGGGCACTGGGACACTGGGACACAGGAACACTGGGATACGGAGACACGGAGACACAGAGACACTAGGACACTAGGACACTGAGACACAGAGACACTAGGACACTAGGACACTGAGACACAGAGACACAGAGACACTAGTGCACTAGGACACTGAGACACTGAGACACAGAGACACTAGGACACTAGGACACTGAGACACAGAGACACTAGGACACTAGGACACTGAGACACAGAGACACAGAGACACTAGTACACTAGGACACTGAGACACTGAGACACAGAGACACTAGGACACTGGGACACTGGGACACTGGAACACTGGGACACTGCAACACTGGGACACGGAGACACGGAGACACAGAGACACTGGGACACTAGGACACTGAGACACAGAGACACTAGGACACTGAGACACAGAGACACAGAGACACTAGCACACTAGGACACTGAGACACTGAGACACAGAGACACTAGGACACTGGGGCACTGGGACACTGTGACACTGGAACACTGGGACACGGAGACACGGAGACACGGAGACACAGAGACACAGAGACACTAGGACACTGGGGCACTGGGACACTGGGGCACTGGAACACTGGGACACGGAGACACGGAGACACGGAGACACAGAGACACAAGGACACTAGGACACTGAGACACTGAGACACAGAGACACAGAGACACTAGGACACTGGGGCACTGGGACACTGGGACACTGGAACACTGGGACACTGGAACACTGGGACACGGAGACACGGAGACACAGATACACTAGGACACTAGGACACTGAGACACTGAGACACAGAGACACAGAGACATTAGGACACTGGGGCACTGGGACACTGGGACACTGGAACACTGGGACACTGGAACACTGGGACACGGAGACACAGAGACACTAGGACACTAGGACACTGAGGCACTGAGTCACAGAGACACTGGGGCACTGGGACACTGGGACACTGGAACACTGGGACACGGAGACACGGAGACACGGAGACACAGAGACACTAGGACACTAGGACACTGAGACACTGAGACACAGAGACACTAGGACATTGGGGCACTGGGACACTGGGACACTGGAACACTGGGACACTGGAACACTGGGACACGGAGACACGGAGACACAGAGACACAGAGACACTAGGACACTAGGACACTGAGACACTGAGACACAGAGACACTAGGACACTAGGACACTGGTCACTGGGACACTGGAACACTGGGACACGGAGACACGGAGACACAGAGACACTAGGACACTGAGACACAGAGACACTAGGACACTAGGACACTGAGACACAGAGACACTAGGACACTAGGACACTGAGACACAGAGACACTAGGACACTAGGACACTGAGACACTGAGACACTAGGACACTGGGACACTGGGACACTGGGACACTGGAACACTGGGACACGGAGACACAGAGACACTAGGACACTAGGACACTGAGACACAGAGACATTGGACACTAGGACACGGAGACACAGAGACACAGAGACACTAGTACACTAGGACACTGAGACACTGAGACACAGAGACACTAGGACACTGGGGCACTGGGACACTGGGACACTGGAACACTGGAACACGGAGACACGGAGACACAGAGACACTAGGACACTGAGACACAGAGACACTAGGACACTAGGACACTGAGACACAGAGACACAGAGACACTAGGACACTAGGACACTGAGACACCGAGACACTAGGACACTGGGGCAATGGGACACTGGAACACTGGAACACTGGGACACGGAGACACGGAGACAGAGAGACACTAGGACACTAGGACACTGAGACACAGAGACACTAGGATACTAGGACACTGAGACACTAGGACACTGGGGCACTGGGACACTGGGACAATGGAACACTGGGACACGGAGACACGGAGACACAGAGACACTAGGACACTAGGACACTGAGACACTGAGACACTGGAACACTGGGACACGGAGACACGGAGACACGGAGACACTAGGACACTAGGACACTGAGACACAGAGACACTAGGACACTAGGACACTGAGACACAGAGACACAGAGACACTAGGACAATGGGGCACTGGGACACTGGGACACTGGAACACTGGGACACGGAGACACGGAGACACAGAGACACTAGGACACTAGGACACTGAGACACAGAAACACTAGGACACTAGGACACTGAGACACAGAGACACAGAGACACTAGGACACTAGGACACTGAGACACTGAGACACTGAGACACTAGGACACTGGGGCACTGGGACACTGGGACACTGGGACACGGAGACACGGAGACACAGAGACACTAGGACACTAGGACACTAGGACACAGAGACACTAGGACACTAGGACACTGAGACACAGAGACAAAGAGACACTAGTACACTAGGACACTGGGACACTGAGACACTAGGACACTGGGGCACTGGGACACTGGAACACTGGGACACGGAGACACGGAGACACGGAGACACAGAGACACTAGGACACTAGGACACTGAGACACAGAGACACTAGGACACTAGGACACTGAGACACTGAGACACTGGAACACTGGGACACGGAGACACGGAGACACAGAGACACTAGGACACTAGGACACTGAGACACAGAGACACTAGGACACTAGGACACTGAGACACAGAGACACAGAGACACTAGGACACTGGGGCACTGGGACACTGGGACACTGGGACACGGAGACACGGAGACACAGAGACACTAGGACACTAGGACACTAGGACACAGAGACACTAGGACACTAGGACACTGAGACACAGAGACAAAGAGACACTAGTACACTAGGACACTGGGACACTGAGACACTAGGACACTGGGGCACTGGGACACTGGAACACTGGGACACGGAGACACGGAGACACGGAGACACAGAGACACTAGGACACTAGGACACTGAGACACAGAGACACTAGGACACTAGGACACTGAGACACAGAGACACAGAGACACTAGGACACTACGACACTGAGACACTGAGACACTGAGACACTAGGACACTGGGGCACTGGGACACTGGGACACTGGGACACGGAGACACGGAGACACAGAGACACTAGGACACTAGGACACTAGGACACTGAGACACAGAGACACTAGGACACTAGGACACTGAGACACAGAGACACAGAGACACTAGGACACTAGGACACTGAGACACTGAGACACAGAGACACTAGGACACTGGGGCACTGGGACACTGGGACACTGGAACACTGGGACACGGAGACACGGAGACACAGAGACACTAGGACACTGAGACACAGAGACACTAGGACACTGAGACACAGAGACACAGAGACACTAGGACACTGAGACACTGAGACACAGAGACACTAGGACACTGGGGCACTAGGACACTGGGACACTGGAACACTGGGACACGGAGACACGGAGACACAGAGACACTAGGACACTAGGACACTGAGACACTGAGACACAGAGACACTAGGACACTGGGGCACTGGGACACTGGGACACTGGAACACTGGGACACGGAGACACGGAGACACGGAGACACAGAGACAATAGGACACTAGGACACTGAGGCACAGAGACACTAGGACACTAGGACACTGAGACACAGAGACACAGAGACACTAGGACACTAGGACACTGAGACACAGAGACACAGAGACACTAGGACACTAGGACACTGAGACACTGAGACACAGAGACACTAGGACACTGGGGCACTGGGACACTGGGACACTGGAACACTGGGACACGGAGACACGGAGACACAGAGACACTAGGACACTACGACACTGAGACACAGAGACACTAGGACACTAGGACACTGAGACACAGAGACACAGAGACACTAGGACACTGGGGCACTGGGACACTGGGACACTGGAACACTGGGACACGGAGACACGGAGACACAGAGACACTAGGACACTAGGACACTGAGACACAGAGACACTAGGACACTAGAACACTGAGACACAGAGACACAGAGACACTAGGACACTAGGACACTGAGACACTGAGACACAGAGACACTAGGACACTGGGGCACTGGGACACTGGGACACTGGAACACTGGGACACGGAGACACGGAGACACAGAGACACTAGGACACTACGACACTGAGACACAGAGACACTAGGACACTAGGACACTGAGACACAGAGACACAGAGACACTAGGACACTGGGGCACTGGGACACTGGGACACTGGAACACTGGGACACGGAGACACGCAGACACAGAGACACTAGGACACTAGGACACTGAGACACTGAGACACAGAGACACAGAGACACTAGGACACTGGGGCACTGGGACCCTGGGACACTGGAACACTGGGACACTGGAACTCTGGGACACGGAGGCACGGAGACACAGAGACACTAGGACACTAGGACACTGAGACACAGAGACACTAGGACACTGGGGCACAGGGACACTGGGACACTGGAGCACTGGGACACGGAGACACGGAGACACAGAGACACTAGGACACTAGGACACTAGGACACTAGGACACTGAGACACAGAGACACTAGGACACTAGGACACTAGGACACTGAGACACAGAGACACAGAGACACTAGTACACTAGGACACTGAGACACTGAGACACAGAGACACTAGGACACTGGGGCACTGGGACACTGGGACACTGGAACACTGGGACACTGGAACACTGGGACACGGAGACACAGAGACACAGAGACACTAGGACACTAGGACACTGAGACACTGAGACACTGAGACACTAGGACACTGGGGCACTGGGACACCGGGACACTGGGACACGGAGACACAGAGACACTAGGACACTGGCGCACTGGGGCACTGGGACACTGGAACACTGGGGCACTGGAACACTGGGACACGGAGACACGGAGACACAGAGACACTAGGACACTAGGACACTGAGACACAGAGACACTAGGACACTAGGACACTGAGACACAGAGACACAGAGACACTACGACACTAGGACACTGAGACACAGAGACACAGAGACACAGAGACACTAGGACACTGGGGCACTGGGACACTGGGACACTGGAACACTGGGACACGGAAACACGGAGATACAGAGACACTAGGACACTAGGACACTGAGACACAGAAACACAAGGACACTAGGACACTGAGACACTGAGACACAGAGACACTAGGACACTGGGGCACTGGGACACTGGGACACTGTGACACTGGGACACGGAGACACGGAGACACAGAGACACTAGGACACTAGATCACTTGGACACTGAGACACAGAGACACTGGGACACTAGGACACTGAGACACAGAGACACAGAGACACTAGGACACTGGGGCACTGGGACACTGGGACACTGGAACACTGGGACACTGGAACACTGGGACACGGAGACACGGAGACACAGAGACACTAGGACACTAGGACACTGAGACACTGAGACACAGAGACACAGAGACACTGGGGCACTGGGACACTGGGACACTGGAACACTGGGACACGGAGACACGGAGACACAGAGACACTAGGACACTAGGACACTGAGGCACAGAGACACTAGGACACTAGGACACTGAGACACAGAGACACAGAGACACTAGTACACTAGGACACTGAGACACTGAGACACAGAGACACTAGGACACTGGGGCACTGGGACACTGGGACACTGGAACACTGGGACACTGGAACACTGGGACACGGAGACACAGAGACACTAGGACACTAGGACACTGAGCCACTGAGACACAGAGACACTAGGGCACTGGGGCACTGGGACACTGGGACACTGTGACACTGGGACACGGAGACACAGAGACACTAGGACACTAGGACACGAGGGCACTGAGACACAGAGACACTAGGACACTAGGACACTAGGACACTGAGACACAGAGGCACAGAGACACTAGGACACTAGGACACTGAGACACTGAGACACAGAGACACTAGGACACTGGGACACTGGAACACTGGGACACTGGAACACTGGGACACGGAGACACAGAGACACAGAGACACTAGGACACTAGGACACTGAGACACTGAGACACAGAGACACTAGGACACTGAGGCACTGGGACACTGGGACACTGGAACACTGGGACACGGAGACACAGAGACACTAGGACACTAGGACACTGAGACACAGAGACACTAGGATACTAGGACACTGAGACACAGAGACACAGAGACACTAGTACACTAGGACACTGAGACACAGAGACACAGAGACACTAGGACACTGGGGCACTGGGACACTGGGACACTGGAACACTGGGACACTGGAACACTGGGACACGGAGACACAGAGACACAGAGACACTAGGACACTAGGACACTGAGACACTGAGACACTGAGACACTAGGACACTGGGGCACTGGGACACCGGGACACTGGGACACGGAGACACAGAGACACTAGGACACTGGGGCACTGGGGCACTGGGACTCTGGAACACTGGGACACTGGAACACTGGGACACGGAGACACGGAGACACAGAGACACTAGGGCAATGGACACTGAGACACAGAGCCACTAGGACACTAGGACACTGAGACACAGAGACACAGAGACACTAGGACACTAGGACACTGAGACACAGAGACACTAGGACACTGGGGCACTGGGACACTGGGACACTGGAACACTGGGACACGGAGACACGGAGACACAGAGACACTAGGACACTAGGACACTGAGACACAGAGACACTAGGACACTAGGACACTAGGACACTGAGACACTGAGACACAGAGACACTAGGACACTGGGGCACTGGGACACTGGGACACTGTGACACTGGGACACGGAGACACGGAGACACAGAGACACTAGGACACTAGGACACTGAGACACAGAGACACAGAGACACTAGGACACTAGGACACTGAGACACAGAGACACAGAGACACTAGGACACTGGGGCACTGGGACACTGGGACACTGGAACACTGGGACACGGAGACACAGAGACACTAGGACACCAGGACACTGAGACACTGAGACACAGAGACACTAGGACACTGGGGCACTGGCACACTGGGACACTGGAGCACTGGGACACTGGAACACTGGGACACGGAGACACGGAGACACAGAGACACTAGGACACTAGGACACTGAGACACTGAGACACAGAGACACTAGGACACTGGGGCACTGGGACACTGGAACACTGGGGCACTGGGACACTGGGACACTGGAACACTGGGACATGGAGACACGGAGACACAGAGACACTAGGAGACTAGGACACTGAGACACTGAGACACAGAGACACAGAGACACTAGGACACTGGGGCACTGGGACACTGGGACACTGCAACACTGGGACACTGGAACACTGGGACACGGAGACACAGAGACACTAGGACACTAGGACACTGAGACACTGAGACACAGAGACACTAGGACACTGGGGCACTGGGACACTGGGACACTGGAACACTGGGACACGGAGACACGGAGACACAGAGACACTAGGACACTAGGACACTGAGACACTGAGGCACTGAGACACAGAGACACTAGGACACTAGGACACTGAGACACTGGGACACTGGAACACTGGGACACGGAGACACGGAGACACAGAGACACTTGGACACTAGGACACTGAGACACTGAGACACAGAGACACAGATACACTAGGACACTGGGGCACTGGGACACTGGAACACTGGGACACTGGAACACTGGGACACGGAGACACGGAGACACAGAGACACTAGGACACTTGGACACTGAGACACTGAGACACTGAGACACTAGGACACTGGGGCACTGGGACACCGGGACACTGGGACACGGAGACACAGAGACACTAGGACACTGGCGCACTGGGGCACTGGGACACTGGAACACTGGGACACTGGAACACTGGGACACGGAGACACGGAGACACAGAGACACTAGGACACTTGGACACTGAGACACAGAGACACAGAGACACTAGGACACTGGGGCACTGGGACACTGGAACACTGGGACACTGGAACACTGGGACACGGAGACACGGAGACACAGAGACACTCGGACACTAGGACACTGAGACACTGAGACACAGAGACACTAGGACACTGGGGCACTGGGACACTGGAACACTGGGACACTGGAACACTGGGACACGGAGACACGGAGACACAGAGACACTAGGACACTAGGACACTGAGACACTGAGACACAGAGACACAGAGACACTAGGACACTGGGGCACTGGGACACTGGGACACTGGAACACTGGGACACTGGAACATTGGGACACGGAGACACGGAGACACAGATACACTAGGACACTGGGGCACTGGGACACTGGGACACTGGAACACTGGGACACGGAGACACGGAGACACAGAGACACTAGGACACTAGGACACTGAGACACAGAGACACTAGGACACTAGGACACTGAGACACAGAGACACAGAGACACAGAGACACTAGGACACTAGGACACTAGGACACTGAGACACAGAGACACAGAGACACTAGGACACTGGGGCACTGGGACACTGGGACACTGGAACACTGGGACACGGAGACACGGAGACACAGAGACACTCGGACACTAGGACACTGAGACACTGAGACACAGAGACACAGAGACACTAGGACACTGGGGCACTGGGACACTGGAACACTGGGACACTGGAACACTGGGACACGGAGACACGGAGACACAGAGACACTAGGACACTAGGACACTGAGACACTGAGACACAGAGACACAGAGACACTAGGACACTGGGGCACTGGGACACTGGGACACTGGAACACTGGGACACTGGAACATTGGGACACGGAGACACGGAGACACAGATACACTAGGACACTGGGGCACTGGGACACTGGGACACTGGAACACTGGGACACGGAGACACGGAGACACAGAGACACTAGGACACTAGGACACTGAGACACAGAGACACTAGGACACTAGGACACTGAGACACAGAGACACAGAGACACAGAGACACTAGGACACTGGGGCACTGGGACACTGGAACACTGGAACACTGGGACACGGAGACACAGAGACACAGAGACACTAGGACACTGGGGCACTGGGACACTGGGACACTGGAACACTGGGACACTGGAACACTGGGACACGGAGACACGGAGACACAGAGACACTAGGACACTAGGACACTAGGACACTGAGACACTGAGACACAGAGACACTAGGACACTGGGGCACTGGGACACTGGGGCACTGGAACACTGGGACACGGAGACACGGAGACACAGAGACACTAGGACACTAGGACACTGAGACACAGAGACACTAGGACACTAGGACACTGAGACACAGAGACACAGAGACACAGAGACACTAGGACACTGGGGCACTGGGACACTGGGACACTGGAACACTGGGACACGGAGACACAGAGACACTAGGACACTATGACACTGAGACACAGAGACACAGAGACACTAGGACACTGGGGCACTGGGACACTGGGACACTGGAACACTGTGACACTGGAACACTGGGACACGGAGACACGGAGACACAGAGACACTAGGACACTAGGACACTGAGACACTGAGACACAGAGACACTAGGACACTGGGGCACTGGGACACTGGGACACTGGAACACTGGCACACTGGAACACTGGGACACGGAGACACGGGGACACAGAGACACTAGGACACTGAGACACTGAGACACAGAGACACTAGGACACTGGGGCACTGGGACACTGGGACACTGGAACACTGGGACACGGAGACACGGAGACACAGAGACACCAGGACACTAGGACACTGAGACACAGAGACACTAGGACACAAGGACACTGAGACACAGAGACACAGAGACACTAGGACACAGAGACACTAGGACACTGGGGCACTGGGACACTGGGACACTGGAACACTGGGACACGGAGACACGGAGACACAGAGACACTAGGGCACTAGGACACTGAGACACTGAGACACAGAGACACAGAGACACTAGGACACTGGGGCTCTGGGACACAGGGACACTGGAACACTGGGACACTGGAACACTGGGACACGGAGACACTAGGACACTGGGGCACTGGGACACTGGGACACTGGAACACTGGGACACGGAGACACGGAGACACAGAGACACTAGGACACTAGGACACTGAGACACTGAGACACAGAGACACTAGGACACTGGGGCACTGGGGCACTGGGACACGGAGACACGGAGACACAGAGACACTAGGACACTAGGACACTGAGACACAGAGACACTAGGACACTAGGACACTGAGACACAGAGACACAGAGACACAGAGACACTAGGACACTGGGGCACTGGGACACTGGAACACTGGAACACTGGGACACGGAGACACAGAGACACAGAGACACTAGGACACTGGGGCACTGGGACACTGGGACACTGGAACACTGGGACACTGGAACACTGGGACACGGAGACACGGAGACACAGAGACACTAGGACACTAGGACACTAGGACACTGAGACACTGAGACACAGAGACACTAGGACACTGGGGCACTGGGACACTGGGACACTGGAACACTGGGACACGGAGACACGGGGACACAGAGACACTAGGACACTAGGACACTGAGACACAGAGACACTAGGACACTAGGACACTGAGACACAGAGACACAGAGACACAGAGACACTAGGACACTGGGGCACTGGGACACTGGGACACTGGAACACTGGGACACGGAGACACGGAGACACAGAGACACTAGGACACTAGGACACTGAGACACAGAGACACAGAGACACTAGGACACTGGGGCACTGGGACACTGGGACACTGGAACACTGTGACACTGGAACACTGGGACACAGAGACACGGAGACACAGAGACACTAGGACACTAGGACACTGAGACACTGAGACACAGAGACACTAGGACACTGGGGCACTGGGACACTGGGACACTGGGACACTGGCACACTGGAACACTGGGACACGGAGACACGGGGACACAGAGACACTAGGACACTAGGACACTGAGACACTGAGACACAGAGACACTAGGACACTGGGGCACTGGGACACTGGGACACTGGAACACTGGGACACGGAGACACGGAGACACAGAGACACTAGGACACTAGGACACTGAGACACAGAGACACTAGGACACAAGGACACTGAGACACAGAGACACAGAGACACTAGGACACAGAGACACTAGGACACTGGGGCACTGGGACACTGGGACACTGGAACACTGGGACACGGAGACACGGAGACACAGAGACACTAGGACACTAGGACACTGAGACACTGAGACACAGAGACACAGAGACACTAGGACACTGGGGCTCTGGGACACAGGGACACTGGAACACTGGGACACTGGAACACTGGGACACGGAGACACTAGGACACTGGGGCACTGGGACACTGGGACACTGGAACACTGGGACACGGAGACACGGAGACACAGAGACACTAGGACACTAGGACACTGAGACACTGAGACACTGAGACACTAGGACACTGGGGCACTGGGACACTGGGGCACTGGGACACGGAGACACGGAGACACAGAGACACTAGGACACTAGGACACTGAGACACAGAGACACAGAGACACTAGGACACTGGGGCACTGGGACACTGGGACACTGGGACACGGAGACACGGAGACACAGAGACACTAGGACACTAGGACACTGAGACACTGAGACACAGAGACACGAGGACACTGGGGCACTGGGACACTGGGGCACTGGGACACGGAGACACGGAGACACAGAGACACTAGGACACTAGGACACTGAGACACAGAGACACTAGGACACTAGGACACTAGGACACTGAGACACAGAGACACAGAGACACTAGGACACTAGGACACTAGGACACTGAGACACTGAGACACTGAGACACAGAGACACTAGGACACTGGGACACTGGGGCACTAGGACACTAGGACACTAGGACACTGAGACACAGAGACACAGAGACACTAGGACACTGGGGCACTGGGACACTGGGACACAGGAACACTGGGACACGGAGACACGGAGACACAGAGACACTGGGACACTGGAACACTGGGACACGGAGACACGGAGACACAGAGACACTAGGACACTAGGACACTGAGACACTGAGACACAGAGACACAGAGACACTAGGACACTGGGGCACTGGGACACTGGGACACTGGAACACTGGGACACTGGAACATTGGGACACGGAGACACGGAGACACAGATACACTAGGACACTGGGACACTGGGACACTGGAACACTGGGACACGGAGACACGGAGACACAGAGACACTAGGACACTAGGACACTGAGACACAGAGACACTAGGACACTAGGACACTGAGACACAGAGACACAGAGACACAGAGACACTAGGACACTGGGGCACTGGGACACTGGAACACTGGAACACTGGGACACGGAGACACAGAGATACAGAGACACTAGGACACTGGGGCACTGGGACACTGGGACACTGGAACACTGGGACACTGGAACACTGGGACACGGAGACACGGAGACACAGAGACACTAGGACACTAGGACACTAGGACACTGAGACACTGAGACACAGAGACACTAGGACACTGGGGCACTGGGACACTGGGACACTGGAACACTGGGACACGGAGACACGGAGACACAGAGACACTAGGACACTGGGACACTGAGACACAGAGACACTAGGACACTAGGACACTGAGACACAGAGACACAGAGACACAGTGACACTAGGACACTGGGGCACTGGGACACTGGGACACTGGAACACTGGGACACGGAGACACGGAGACACAGAGACACTAGGACACTAGGACACTGAGACACAGAGACACAGAGACACTAGGACACTGGGGCACTGGGACACTGGGACACTGGAACACTGTGACACTGGAACACTGGGACACGGAGACACGGAGACACAGAGACACTAGGACACTAGGACACTGAGGCACTGAGACACAGAGACACTAGGACACTGGGGCACTGGGACACTGGGACACTGGAACACTGGCACACTGGAACACTGGGACACGGAGACACGGGGACACAGAGACACTAGGACACTAGGACACTGAGACACTGAGACACAGAGACACTAGGACACTGGGGCACTGGGACACTGGGACACTGGAACACTGGGACACGGAGACACGGAGACACAGAGACACTAGGACACTAGGACACTGAGACACAGAGACACTAGGACACAAGGACACTGAGACACAGAGACACAGAGACACTAGGACACAGAGACACTAGGACACTGGGGCACTGGGACACTGGGACACTGGAACACTGGGACACGGAGACACGGAGACACAGAGACACTAGGGCACTAGGACACTGAGACACTGAGACACAGAGACACAGAGACACTAGGACACTGGGGCTCTGGGACACAGGGACACTGGAACACTGGGACACTGGAACACTGGGACACGGAGACACTGAGACACTGGGGCACTGGGACACTGGGACACTGGAACACTGGGACACGGAGACACGGAGACACAGAGACACTAGGACACTAGGACACTGAGACACTGAGACACAGAGACACTAGGACACTGGGGCACTGGGACACTGGGGCACTGGGACACGGAGACACGGAGACACAGAGACACTAGGACACTAGGACACTGAGACACAGAGACACAGAGACACTAGGACACTGGGGCACTGGGACACTGGGACACTGGAACACTGGGACACGGAGACACGGAGACACAGAGACACTAGGACACTAGGACACTGAGACACTGAGACACTAGGACACTAGGACACTGAGACACAGAGACACTAGGACACTAGGACACTGAGACACTGAGACACAGAGACACTAGGACAATGGGGCACTGGGACACTGGGACACTGGAACACTGGGACACTGGAACACTGGGACACGGAGACACAGAGACACTAGGACACTAGGACACTGAGACACAGAGACACTAGGACACTAGGACATTGAGACACAGAGACACAGAGACACTAGGACACTGAGACACAGAGACACTAGGACACTAGGACACTGAGACACAGAGACACAGAGACACTAGGGCACTAGGACACTGAGACACAGAGACACAGAGACACAGAGACACTAGGACACTGGGGCACTGGGACACTGGGACACTGGAACACTGGGACACTGGAACACTGGGACACGGAGACACGGAGACACAGAGACACTAGGACACTAGGACACTGAGACACAGAGACACAGAGACACTAGGACACTAGGACACTGAGACACTGAGACACAGAGACACTAGGACACAGAGACACTAGGACACTAGGACACTGAGACACAGAGACACTAGGACACTAGGACACTGAGACACAGAGACACTAGGACACTAGGACACTGAGACACTGAGACACAGAGACACTAGGACAATGGGGCACTGGGACACTGGGACACTGGAACACTGGGACACTGGAACACTGGGACACGGAGACACAGAGACACTAGGACACTAGGACACTGAGACACAGAGACACTAGGACACTAGGACATTGAGACACAGAGACACAGAGACACTAGGACACTGAGACACAGAGACACTAGGACACTAGGACACTGAGACACAGAGACACAGAGACACTAGGGCACTAGGACACTGAGACACAGAGACACAGAGACACAGAGACACTAGGACACTGGGGCACTGGGACACTGGGACACTGGAACACTGGGACACTGGAACACTGGGACACGGAGACACGGAGACACAGAGACACTAGGACACTAGGACACTGAGACACAGAGACACAGAGACACTAGGACACTAGGACACTGAGACACTGAGACACAGAGACACTAGGACACAGAGACACTAGGACACTGGGACACTGGGACACTGGGACACTGGAACACTGGGACACGGAGACACGGAGACACAGAGACACTAGGACACTAGGACACTGAGACACAGAGACACTAGGACACTAGGACACTGAGACACAGAGACACTAGGACACTAGGACACTGAGACACTGAGACACAGAGACACTAGGACAATGGGGCACTGGGACACTCGGACACTGGAACACTGGGACACGGAGACACGGAGACACAGAGACACTAGGCCACTAGGACACTGAGACACAGAGACACAGATACACTAGGACACTGGGGCACTGGGACACTGGGACACTGGAACACTGGGACAAGGAGACACGGAGACACAGAGACACTAGGACACTAGGACACTGAGACACTGAGACACAGAGACACTAGGACACTGGGGCACTGGGACACTGGGACACTGGAACACTGGGACACGGAGACACGGAGACACAGAGACACTAGGACACTAGGACACTGAGACACAGAGACACTAGGACACTAGGACACTGAGACACAGAGACACAGAGACACAGAGACACTAGGACACTGGGGCACTGGGACACTGGGACACTGGAACACTGGGACACGGAGACACGGAGACACAGAGACACTAGGACACTGAGACACTGAGACACAGAGACACAGAGACACTAGGACACTGGGGCACTGGGATACTGGGACACTGGAACACTGGGACACTGGAACACTGGGACACGGAGACACGGAGACACAGAGACACTAGGACACTAGGACACTGAGACACTGAGACACAGAGACACTAGGACACTAGGACACTGAGACACTGGGACACAGAGACACTAGGACACAGAGACACTAGGACACTGGGGCACTGGGACACTGGGACACTGGAACACTGGGACACGGAGACACGGAGACACAGAGACACTAGGACACTAGGACACTGAGACACAGAGACACGAGGACACTAGTACACTGAGACACAGAGACACAGAGACACTAGGACACTAGGACACTGAGACACTGAGACACAGAGACACTAGGACACTGGGGCACTGGGACACTGGGACACTGGAACACTGGGACACGGAGACACAGAGACACTAGGACACTAGGACACTGAGACACAGAGACACTAGGACACTAGGACACTGAGACACAGAGACGCTGGGACACTGGGGCACTGGGACACTGGGACACTGGAACACTGGGACACGGAGACACAGAGACACTAGGACACTAGGACACGGAGACACAGAGACACGAGGACACTAGGACACTGAGACACAGAGACACTAGGACACTGAGACACTGAGACACAGAGACGCTGGGACACTGGGGCACTGGGACACTGGGACACTGGAACACTGGGACACGGAGACACGGAGACACAGAGACACTAGGACACTAGGACACTGAGACACAGAGACACAGCGACACTAGGACACTGGGGCACTGGGACACTGGGACACGGAGACACAGAGACACAGAGACACTAGGACACTAGGACACTGAGACACAGAGACACTAGGACACTAGGACACTGAGACATAGAGACACAGAGACACTAGGACACTAGGACACTGAGACACTGAGACACAGAGACACTAGGACACTGGGGCACTGGGACACTGGGACACTGGAACACTGGGACACGGAGACACGGAGACACAGAGACACTAGGACACTAGGACACTGAGACACAGAGACACAGAGACACTAGGACATAGAGACACTAGGACACTGTGGCACTGGGACACTGGGACACTGGAACACTGGGACACGGTGACACGGAGACACAGAGACACTAGGACACTAGGACACTGAGACACAGAGACACTAGGACACTAGGACACTGAGACACAGAGACACAGAGACACTAGGACACTAGGACACTGAGACACTGAGACACAGAGACACTAGGACACTGGGGCACTGGGACACTGGCACACTGGAACACTGGGACACGGAGACACGGAGGCACAGAGACACTAGGACACTAGGACACTGAGACACAGAGACACAGAGACACTAGGGCACTGGGGCACTGGGACACTGGGACACTAGAACACTGGGACACGGAGACACGGAGACACTAGGACACTAGGACACTGAGACACAGAGACACTAGGACACTAGGACACTGAGACACAGAGACACAGAGACACTAGGACACTGGGGCACTGGGACACTGGGACACTGGAACACTGGGACACGGAGACACGGAGACACAGAGACACTAGGACACTAGGACACTGAGACACTGAGACACAGAGACACAGAGACACTAGGACACTGGGGCACTGGGACACTGGGACACTGGAACACTGGAACACTGGGACACGGAGACACGGAGACACAGAGACACTAGGACACTAGGACACTGAGACACTGAGACACAGAGACACTAGGACACTGGGGCACTGGGACACTGGGACACTGGAACACTGGGACACGGAGACACGGAGACACAGAGACACTAGGACACTAGGACACTGAGACACAGATACACTAGGACACTAGGACACTGAGACACAGAGACACAGAGGCACTAGGACACAGAGACACTAGGACACTGTGGCACTGGGACACTGGGACACTGGAACACTGGGACACGGAGACACGGAGACACAGAGACACTAGGACACTAGGACACTGAGACACAGAGACACTAGGACACTAGGACACTGAGACACAGAGACACAGAGACACTAGGACACTAGGACACTGAGACACTGAGACACAGAGACACTAGGACACTGGGGCACTGGGACACTGGGACACTGGAACACTGGGACACGGAGACACGGAGACACAGAGACACTAGGACACTAGGACACTGAGACACAGAGACACTAGGACACTAGGACACTAGGACACTAGGACACTGAGACACGGAGACACAGAGACACTAGGACACTAGGACACAGAGACACTAGGACACTGGGGCACTGGGCCACTGGAACACTGGGACACTGGAACACTGAGACACGGAGACACGGAGACACAGAGACACTAGGACACTAGGACACTGAGACACAGAGACACTAGGACACTAGGACACTGAGACACAGAGACACTAGGACACTAGGACACTGAGACACGGAGACACAGAGACACTAGGACACTGGGGCACTGGGACACTGGGACACTGGAACACTGGGACACTGGAACACTGGGACACGGAGACACGGAGACACAGAGACACTAGGACACTAGGACACTGAGACACAGAGACACTAGGACACTAGGACACTGAGACACAGAGACACAGAGACACTAGGACACTAGGACACTGAGACACTGAGATACTGAGACACTAGGACACTTGGGCACTGCGACACTGGGACACTGGAACACTGGGACACGGAGACACGGAGACACAGAGACACGAGGACACTAGGACACTGAGACACTGAGACACTAGGACACTAGGACACTAGGACACTGAGACACAGAGACACTAGGACACTAGGACACTGAGACACTGAGACACAGATACACTAGGGCACTGGGGCACTGGGACACTGGGACACTGGGGCACTGGGACACGGAGACACGGAGACACAGAGACACTAGGACACTAGGACACTGAGACACTGAGACACAGAGACACTAGGACACTGGGGCACTGGGACACTGGGACACTGGAACACTGGGACACGGAGACACGGAGACACAGAGACACTAGGACACTAGGACACTGAGACACAGAGACACTAGGACACTAGGACACAGAGACACAGAGACACTAGTACACTAGGACACTGAGACACTGGGACAGAGAGACACTGGGACACTGGGGCACTGGGACACTTGGACACTGGAACACTGGGACACTGGAACACTGGGACACGGAGACACGGAGACACAGAGACACTAGGACACTAGGACACTGAGACACAGAGACACTAGGACACTAGGACACTGAGACACAGAGACACAGAGACACTAGGACACTAGGACACTGAGACACTGAGACACAGAGACACTAGGACACTGGGGCACTGGGACACTGGGACACTGGAACTCTGGGATACTGGAACACTGGGACACGGAGACACGGAGACACAGAGACACTAGGACACTAGGACACTGAGACACAGAGACACAGAGACACTAGGACACTAGGACACTGAGACACTGAGACACTGAGACACTAGGACACTGGGGCACTGGGACACTGGGACACTGGAACACTGGGACACGGAGACACGGAGACACAGAGACACTAGGACACTAGGACACTGAGACACAGAGACACTAGGACACTAGGACACTAGGACACTGAGACACAGAGACACAGAGACACTAGGACACTAGGACACTAGGACACTGAGACACTGAGACACTGAGACACAGAGACACTAGGACACTGGGGCACTGGGACACTGGGGCACTGGGACACGGAGACACGGAGACACAGAGACACTAGGACACTAGGACACTGAGACACAGAGACACAGAGACACTAGGACACTGGGGCACTGGGAACTGGGACACTGGAACACTGGGACACTGGGACACGGAGACACGGAGACACAGAGACACTAGGACACTAGGACACTGAGACACTGAGACACAGAGACACTAGGACACTGGGGCACTGGGACACTGGGGCACTGGGACACGGAGACACGGAGACACAGAGACACTAGGACACTAGGACACTGAGACACAGAGACACAGAGACACTAGGACACTGGGGCACTGGGACACTGGGACACTGGAACACTGGGACACGGAGACACGGAGACACAGAGACACTAGGACACTAGGACACTGAGACACTGAGACACAGAGACACAGAGACACTAGGACACTGGGGCACTGGGACACTGGAACACTGGGACACTGGAACACTGGGACACGGAGACACGGAGACACAGAGACACTAGGACACTAGGACACTGAGACACTGAGACACAGAGACACTAGGACACTGGGGCACTGGGACACTGGGGCACTGGGACACGGAGACACGGAGACACAGAGACACTAGGACACTAGGACACTGAGACACAGAGACACAGAGACACTAGGACACTGGGGCACTGGGACACTGGAACACTGGGACACGGAGACACGGAGACACAGAGACACTAGGACACTAGGACACTGAGACACTGAGACAAAGAGACACAGAGACACTAGGACACTGGGGCACTGGGGCACTGGGACACTGGAACACTGGGACACTGGAACACTGGGACACGGAGACACGGAGACACAGAGACACTAGGACACTGAGACACTGAGACACAGAGACACAGAGACACTAGGACACTGGGGCACTGGGACACTGGGACACTGGAACACTGGGACACTGGAACACTGGGACACGGAGACACGGAGACACAGAGACACTAGGACACTGAGACACTGAGACACAGAGACACTAGGACACTGGCGCACTGGGACACTGGAACACTGCAACACTGGGACACGGAGACACGGAGACACAGAGACACTAGGACACTAGGACACTGAGACACAGAGACACTAGGACACTAGGACACTGAGACACAGAGACACAGAGACACAGAGCCACTAGGACACTGGGGCACTGGGACACTGGGACACTGGAACACTGGGACACGGAGACACGGAGACACAGAGACACTAGGACACTAGGACACTGAGACACTGAGACACAGAGACACTGGGACACTGGAACACTGGGGCACTGGGACACTGGGACACTGGAACACTGGGACACTGGAACACTGGGACACGGAGACACGGAGACACAGAGACACTAGGACACTAGGACACTGAGACACTGAGACACAGAGACACAGAGACACTAGGACACTGGGGCACTGGGACACTGGGACACTGGAACACTGGGACACTGGAACACTGGGACACGGAGACACGGAGACACAGAGACACTAGGGCACTAGGACACTGAGACACTGAGACACAGAGAAACTAGGACACTGGGGCACTGGGACACTGGGACACTGGAACACTGGGGCACGGAGACACGGAGACACAGAGACACTAGGACACTAGGGCACTGAGACACAGAGACACTAGGACACTAGGACACTGAGACACAGAGACACAGAGACACTCGGACACAGAGACACTAGGACACTGGGGCACTGGGACACTGGGACACTGGAACACTGGAACACGGAGACACGGAGACACAGAGGCACTAGGACACCAGGACACTGAGACACTGAGACACAGAGACACAGAGACACTAGGACACTGGGGCACTGGGACACTGGGACACTGGAACACTGGGACACTGGAACACTGGGACACGGAGACACGGAGACACAGAGACACTAGGACACTAGGACACTGAGACACAGAGACACTAGGACACGAGGACACTGAGACACAGAGACACAGAGGCACTAGTACACTAGGACACTGAGACACAGAGACACAGATACACTAGGACACTGGGGCACTGGGACACTGGGACACTGGGGCACTGGGACACTGGAACACTGGGACACGGAGACACGGAGACACAGAGACACAGAGACACTAGGACACTGAGACACAGAGACACTAGGACACTAGGACACTGAGACACAGAGACACAGAGACACTAGGGCACTAGGACACTGAGACACAGAGACACAGAGACACAGAGACACTAGGACACTGGGGCACTGGGACACTGGGACACTGGAACACTGGGACACTGGAACACTGGGACACGGAGACACGGAGACACAGAGACACTAGGACACTAGGACACTGAGACACTGAGACACAGAGACACTAGGACACTGGGGCACTGGGACACTGGGACACTGTAACACTGGGACACGGAGACACGGAGACACAGAGACACTAGGACACTAGGCCACTGAGACACAGAGACACTAGGACACTAGGACACTGAGACACAGAGGCACAGAGACACAGAGACACTAGGACACTGGGGCACTGGGACACTGGGACACTGGAACACTGGGACACGGAGACACGGAGACACAGAGACACTAGGACACTGAGACACTGAGACACAGAGACACAGAGACACTAGGACACTGGGGCACTGGGACACTGGGACACTGGAACACTGGGACACGGAGACACGGAGACACAGAGACACTAGGACACTAGGACACTGAGACACTGAGACACAGAGACACAGAGACACTAGGACACTGGGGCACTGGGACACTGGGACACTGGAACACTGGGACACTGGAACACTGGGACACGGAGACACGGAGACACATAGACACTAGGACACTGAGACACTGAGACACAGAGACACAGAGACACTAGGACACTGGGGCACTGGGACACTGGGACACTGGAACACTGGGACACTGGAACACTGGGACACGGAGACACGGAGACACAGAGACACTAGGACACTGAGACACTGAGACACAGAGACACTAGGACACTGGCGCACTGGGACACTGGAACACTGCAACACTGGGACACGGAGACACGGAGACACAGAGACACTAGGACACTAGGACACTGAGACACAGAGACACTAGGACACTAGGACACTGAGATACAGAGACACAGAGACACAGAGCCACTAGGACACTGGGGCACTGGGACACTGGGACACTGGAACACTGGGACACGGAGACACGGAGAGACAGAGACACTAGGACACTAGGACACTGAGACACTGAGACACAGAGACACTGGGACACTGGAACACTGGGGCACTGGGACACTGGGACACTGGAACACTGGGACACTGGAACACTGGGACACGGAGACACGGAGACACAGAGACACTAGGACACTAGGACACTGAGACACTGAGACACAGAGACACAGAGACACTAGGACACTGGGGCACTGGGACACTGGGACACTGGAACACTGGGACACTGGAACACTGGGACACGGAGACACGGAGACACAGAGATACTAGGACACTAGGACACTGAGACACTGAGACACAGAGAAACTAGGACACTGGGGCACTGGGACACTGGGACACTGGAACACTGGGGCACGGAGACACGGAGACACAGAGACACTAGGACACTAGGGCACTGAGACACAGAGACACTAGGACACTAGGACACTGAGACACAGAGACACAGAGACACTAGGACACAGAGACACTAGGACACTGGGGCACTGGGACACTGGGACACTGGAACACTGGGACACGGAGACACGGAGACACAGAGGCACTAGGACACTAGGACACTGAGACACTGAGACACAGAGACACAGAGACACTAGGACACTGGGGCACTGGGACACTGGGACACTGGAACACTGGGACACTGGAACACTGGGACACGGAGACACGGAGACACAGAGACACTAGGACACTAGGACACTGAGACACAGAGACACTAGGACACTAGGACACTGAGACATAGAGACACAGAGACACTAGTACACTAGGACACTGAGACACAGATACACTAGGACACTGGGGCACTGGGACACTGGGACACTGGGGCACTGGGACACTGGAACACTGGGACACGGAGACACGGAGACACAGAGACACAGAGACACTAGGACACTGAGACACAGAGACACTAGTACACTAGGACACTGAGACACAGAGACACAGAGACACTAGGGCACTAGGACACTGAGACACAGAGACACAGAGACACAGAGACACTAGGACACTGGGGCACTGGGACACTGGAACACTGGGACACTGGAACACTGGGACACGGAGACACGGAGACACAGAGACACTAGGACACTGAGACACTGAGACACAGAGACACTAGGACACTGGGGCACTGGGACACTGGGACACTGGAACACTGGGACACGGAGACACGGAGACACAGAGACACTAGGACACTAGGACACTGAGACACAGAGACACTAGGACACTAGGACACTGAGACACAGAGACACAGAGACACAGAGACACTAGGACACTGGGGCACTGGGACACTGGGACACTGGAACACTGGGACACGGAGACACGGAGACACAGAGACACTAGGACACTAGGACACTGAGACACTGAGACACAGAGACACAGAGACACTAGGACACTGGGGCACTGGGACACTGGGACACTGGAACACTGGGACACTGGAACACTGGGACACGGAGACACGGAGACACAGAGACACTAGGACACTAGGACACTGAGACACTGAGACACAGAGACACTAGGACACTAGGACACTGAGACACTGGGACACAGAGACACTAGGGCACAGAGACACTAGGACACTGGGGCACTGGGACACTGGGACACTGGAACACTGGAACACGGAGACACGGAGACACAGAGACACTAGGACACTAGGACACTGAGACACAGAGACACGAGGACACTAGTACACTGAGACACAGAGACACAGAGACACTAGGACACTAGGACACTGAGACACTGAGACACTGAGACACAGAGACACTAGGACACTGGGGCACTGGGACACTGGGACACTGGAACACTGGGACACGGAGACACAGAGACACTAGGACACTAGGACACTGAGACACAGAGACACTAGGACACTGGGGCACTGGGACACTGGGACACTGGAACACTGGGACACGGAGACACAGAGACACTAGGACACTAGGACACTGAGACACAGAGACACTAGGACACTAGGACACTGAGACACAGAGACACAGAGACACTAGGACACTAGGACACTGAGACACTGAGACACAGAGACACTGGGACACTGGGACACTGGGGCACTGGGACACTGGGACACTGGAACACTGGGACACGGAGACACGGAGACACAGAGACACTAGGACACTAGGACACTGGGACACTGGGCCACTGGCACACTGGGACACGGAGACACAGAGACACAGAGACACTAGGACACTAGGACACTGAGACACAGAGACACTAGGACACTAGGACACTAGGACACTGAGACATAGAGACACAGAGACACTAGGACACTAGGACACTGAGACACTGAGACACAGAGACACTAGGACACTGGGGCACTGGGACACTGGGACACTGGAACACTGGGACACGGAGACACGGAGACACAGAGACACTAGGACACTAGGGCACTGAGACACAGAGACACTAGGACACTAGGACACTGAGACACAGAGACACAGAGACACTAGGACACAGAGACACTAGGACACTGGGGCACTGGGACACTGGGACACTGGAACACTGGGACACGGTGACACGGAGACACAGAGACACTAGGACACTAGGACACTAGGACACTGAGACACAGAGACACTAGGACACTAGGACACTGAGACACAGAGACACAGAGACACTAGGACACTAGGACACTAGGACACTGAGACACTGAGACACAGAGACACTAGGTCACTGGGGCACTGGGACACTGGGACACTGGAACACTGGGACACGGAGACACGGAGACACAGAGACACTAGGACACTAGGACACTGAGACACAGAGACACAGAGACACTAGGACACTGGGGCACTGGGACACTGGGACACTGGAACACTGGGACACGGAGACACGGAGACACTAGGACACTAGGACACTGAGACACAGAGACACTAGGACACTAGGACACTGAGACACAGAGACACAGAGACACTAGGACACTGGGGCACTGGAACACTGGGACACTGGAACACTGGGACACGGAGACACGGAGACACAGAGACACTAGGACACTGAGACACTGAGACACAGAGACACAGAGACACTAGGACACTGGGGCACTGGGACACTGGGACACTGGAACACTGGGACACGGAGACACGGAGACACAGAGACACTAGGACACTAGGACACTGAGACACTGAGACACAGAGACACAGAGACACTAGGACACTGGGGCACTGGGACACTGGGACACTGGAACACTGGGACACTGGAACACTGGGACACGGAGACACGGAGACACAGAGACACTAGGACACTGAGACACTGAGACACAGAGACACTAGGGCACTGGGACACTGGGACACTGGAACACTGGGACACTGGAACACTGGGACACGGAGACACGGAGACACAGAGACACTAGGACACTGAAACACTGAGACACAGAGACACTAGGACACTGGGGCACTGGGACACTGGAACACTGCAACACTGGGACACGGAGACACGGAGACACAGAGACACTAGAACACTAGGACACTGAGACACAGAGACACTAGGACACTAGGACACTGAGACACAGAGACACAGAGACACAGAGCCACTAGGACACTGGGGCACTGGGACACTGGGACACTGGAACACTGGGACACGGAGACACGGAGACACAGAGACACTAGGACACTAGGACACTGAGACACTGAGACACAGAGACACTGGGACACTGGAACACTGGGGCACTGGGACACTGGGACACTGGAACACTGGGACACTGGAACACTGGGACACGGAGACACGGATACACAGAGACACTAGGACACTAGGACACTGAGACACTGAGACACAGAGACACAGAGACACTAGGACACTGGGCACTGGGGCACTGGGACACTGGAACACTGGGACACTGGAACACTGGGACACGGAGACACGGAGACACAGAGACACTAGGACACTAGGACACTGAGACACTGAGACACAGAGAAACTAGGACACTGGGGCACTGGGACACTGGGACACTGGAACACTGGGGCACGGAGACACGGAGACACAGAGACACTAGGACACTAGGGCACTGAGACACAGAGACACTAGGACACTGAGACACAGAGACACAGAGACACTAGGACACAGAGACACTAGGACACTGGGGCACTGGGACACTGGGACACTGGAACACTGGGACACGGAGAAACGGAGACACAGAGGCACTAGGGCACTAGGACACTGAGACACTGAGACACAGAGACACAGAGACACTAGGACACTGGGGCACTGGGACACTGGGACACTGGAACACTGGGACACTGGAACACTGGGACACGGAGCCACGGAGACACAGAGACACTAGGACACTAGGACACTGAGACACAGAGACACTAGGACACTAGGACACTGAGACACAGAGACACAGAGACACTAGTACACTAGGACACTGAGACACAGAGACACAGATACACTAGGACACTGGGGCACTGGGACACTGGGACACTGGGGCACTGGGACACTGGAACACTGGGACACGGAGACACGGAGACACAGAGACACAGAGACACTAGGACACTGAGACACAGAGACACTAGGACACTAGGACACTGAGACACAGAGACACAGAGACACTAGGGCACTAGGACACTGAGACACAGAGACACAGAGACACAGAGACACTAGGACACTGGGGCACTGGGACACTGGAACACTGGGACACTGGAACACTGGGACACGGAGACACGGAGACACAGAGACACTAGGACACTGAGACACTGAGACACAGAGACACTAGGACACTGGGGCACTGGGACACTGGGACACTGGAACACTGGGACACGGAGACACGGAGACACAGAGACACTAGGACACTAGGACACTGAGACACAGAGACACTAGGACACTAGGACACTGAGACACAGAGACACAGAGACACAGAGACACTAGGACACTGGGGCACTGGGACACTGGGACACTGGAACACTGGGACACGGAGACACGGAGACACAGAGACACTAGGACACTGAGACACTGAGACACAGAGACACAGAGACACTAGGACACTGGAGCACTGGGACACTGGGACACTGGAACACTGGGACACTGGAACACTGGGACACGGAGACACGGAGACACAGAGACACTAGGACACTAGGACACTGAGACACTGAGACACAGAGACACTAGGACACTAGGACACTGAGACACTGGGACACAGAGACACTAGGACACTAGGACACTGAGACACAGAGACACAGAGACACAGAGACACTAGGACACTGGGGCACTGGGACACTGGGACACTGGAACACTGGAACACGGAGACACGGAGACACAGAGACACTAGGACACTAGGACACTGAGACACAGAGACACGAGGACACTAGTACACTGAGACACAGAGACACAGAGACACTAGGACACTAGGACACTGAGACACTGAGACACTGAGACACAGAGACACTAGGACACTGGGGCACTGGGACACTGGGACACAGGAACACTGGGACACGGAGACACAGAGACACTAGGACACTAGGACACTGAGACACAGAGACACTAGGACACTAGGACACTGAGACACAGAGACACAGAGACACTAGGACACTAGGACACTGAGACACTGAGACACAGAGACACTGGGACACTGGGGCACTGGGACACTGTGACACTGGAACACTGGGACACGGAGACACGGAGACATAGAGACACTAGGACACTAGGACACTGGGACACTGGGCCACTGGCACACTGGGACACGGAGACACAGAGACACAGAGACACTAGGACACTAGGACACTGAGACACAGAGACACTAGGACACTAGGACACTGAGACATAGAGACACAGAGACACTAGGACACTAGGACACTGAGACACTGAGACACAGAGACACTAGGACACTGGGGCACTGGGACACTGGGACACTGGAACACTGGGACACGGAGACACGGAGACACAGAGACACTAGGACACTAGGACACTGAGACACAGAGACACTAGGACACTAGGACACTGAGACACAGAGACACAGAGACACTAGGACACAGAGACACTAGGACACTGGGGCACTGGGACACTGGGACACTGGAACACTGGGACACGGTGACACGGAGACACAGAGACACTAGGACACTAGGACACTGAGACACAGAGACACTAGGACACTAGGACACTGAGACACAGAGACACAGAGACACTAGGACACTAGGACACTGAGACACTGAGACACAGAGACACTAGGACACTGGGGCACTGGGACACTGGGACACTGGAACACTGGGACACGGAGACACGGAGACACAGAGACACTAGGACACTAGGACACTGAGACACAGAGACACTAGGACACTAGGACACTGAGACACAGAGACACAGAGACACTAGGACACAGAGACACTAGGACACTGGGGCACTGGGACACTGGGACACTGGAACACTGGGACACGGTGACACGGAGACACAGAGACACTAGGACACTAGGACACTGAGACACAGAGACACTAGGACACTAGGACACTGAGACACAGAGACACAGAGACACTAGGACACTAGGACACTGAGACACTGAGACACAGAGACACTGGGACACTGGGGCACTGGGACACTGGGACACTGGAACACTGGGACACGGAGACACGGAGACATAGAGACACTAGGACACTAGGACACTGGGACACTGGGCCACTGGCACACTGGGACACGGAGACACAGAGACACAGAGACACTAGGACACTAGGACACTGAGACACAGAGACACTAGGACACTAGGACACTGAGACATAGAGACACAGAGACACTAGGACACTAGGACACTGAGACACTGAGACACAGAAACACTAGGACACTGGGGCACTGGAACACTGGGACACTGGAACACTGGGACACGGAGACACGGAGACACAGAGACACTAGGACACTAGGACACTGAGACACAGAGACACTAGGACACTAGGACACTGAGACACAGAGACACAGAGACACTAGGACACAGAGACACTAGGACACTGGGGCACTGGGACACTGGGACACTGGAACACTGGGACATGGTGACACGGAGACACAGAGACACTAGGACACTAGGACACTGAGACACAGAGACACTAGGACACTAGGACACTGAGACACAGAGACACAGAGACACTAGGACACTAGGACACTAGGACACTGAGACACTGAGACACAGAGACACTAGGACACTGGGGCACTGGGACACTGGGACACTGGAACACTGGGACACGGAGACACGGAGACACAGAGACACTAGGACACTAGGACACTGAGACACAGAGACACAGAGACACTAGGACACTGGGGCACTGGGACACTGGGACACTGGAACACTGGGACACGGAGACACGGAGACACTAGGACACTAGGACACTGAGACACAGAGACACTAGGACACTAGGACACTGAGACACAGAGACACAGAGACACTAGGACACTGGGGCACTGGGACACTGGGACACTGGAACACTGGGACACGGAGACACGGAGACACAGAGACACTAGGACACTAGGACACTGAGACACAGAGACACAGAGACACTAGGACACTGGGGCACTGGGACACTGGGACACTGGAACACTGGGACACTGGAACACTGGGACACGGAGACACGGAGACATAGAGACACTAGGACACTAGGACACTGAGACACTGAGACACAGAGACACTAGGACACTGGGGCACTGGGACACTGGGACACTGGAACACTGGGACACGGAGACACGGAGACACAGAGACACTAGGACACTAGGACACTGAGACACTGAGACACAGAGACACAGAGACACTAGGACACTGGGGCACTGGGACACTGGGACACTGGAACACTGGGACACTGGAACACTGGGACACGGAGACACGGAGACACAGAGACACTAGGACACTGAGACACTGAGACACAGAGACACAGAGACACTAGGGCACTGGGACACTGGGACACTGGAACACTGGGACACTGGAACACTGGGACACGGAGACACGGAGACACAGAGCCACTAGGACACTGAGACACTGAGACACAGAGACACTAGGACACTGGGGCACTGGGACACTGGAACACTGCAACACTGGGACACGGAGACACGGAGACACAGAGACACTAGAACACTAGGACACTGAGACACAGAGACACTAGGACACTAGGACACTGAGACACAGAGACACAGAGACACAGAGCCACTAGGACACTGGGGCACTGGGACACTGGGACACTGGAACACTGGGACACGGAGACACGGAGACACAGAGACACTAGGACACTAGGACACTGAGACACTGAGACACAGAGACACTGGGACACTGGAACACTGGGGCACTGGGACACTGGGACACTGGAACACTGGGACACTGGAACACTGGGACACGGAGACACGGAGACACAGAGACACTAGGACACTAGGACACTGAGACACTGAGACACAGAGACACAGAGACACTAGGACACTGGGCACTGGGGCACTGGGACACTGGAACACTGGGACACTGGAACACTGGGACACGGAGACACGGAGACACAGAGACACTAGGACACTAGGACACTGAGACACTGAGACACAGAGAAACTAGGACACTGGGGCACTGGGACACTGGGACACTGGAACACTGGGGCACGGAGACACGGAGACACAGAGACACTAGGACACTAGGGCACTGAGACACAGAGACACTAGGACACTGAGACACAGAGACACAGAGACACTAGGACACAGAGACACTAGGACACTGGGGCACTGGGACACTGGGACACTGGAACACTGGGACACGGAGAAACGGAGACACAGAGGCACTAGGGCACTAGGACACTGAGACACTGAGACACAGAGACACAGAGACACTAGGACACTGGGGCACTGGGACACTGGGACACTGGAACACTGGGACACTGGAACACTGGGACACGGAGACACGGAGACACAGAGACACTAGGACACTAGGACACTGAGACACAGAGACACTAGGACACTAGGACACTGAGACACAGAGACACAGAGACACTAGTACACTAGGACACTGAGACACAGAGACACAGATACACTAGGACACTGGGGCACTGGGACACTGGGACACTGGGGCACTGGGACACTGGAACACTGGGACACGGAGACACGGAGACACAGAGACACAGAGACACTAGGACACTGAGACACAGAGACACTAGGACACTAGGACACTGAGACACAGAGACACAGAGACACTAGGGCACTAGGACACTGAGACACAGAGACACAGAGACACAGAGACACTAGGACACTGGGGCACTGGGACACTGGAACACTGGGACACTGGAACACTGGGACACGGAGACACGGAGACACAGAGACACTAGGACACTGAGACACTGAGACACAGAGACACTAGGACACTGGGGCACTGGGACACTGGGACACTGGAACACTGGGACACGGAGACACGGAGACACAGAGACACTAGGACACTAGGACACTGAGACACAGAGACACTAGGACACTAGGACACTGAGACACAGAGACACAGAGACACAGAGACACTAGGACACTGGGGCACTGGGACACTGGGACACTGGAACACTGGGACACGGAGACACGGAGACACAGAGACACTAGGACACTGAGACACTGAGACACAGAGACACAGAGACACTAGGACACTGGAGCACTGGGACACTGGGACACTGGAACACTGGGACACTGGAACACTGGGACACGGAGACACGGAGACACAGAGACACTAGGACACTAGGACACTGAGACACTGAGACACAGAGACACTAGGACACTAGGACACTGAGACACTGGGACACAGAGACACTAGGACACTAGGACACTGAGACACAGAGACACAGAGACACAGAGACACTAGGACACTGGGGCACTGGGACACTGGGACAGTGGAACACTGGAACACGGAGACACGGAGACACAGAGACACTAGGACACTAGGACACTGAGACACAGAGACACGAGGACACTAGTACACTGAGACACAGAGACACAGAGACACTAGGACACTAGGACACTGAGACACTGAGACACTGAGACACAGAGACACTAGGACACTGGGGCACTGGGACACTGGGACACAGGAACACTGGGACACGGAGACACAGAGACACTAGGACACTAGGACACTGAGACACAGAGACACTAGGACACTAGGACACTGAGACACAGAGACACAGAGACACTAGGACACTAGGACACTGAGACACTGAGACACAGAGACACTGGGACACTGGGGCACTGGGACACTGGGACACTGGAACACTGGGACACGGAGACACGGAGACATAGAGACACTAGGACACTAGGACACTGGGACACTGGGCCACTGGCACACTGGGACACGGAGACACAGAGACACAGAGACACTAGGACACTAGGACACTGAGACACAGAGACACTAGGACACTAGGGCACT
Organism: Pristiophorus japonicus; assembly: GCF_044704955.1. Lineage (NCBI taxonomy): Eukaryota > Metazoa > Chordata > Chondrichthyes > Pristiophoridae > Pristiophorus > Pristiophorus japonicus. The sequence continues at coordinate 28,219,187 of NC_091987.1, read as the reverse complement.
GAGACATAGAGACACAGAGACACTAGGACACTAGGACACTGAGACACTGAGACACAGAGACACTAGGACACTGGGGCACTGGGACACTGAGACACTGGAACACTGGGACACGGAGACACGGAGACACAGAGACACTAGGACACTAGGACACTGAGACACAGAGACACTAGGACACTAGGACACTGAGACACAGAGACACAGAGACACTAGGACACAGAGACACTAGGACACTGGGGCACTGGGACACTGGGACACTGGAACACTGGGACACGGTGACACGGAGACACAGAGACACTAGGACACTAGGACACTGAGGCACAGAGACACTAGGACACTAGGACACTGAGACACAGAGACACAGAGACACTAGGACACTAGGACACTGAGACACTGAGACACAGAGACACTGGGACACTGGGGCACTGGGACACTGGGACACTGGAACACTGGGACACGGAGACACGGAGACATAGAGACACTAGGACACTAGGACACTGGGACACTGGGCCACTGGCACACTGGGACACGGAGACACAGAGACACAGAGACACTAGGACACTAGGACACTGAGACACAGAGACACTAGGACACTAGGACACTGAGACATAGAGACACAGAGACACTAGGACACTAGGACACTGAGACACTGAGACACAGAAACACTAGGACACTGGGGCACTGGGACACTGGGACACTGGAACACTGGGACACGGAGACACGGAGACACAGAGACACTAGGACACTAGGATACTGAGACACAGAGACACTAGGACACTAGGACACTGAGACACAGAGACACAGAGACACTAGGACACAGAGACACTAGGACACTGGGGCACTGGGACACTGGGACACTGGAACACTGGGACATGGTGACACGGAGACACAGAGACACTAGGACACTAGGACACTGAGACACAGAGACACTAGGACACTAGGACACTGAGACACAGAGACACAGAGACACTAGGACACTAGGACACTAGGACACTGAGACACTGAGACACAGAGACACTAGGACACTGGGGCACTGGGACACTGGGACACTGGAACACTGGGACACGGAGACACGGAGACACAGAGACACTAGGACACTAGGACACTGAGACACAGAGACACAGAGACACTAGGACACTGGGGCACTGGGACACTGGGGCACTGGAACACTGGGACACGGAGACACGGAGACACTAGGACACTAGGACACTGAGACACAGAGACACTAGGACACTAGGACACTGAGACACAGAGACACAGAGACACTAGGACACTGGGGCACTGGGACACTGGGACACTGGAACACTGGGACACGGAGACACGGAGACACAGAGACACTAGGACACTAGGACACTGGGACACAGAGACACAGAGACACTAGGACACTGGGGCACTGGGACACTGGGACACTGGAACACTGGGACACTGGAACACTGGGACACGGAGACACGGAGACATAGAGACACTAGGACACTAGGACACTGAGACACTGAGACACAGAGACACTAGGACACTGGGGCACTGGGACACTGGGACACTGGAACACTGGGACACGGAGACACGGAGACACAGAGACACTAGGACACTAGGACAAAGAGACACTAGGACACTAGGACACTGAGACACAGAGACACAGAGACACTAGGACACAGAGACACTAGGACACTGGGGCACTGGGACACTGGGACACTGGAACATTGGGACACGGAGACACGGAGACACAGAGACACTAGGACACTGAGACACAGAGACACTAGGACACTAGGACACTGAGACACAGAGACACAGAGACACTAGGACACTAGGACACTGAGACACTGAGATACTGAGACACTAGGACACTGGGGCACTGCGACACTGGGACACTGGAACACTGGGACACGGAGACACGGAGACACAGAGACACGAGGACACTAGGACACTGAGACACTGAGACACTAGGACACTAGGACACTAGGACACTGAGACACAGAGACACAGAGACACTAGGACACTAGGACACTGAGACACTGAGACACAGAGACACTAGGGCACTGGGGCACTGGGACACTGGGACACTGGGACACTGGGACACGGAGACACGGAGACACAGAGACACTAGGACACTAGGACACTGAGACACTGAGACACAGAGACACTAGGACAATGGGGCACTGGGACACTGGGACACTGGAACACTGGGACACGGAGACACGGAGACACAGAGACACTAGGACACTAGGACACTGAGACACAGAGACACTAGGACACTAGGACACTGAGACACAGAGACACAGAGACACTAGTACACTAGGACACTGAGACATTGGGACAGAGAGACACTGGGACACTGGGGCACTGGGACACTTGGGCACTGGAACACTGGGACACTGGAACACTGGGACACGGAGACACGGAGACACAGAGACACTAGGACACTAGGACACTGAGACACAGAGACACTAGGACACTAGGACACTGAGACACAGATACACAGAGACACTAGGACACTAGGACACTGAGACACTGAGACACTGAGACACTAGGACACTGGGGCACTGGGACACTGGGACACTGGGCCACGGAGACACAGAGACACTAGGACACTGGGGCACTGGGACACTGGGACACTGGAACACTGGGATACTGGAACACTGGGACACGGAGACACGGAGACACAGAGACACTAGGACACTAGGACACTGAGACACAGAGACACAGAGACACTAGGACACTAGGACACTGAGACACTGAGACACTAGGACACTGGGGCACTGGGACACTGGAACACTGGGACACGGAGACACGGAGACACAGAGACACTAGGACACTAGGACACTGAGACACAGAGACACTAGGACACTAGGACACTAGGACACTGAGACACAGAGACACAGAGACACTAGGACACTAGGACACTAGGACACTGAGACACTGAGACACTGAGACACAGAGACACTAGGACACTGGGGCACTGGGACACTGGGGCACTGGGACACGGAGACACGGAGACACAGAGACACTAGGACACTAGGACACTGAGACACAGAGACACAGAGACACTAGGACAGTGGGGCACTGGGAACTGGGACACTGGAACACTGGGACACTGGGACACGGAGACACGGAGACACAGAGACACTAGGACACTAGGACACTGAGACACTGAGACACAGAGACACTAGGACACTGGGGCACTGGGACACGGAGACACGGAGACACAGAGACACTAGGACACTGAGACACAGAGACACAGAGACACTAGGACACTGGGGCACTGGGACACTGGGACACTGGAACACTGGGACACGGAGACACGGAGACACAGAGACACTAGGACACTAGGACACTGAGACACTGAGACACAGAGACACAGAGACACTAGGACACTGGGACACTGGAACACTGGGACACTGGAACACTGGGACACGGAGACACGGAGACACAGAGACACTAGGACACTAGGACACTGAGACACTGAGACACAGAGACACTAGGACACTGGGGCACTGGGACACTGGAACACTGGGACACGGAGACACGGAGACACAGAGACACAGAGACACAGAGACACTAGGACACTGGGGCACTGGGACACTGGGACACTGGAACACGGAGACACAGAGACACTAGGACACTAGGACACTGAGACACAGAGACAGTAGGACACTAGGACACTGAGACACAGAGACACAGAGACACTAGTACACTAGGACACTGAGACACTGGGACACAGAGACACTAGGACACTGGGGCACTGGGACACTTGGACACCGGAACACTGGGACACTGGAACACTGGGACACGGAGACACGGAGACACAGAGACACTAGGACACTAGGACACTGAGACACAGAGACACTAGGACACTAGGACACTGAGACACAGAGACACAGAGACACTAGGCCACTAGGACACTGAGACACTGATACACTGAGACACTAGGACACTGGGGCACTGGGACACTGGGACACTGGGACACGGAGACACAGAGACACTAGGACACTGGGGCACTGGGACACTGGGACACTGGAACACTGGGACACTGGAACATTGGGACACGGAGACACGGAGACACAGATGCACTAGGACACTGGGGCACTGGGACACTGGGACACTGGAACACTGGGACACGGAGACACGGAGACACAGAGACACTAGGACACTAGGACACTGAGACACAGAGACACTAGGACACTAGGACACTGAGACACAGAGACACAGAGACACAGAGACACTAGGACACTGGGGCACTGGGACACTGGGACACTGGAACACGGAGACACAGAGACACTAGTACACTAGGACACTGAGACACTGGGACACAGAGACACTAGGACACTGGGGCACTGGGACACTTGGACACTGGAACACTGGGACACTGGAACACTGGGACACGGAGACACGGAGACACAGAGACACTAGGACACTAGGACACTGAGACACAGAGACACTAGGACACTAGGACACTGAGACACAGAGACACAGAGACACTAGGCCACTAGGACACTGAGACACTGATACACTGAGACACTAGGACACTGGGGCACTGGGACACTGGGACACTGGGACACGGAGACACAGAGACACTAGGACACTGGGGCACTGGGACACTGGGACACTGGAACACTGGGACACTGGAACACTGGGACACGGAGACACGGAGACACAGAGACACTAGGACACTAGGACACTGAGACACAGAGACACTAGGACACTAGGACACTGAGACACAGAGACACAGAGACACTAGGACACTAGGACACTAGGACACTGGGGCACTGGGACACTGGGGCACTGGGACACGGAGACACGGAGACACAGAGACACTAGGACACTAGGACACTGAGACACAGAGACACAGAGACACAGAGACACTAGGACACTGGGGCACTGGGACACTGGAACACTGGGACACTGGAACACTGGGACACGGAGACACGGAGACACAGAGACACTAGGACACTAGGACACTGAGACACTGAGACACAGAGACACTAGGACACTGGGGCACTGGGACACTGGGACACTGGAACACTGGGACACTGGAACATTGGGACACGGAGACACGGAGACACAGATACACTAGGACACTGGGGCACTGGGACACTGGGACACTGGAACACTGGGACACGGAGACACGGAGACACAGAGACACTAGGACACTAGGACACTGAGACACAGAGACACTAGGACACTAGGACACTGAGACACAGAGACACAGAGACACAGAGACACTAGGACACTGGGGCACTGGGACACTGGGACACTGGAACACTGGGACACGGAGACACGGAGACACAGAGACACTAGGACACTAGGACACTGAGACACAGAGACACTAGGACACTGAGACACAGAGACACAGAGACACTAGTACACTAGGACACTGAGACACTGGGACACAGAGACACTAGGACACTGGGGCACTGGGACACTTGGACACTGGAACACTGGGACACTGGAACACTGGGACACGGAGACATGGAGACACAGAGACACTAGGACACTAGGACACTGAGACACAGAGACACTAGGACACTAGGACACTGAGACACAGAGACACAGAGACACTAGGCCACTAGGACACTGAGACACTGAGACACTGAGACACTAGGACACTGGGGCACTGGGACACTGGGACACTGGGACACGGAGACACAGAGACACTAGGACACTGGGGCACTGGGACACTGGGACACTGGAACACTGGGACACTGGAACACTGGGACACGGAGACACGGAGACACAGAGACACTAGGACACTAGGACACTGAGACACAGAGACACTAGGACACTAGGACACTGAGACACAGAGACACAGAGACACTAGGACACTAGGACACTGAGACACTGAGACACTGAGACACTAGGACACTGGGACACTGGGACACTGGAACACTGGGACACGGAGACACGGAGACACAGAGACACTAGGACACTAGGACATTGAGACACAGAGACACTAGGACACTAGGACACTAGGACACTGAGACACAGAGACACAGAGACACTAGGACACTAGGACACTGAGACACTGAGACACTGAGACACAGAGACACTAGGACACTGGGGCACTGGGACACTGGGGCACTGGGACACGGAGACACGGAGACACAGAGACACTAGGACACTAGGACACTGAGACACAGAGACACAGAGACACTAGGACACTGGGGCACTGGGACACTGGGACAGTGGAACACTGGGACACGGAGACACGGAGACACAGAGACACTAGGACACTAGGGCACTGAGACACTGAGACACAGAGACACTAGGACACTGGGGCACTGGGACACTGGGGCACTGGGACACGGAGACACGGAGACACAGAGACACTAGGACACTAGGACACTAGGACACTGAGACACAGAGACACAGAGACACTAGGACACTGGGGCACTGGGACACTGGGACACTGGAACACTGGGACACGGAGACAAGGAGACACAGAGACACTAGGACACTAGGACACTGAGACACTGAGACACAGAGACACAGAGACACTAGGACACTGGGGCACTGGGACACTGGAACACTGGGACACTGGAACACTGGGACACGGAGACACAGAGACACTAGGACACTAGGACACTGAGACACTGAGACACAGAGACACAGAGACACTAGGACACTGGGGCACTGGGACACTGGAACATTGGGACACGGAGACACGGAGACACAGATACACTAGGACACTGGGGCACTGGGACACTGGGACACTGGAACACTGGGACACGGAGACACGGAGACACAGAGACACTAGGACACTAGGACACTGAGACACAGAGACACTAGGACACTAGGACACTGAGACACAGAGACACAGATACACTGGGACACTGGGGCACTGGGACACTGGGACACTGGAACACTGGGACACTGGAACACTGGGACACAGAGACACGGAGACACAGAGACACTAGGACACTAGGACACTAGGACACTGAGACACTGAGACACAGAGACACTAGGACACTGGGGCACTGGGACACTGAGACACAGAGACACTAGGACACTGGGGCACTGGGACACTGGGACACTGGAACACTGGGACACGGAGACACGGAGACACAGAGACACTAGGACACTAGGACACTGAGACACAGAGACACTAGGACACTAGGACACTGAGACACAGAGACACTAGGACACTAGGACACTGAGACACAGAGACACAGAGACACTAGGACACTAGGACACTGAGACACTGAGACACTGAGACACTAGGACACTGGGGCACTGGGACACTGGGACACTGGGACACGGAGACACAGAGACACTAGGACGCTGGGGCACTGGGACACTGGGACACTGGGGCACTGGGACACTGGAACACTGGGACACGGAGACACGGAGACACAGAGACACAGAGACACTAGGACACTGAGACACAGAGACACTAGGACACTAGGACACTGAGACACAGAGACACAGAGACACTAGGGCACTAGGACACTGAGACACAGAGACACAGAGACACTAGGACACTGGGGCACTGGGACACTGGGACACTGGAACACTGGGATACTGGAACACTGGGACACGGAGACACGGAGACACAGAGACACTAGGACACTAGGACACTGAGACACTGAGACACAGAGACACTAGGACACTGGGGCACTGGACACTGGGACACTGGAACACTGGGACACGGAGACATGGAGACACAGAGACACTAGGACACTAGGACACTGAGACACAGAGACACTAGGACACTAGGACACTGAGACACAGAGACACAGAGACACAGAGACACAGAGACACTAGGACACTGGGGCACTGGGACACTGGGACACTGGAACACTGGGACACGGAGACACGGAGACACAGAGACACTAGGACACTGAGACACTGAGGCACAGAGACACAGAGACACTAGCACACTGGGGCACTGGGACACTGGGACACTGGAACACTGGGACACGGAGACACGGAGACACAGAGACACTAGGACACGAGGACACTGAGACACAGAGACACTAGGACACTAGGACACTGAGACACAGTGACACAGAGACACTAGGACAGAGAGACACTAGGACACTGGGGCACTGGGACACTGGGACACTGGAACACTGGGACACGGAGACACGGAGACACAGAGACACTAGGACACTCGGACACTGAGACACAGAGACACTAGGACACTAGGACACTGAGACACAGAGACACAGAGACACTAGGACACTAGGACACTGTGACATAGAGACACAGAGACACTGGGACACTGGGGCACTGGGACACTGGGACACTGGAACACTGGGACACGGAGACACAGAGACACCAGGACACTAGGACACTGAGACACAGAGACACAGAGACACTAGGACACTGGGGCACTGGGGCACTGGGCCACTGGCACACTGGGACACGGAGACACAGAGACACTAGGACACTAGGACACTGAGACACAGAGACACTAGGACACTAGGACACTGAGACACAGAGACACAGAGACACTAGGACACTAGGACACAAGGACACTGAGACACTGAGACACAGAGACACTAGGACACAGAGACACTAGGACACTGGGGCACTGGGACACTGGGACACTGGAACACTGGGACACGGAGACACGGAGACACAGAGACACTAGGACACTTGGACACTGAGACACTAGGACACTAGGACACTAGGACACTGAGACACAGAGACACAGAGACACTAGGACACTAGGACACTGAGACACTGAGACACAGAGACACTAGGACACTGGGGCACTGGGACACTGGGACACTGGAACACTGGGACACGGAGACACGGAGACACAGAGACACTAGGACACTAGGGCACTGAGACACAGAGACACAGAGACACTAGGACACTGGGGCACTGGGACACTGGGACACTGGAACACTGGGACACGGAGACACGGAGACACAGAGACACTAGGACACTAGGACACTGAGACACAGAGACACTAGGACACTAGGACACTGAGACACAGAGACACAGAGACACTAGGACACTGGGGCACTGGGACACTGGGACACTGGAACACTGGGACACGGAGACACAGAGACACTAGGACACTAGGACACTGAGACACTGAGACACAGAGACACAGAGACACTAGGACACTGGGGCACTGGGACACTGGGACACTGGAACACTGGGACACTGGAACACTGGGACACGGAGGCACGGAGACACAGAGACACTAGGACACTAGGACACTGAGACACTGAGACACAGAGACACTAGGACACTGGGGCACTGGGACACTGGGACACTGGAACACTGGGACACGGAGACACGGAGACACAGAGACACTAGGACACTAGGACACTGAGACACAGAGACACTAGGACACTAGGACACTGAGACACAGAGACACAGAGACACTAGGACACAGAGACACTAGGACACTGGGGCACTGGGACATTGGGACACTGGAACACTGGGACACGGAGACACGGAGACACAGAGACACTAGGACACTAGGACACTGAGACACAGAGACACTAGGACACTAGGACACTGAGACACAGAGACACAGAGACACTAGGACACTAGGACACTGAGACACTGAGACACAGAGATACTAGGACACTGGGGCACTGGGACACTGGGACACTGGAACACTGGGACACGGAGACACGGAGACACAGAGACACTAGGACACTAGGACACTGAGACACAGAGACACTAGGACACTAGGACACTGAGACACAGAGACACAGAGACACTAGTACACTGGGGCACTGGGACACTGGGACACTGGAACACTGGGACACTGGAACACTGGGACACGGAGACACGGAGACACAGAGACACTAGGACACTAGGACACTGAGACACAGAGACACTAGGACACTAGGACACTGAGACACAGAGACACAGAGACACTAGGACACTAGGACACTGAGACACTGAGACACAGAGACACTAGGACACAGAGACACTAGGACACTGGGGCACTGGGACACTGGGACACTGGAACACTGGGACACGGAGACACGGAGACACAGAGACACTAGGACACTAGGACACTGAGACACAGAGACACTAGGACACTAGGACACTTAGACACAGAGACACAGAGACACTAGGACACTAGGACACTGAGACACTGAGACACAGAGACACGAGGACAATGGGGCACTGGGACACTGGGACACTGGAACACTGGGACAAGGAGACACGGAGACACAGAGACACTAGGACACTAGGACACTGAGACACAGAGACACTAGGACACTAGGACACTGAGACACAGAGACACAGAGACACTAGGACACTGGGGCACTGGGACACTGGGACACTGGAACACTGGGACACGGAGACACGGAGACACAGAGACACTAGGACACTAGGACACTGAGACACTGAGACACAGAGACACAGAGACACTAGGACACTGGGGCACTGGGACACTGGGACACTGGAACACTGGGACACTGGAACACTGGGACTGGAACACTGGGACACGGAGACACGGAGCCACAGAGACACTAGGACACTAGGACACTGAGACACAGAGACACAGAGACACTAGGACACTGGGGCACTGGGACACTGGGACACTGGAACACTGGAACACTGGGACACTGGAACACTGGGACACGGAGACACGGAGACACAGAGACACTAGGACACTAGGGCACTGAGACACTGAGACACAGAGACACTAGGACACTGGGGCACTGGGACACTGGGACACTGGAACACTGGGACACGGAGACACGGAGACACAGAGACACTAGGACACTAGGACACTGAGACACAGCGACACTAGGACACTAGGACACTGAGACACAGAGACACAGAGACACTAGGACACAGAGACACTAGGACACTGGGGCACTGGGACATTGGGACACTGGAACACTGGGACACGGAGACACGGAGACACAGAGACACTAGGACACTAGGACACTGAGACACAGAGACACTAGGACACTAGGACACTAGGACACTGAGACACAGAGACACAGAGACACTAGGACACTAGGACCCTGAGACACTGAGACACTGAGACACTAGGACACTGGGGCACTGGGACACTGGGACACTGGGACACGGAGACACAGATACACTAGGACACTGGTGCACTGGGACACTGGGACACTGGAACACTGGGACACTGGGACACTGGGACACGGAGACACGGAGACACAGAGACACTAGGACACTAGGACACTGAGACACAGAGACACTAGGACACTAGGACACTGAGACACATAGACACAGAGACACTAGTACACTAGGACACTGGGGCACTGGGACAGTGGGACTCTGGGACACTGGAACACTGGGACACGGAGACACGGAGACACAGAGACACTGGGACACTAGGACACTGAGACTCAGAGACAGTAGGACACTAGGACACTGAGACACAGCGACACAGAGACACTAGGGCACTAGGACACTGAGACACAGAGACACAGAGACACTAGGACACTGGGGCACTGGGACACTGGAACACTGAAACACTGGGACACTGGAACACTGGGACACGGAGACACGGAGACACAGAGACACTAGGACACTAGGACACTGAGACACAGAGACACCAGGACACTAGGACACTGAGACACAGAGACACAGAGACACTAGGACACTGGGGCACTGGGACACTGGGACACTGGAACACTGGGACACGGAGACACGGAGACACTAGGCCACTAGGACACTGAGACACAGAGGCACTAGGACACTAGGACACTGAGACACAGAGACACTAGTACACTGGGGCACTGGGACACTGGGACACTGGAACACTGGGACACCGGAACACTGGGACACGGAGACACGGAGACACAGAGACACTAGGACACTAGGACACTGAGACACAGAGACACTAGGACACTAGGACACTGAGACACAGAGACACAGAGACACTAGGACACGAGGACCCTGAGACACTGAGACACTAGGACACTGGGGCACTGGGACACTGGGACACTGGGACCCGGAGACACAGAGACACTGGGACACTGGGGCACTGGGACACTGGGACACTGGAACACTGGGACACTGGAACACTGGGACACGGAGACACGGAGACACAGAGACACTAGGACACTAGGACACTGAGACACTAGGACACTAGGACACTGAGACACATAGACACAGAGACACTAGTACACTAGGACACTGGGGCACTGGGACACTGGGACACTGGGACACTGGAACACTGGGACACGGAGACACAGAGACACTAGGACACTAGGACACTGAGACTCAGAGACACTAGGACACTAGGACACTGAGACACAGAGACACAGAGACACTAGGGCACTAGGACACTGGGACACTGGGACACTGAAACACTTGGACACTGGAACACTGGGACACGGAGACACGGAGACACAGAGACACTAGGACACTAGGACACTGAGACACAGAGACACTAGGACACTAGGACACTGAGACACAGAGACACAGAGACACTAGGACACTGGGGCACTGGGACACTGGGACACTGGAACACTGGGACAAGGAGACACGGAGACACAGAGACACTAGGACACTAGGACACTGAGACACTGAGACACAGAGACACAGAGACACTAGGACACTGGGGCACTGGGACACTGGGACACTGGAACACTGGGACACTGGAACACTGGGACACGGAGACACGGAGACACAGAGACACTAGGACACTAGGACACTGAGACACTGAGGCACAGAGACACTAGGACACTGGGGCACTGGGACGCTGGGACACTGGGACACTGGAACACTGGGACACGGAGACACGGAGACACAGAGACACTAGGACACTAGGACACTGAGACACAGAGACACTAGGACACTAGGACACTGAGACACAGAGACACAGAGACACTAGTACACTGGGGCACTGGGACACTGGGACACTGGAACACTGGGACACTGGAACACTGGGACACGGAGACACGGAGACACAGAGACACTAGGACACTAGGACACTGAGACACAGAGACACTAGGACACTAGGACACTGAGACACAGAGACACAGAGACACTAGGACACTAGGACCCTGAGACACTGAGACACCAGGACACTGGGGCACTGGGACACTGGGACACTGGGACACGGAGACACAGAGACACTAGGACACTGGGGCACTGGGACACTGGGACACTGGAACACTGGGACACTGGAACACTGGGACACGGAGACACGGAGACACAGAGACACTAGGACACTAGGACACTGAGACACAGAGACACTAGGACACTAGGACACTGAGACACATAGACACAGAGACACTAGTACACTAGGACACTGGGGCACTGGGACACTGGGACACTGGGACACTGGAACACTGGGACACGGAGACACGGAGACACAGAGACACTAGGACACTAGGACACTGAGACACAGAGACACTAGGACACTAGGACACTGAGACACAGAGACACTAGGGCACTAGGACACTGAGACACAGAGACACAGAGACACTAGGACACTGGGGCACTGGGACACTGGCACACTGGAACACTGGGACACTGGAACACTGGGACACGGAGACACGGAGACACAGAGACACTAGGACACTAGGACACTGAGACACTGAGACACAGAGACACTAGGACACTGGGGCACTGGGACACTGGGACACTGGAACACTGGGACACGGAGACACGGAGACACAGAGACACTAGGGCACTGAGACACAGAGACACTAGGACACTAGGACACTGAGACACAGAGACACAGAGACACTAGTACACAGAGACACTAGGACACTGGGGCACTGGGACACTGGGACACCGGAACACTGGGACACGGAGACACGGAGACACAGAGACACTAGGACACTAGGACACTGAGACACTGAGACACAGAGACACTAGGACACTGGGGCACTGGGACACTGGGACACTGGAACACTGGGACACGGAGACACGGAGACACAGAGACACTAGGACACTAGGACACTGAGACACAGAGACACTAGGACACTAGGACACTGAGACACAGAGACACAGAGACACTAGGACACGGGGGCACTGGGACATTGGGACACTGGAACACTGGGACACGGAGACACGGAGACACAGAGACACTAGGACACTAGGACACTGAGACACAGAGACACTAGGACACTGGGGCACTGAGACACAGAGACACTAGGACACTAGGACACTGAGACACAGAGACACAGAGACACTAGGACACAGAGACACTAGGACACGGGGGCACTGGGACATTGGGACACTGGAACACTGGGACACGGAGACACGGAGACACAGAGACACTAGGACACTAGGACACTGAGACACAGAGACACTAGGACACTAGGACACTGAGACACAGAGACACAGAGACACTAGGACACTAGGACACTGAGACACTGAGACACAGAGACACTAGGACACTGGGGCACTGGGACACTGGGACACTGGAACACTGGTACACGGAGACACGGAGACACAGAGACACTAGGACACTAGGACACTGAGACACAGAGACACAGAGACACTAGGACACTAGGACCCTGAGACACTGAGACACTGAGACACTAGGACACTGGGGCACTGGGACACTGGGACACGGAGACACAGAGACACTAGGACACTGGGGCACTGGGACACTGGGACACTGGAACACTGGTACACTGGAACACTGGGACATGGAGACACGGAGACACAGAGACACTAGGACACTAGGACACTGAGACACAGAGACACTAGGACACTAGGACACTGAGACACATAGACACAGAGACACTAGTACACTTGGACACTGGGGCACTGGGACACTGGGACACTGGGGCACTGGGACACGGAGACACGGAGACACAGAGACACTAGGACACTAGGACACTGAGACTCAGAGACACTAGGACACTAGGACACTGAGACACAGAGACACAGAGACACTAGGGCACTAGGACACTGAGACACAGAGACACAGAGACACTAGGACACTGGGGCACTGGGACACTGGGACACTGAAACACTGGGACACTGGAACACTGGGACACGGAGACACGGAGACACAGAGACACTAGGACACTAGGACACTGAGTCACAGAGACACTAGGACACTAGGACACTGAGACACAGAGACACAGAGACACTAGGACACTGGGGCACTGGGACACTGGGACACTGGAACACTGGGACACGGAGACACGGAGACACAGAGACACTAGGACACTAGGACACTGAGACACAGAGACACTAGGACACTAGGACACTGAGACACAGAGACACAGAGACACTAGTACACTGGGGCACTGGGACACTGGGACACTGGAACACTGGGACACTGGAACACTGGGACACGGAGACACGGAGACACAGAGACACTAGGACACTAGGACACTGAGACACAGAGACACTAGGACACTAGGACACTAGGACACTGAGACACAGAGACACAGAGACACTAGGACACTAGGACCCTGAGACACTGAGACACTGAGACACTAGGACACTGGGGCACTGGGACACTGGGACACGGAGACACAGAGACACTAGGACACTGGGGCACTGGTCACTGGGACACTGGAACACTGGGACACTGGAACACTGGGACACGGAGACACGGAGACACAGAGACACTAGGACACTAGGACACTGAGACACAGAGACACTAGGGCACTAGGACACTGAGACACATAGACACAGAGACACTAGTACACTAGGACACTGGGGCACTGGGACACTGGGACACTGGGACACTGGAACACTGGGACACGGAGACACGGAGACACAGAGACACTAGGACACTAGGACACTGAGACTCAGAGACACTAGGACACTAGGACACTGAGACACAGAGACACAGAAACACTAGGGCACTAGGACACTGAGACACAGAGACACAGAGACACTAGGACACTGGAGCACTGGGACACTGGGACACTGAAACACTGGGACACTGGAACACTGGGACACGGAGACACGGAGACACAGAGACACTAGGACACTAGGACACTGAGACACAGAGACACTAGGACACTAGGACACTGAGACACAGAGACACAGAGACACTAGGACACTGGGGCACTGGGACACTGGGACACTGGAACACTGGGACACGGAGACACGGAGACACAGAGACACTAGGACACTGAGACACTGAGACACAGAGACACAGAGACACTAGGACACTGGGGCACTGGGACACTGGGACACTGGAACACTGGGACACTGGAACACTGGGACACGGAGACACGGAGACACAGAGACACTAGGACACTAGGACACTGAGACACTGAGACACAGAGACACTAGGACACTGGGGCACTGGGACACTGGGACACTGGAACACTGGGACACGGAGACACGGAGACACAGAGACACTAGGACACTAGGACACTGAGACACAGAGACACTAGGACACTAGGACACTGAGACACAGAGACACAGAGGCACTAGTACACTGGGGCACTGGGACACTGGGACACTGGAACACTGGGACACTGGAACACGGAGACACGGAGACACAGAGACACTAGGACACTAGGACACTGAGACACAGAGACACTAGGACACTAGGACACTGAGACACAGAGACACATAGACACTAGGACACTAGGACCCTGAGACACTGAGACACTAGGACACTGGGACACTGGGACACTGGGACACGGAGACACAGAGACACTAGGACACTGGGGCACTGGGACACTGGGACACTGGAACACTGGGACACTGGAACACTGGGACACGGAGACACGGAGACACAGAGACACTAGGACACTAGGACACTGAGACACAGAGACACTAGGACACTAGGACACTGAGACACATAGACACAGAGACACTAGTACACTAGGACACTGGGGCACTGGGACACTGGGACACTGGGACACTGGAACACTGGGACACGGAGACACGGAGACACAGAGACACTAGGACACTAGGACACTGAGACACAGAGACACTAGGACACTAGGACACTGAGACACAGAGACACTAGGGCACTAGGACACTGAGACACATAGACACAGAGACACTAGGACACTGGGGCACTGGGACACTGGGACACTGGAACACAGGGACACTGGAACACTGGGACACGGAGACACGGAGACACAGAGACACTAGGACACTAGGACACTGAGACACTGAGACCCAGAGACACTAGGACACTGGGGCACTGGGACACTGGGACACTGGAACACTGGGACACTGGAACACTGGGACACGGAGACACGGAGACACAGAGACACTAGGACACGAGGACACTGAGACACAGAGACACTAGGACACTAGGACACTGAGACACAGAGACACTAGGGCACTAGGACACTGAGACACAGAGACACAGAGACACTAGGCCACTAGGACACTGAGACACAGAGACACTAGGACACTGGGACACTGAGACACAGAGACACAGAGACACTAGGACACTGAGACACTGAGACACAGAGACACTAGGACACTGGGGCACTGGGACACTGGGACACTGGAACACTGGGACACGGAGACACGGAGACACAGAGACACTAGGACACTAGGACACTGAGACACAGAGACACTAGGACACTAGGACACTGGGACACAGAGGCACAGAGAAAGTAGGACACAGAGACACTAGGACACTGGGGCACTGGGACACTGGGACACTGGAACACTGGGACACGGAGACACGGAGACACAGAGTCACTAGGACACTAGGACACTGAGACACAGAGACACTAGGACACTAGGACACTAGGACACTGAGACACAGAGACACAGAGACACTAGGACACTGAGACACTGAGACACAGAGACACTAGGACACTGGGGCACTGGGACACTGGGACACTGGAACACTGGGACACGGAGACACGGAGACACAGAGACACTAGGACACTGAGACACTGAGACACAGAGACACTAGGACACTGGGGCACTGGGACACTGGGACACTGGAACACTGGGACACGGAGACACGGAGACACAGAGACACAGAGACACTAGGACACTTAGGACACTGAGACACAGAGACACTAGGACACTGGGGCACTGGGACACTGGGACACTGGAACACTGGGACACGGAGACACGGAGACACAGAGACACTAGGACACTAGGACACTGAGACACTGGGACACTGGAACACTGGGACACTGGAACACTGGGACACGGAGACACGGAGACACAGAGACACTAGGGCACTAGGACACTGAGACACAGAGACACTAGGACACTAGGACACTGAGACACAGAGACACAGAGACACTAGGGCACTAGGACACTGAGACACTGAGACACTAGGACACTGGGACACTGGGACACTGGAACACTGGAACACTGGGACACGGAGACACGGAGACACAGAGACACAGAGACACAGAGACACGAGGACACTAGGACACTGGGGCACGGAGACACAGAGACACAGAGACACAAGGACACTCGGACACTGGGACACGGAGACACGGAGACACAGAGACACTAGGACACTGAGACACTGAGACACTGGAACACTGGAACACTGGGACACGGAGACACTGGGACACGGAGACACAGAGACACTAGGGCACTAGGACACTGAGACACAGAGACACTAGGACACTAGGACACTGAGACACAGAGACACAGAGACACTAGGGCACTAGGACACTGAGACACTGAGACACTAGGACACTGGGACACTGGGACACTGGAACACTGGAACACTGGGACACGGAGACACGGAGACACAGAGACACAGAGACACAGAGACACGAGGACACTAGGACACTGGGGCACGGAGACACAGAGACACAGAGACACAAGGACACTCGGACACTGGGACACGGAGACACGGAGACACAGAGACACTAGGACACTGAGACACTGAGACACTGGAACACTGGAACACTGGGACACGGAGACACTGGGACACGGAGACACAGAGACACTAGGACACTGGAACACTGGAACACTGGGACACTGGAACACGGAGACACGGAGACACAGAGACACTGGAACACTGGGACACTGGGACACGGATACACGGAGACACAGAGACACAGAGACACTAGGACACTAGAACACTGGAACACTGGGACACGGAGACACAGAGACACAGAGACACTAGGACACTGAGACACTGAGACACTGAAACACTGGGACACGGAGACACGGAGACACGGAGGCACAGAGACACAGAGACACGGAGACACAGAGACACAGAGACACTAGGACACTAGGACACTGAGACACTGAGACACTGGAACACGGAGACACGGAGACACAGAGACACAGAGACACTAGGACACTAGGGCACTGAGACACGAGGACACCTAGGACACTAGGACACTGAGACACGAGGACACTGAGACACTGAGACACTAGGACACTAGGTCACTGGGGCACTGGGGCACTGGAACACTGGAACACTGAGACACGGAGACACTAGGACACTGAGACACTGAGACACAGAGACACAGAGACACTAGGACACTAGGACACTGGGGCACTGGGACACTGGAACACTGAGACACGGAGACACGGAGACACTAGGACACTGAGACACAGAGACACTAGGACACTAGGACACTGAGACACAGAGACACAGAAACACTAGGACACTAGGACACTGAGACACTGAGACACTGAGACACTAGGACACTGGGGCACTGGGACACTGGGACACTGGGACACGGAGACACAGAGATACTAGGACACTGGGGCACTGGGACACTGGGACACTGGAACACTGGGACACTGGAACACTGGGACACGGAGACACGGAGACACAGAGACACTAGGACACTAGGACACTGAGACACAGAGACACTAGGACACTAGGACACTGAGACACAGAGACACAGAGACACTAGGGCACTAGGACACTGAGACACTGAGACACTGAGGCACTAGGACACTGGGACACTGGGACACTGGAACACTGGGACACGGAGACACGGAGACACAGAGGCACAGAGACACAGAGACACAAGGACACGAGGACACTAGGACACTGGAACACTGGGACACGGAGACACAGGGACACTAGGACACTGGGACACGGAGACACAGAGACACTAGGACACTGAGACACAGAGACACTGGAACACTGGGACACGGAGACACTGGGACACGGAGACACAGAGACACTGGTACACTGGGACACGGAGACACGGAGACACTAGGACACTAGGACACTGAGACACAGAGACACTAGGACACTAGGACACTGAGACACAGATACACAGAGACACTAGGACACTAGGACACTGAGACACTGAGACACAGAGACACTAGGACACTGGGGCACTGGGACACTGGGACACTGGAACACTGGGACACGGAGACACGGAGACACAGAGACACGAGGACACTAGGACACTGAGACACTAGGACACTAGGACACTGAGACACAGAGACACAGAGACACTAGGACACAGAGACACTAGGACACTGGGGCACTGGGACACTGGGACACTGGAACACTGGGACACGGAGACACGGAGACACAGAGACACTAGGACACTAGGACACTGAGACACAGAGACACTAGGACACTAGGACACAGAGACATAGAGACACTAGGACACTGAGACACTGAGACACAGAGACACTAGGACACTGGGGCACTGGGACACTGGGACACTGGAACACTGGGACACGGAGACACGGAGACACGGAGACACAGAGACACAGAGACACTAGGACACTAGGACACTGAGACACTGAGACACAGAGACACTAGGACACTGGGGCACTGGGACACTGGGACACTGGAACACTGGGACACGGAGACACGGAGACACAGAGACACTAGGACACTAGGACACTGAGACACTGGGACACAGAGACACAGAGACACAGAGACACAAGGACACTAGGACACTGGGACACGGAGACACGGAGACACAGAGACACTAGGACACTGAGACACTGAGACACTGGAACACTGGGACACGGAGACACAGAGACACTAGGACACTGAGACACTGGAACACTGGGACACTGGAACACGGAGACACGGAGACACAGAGACACTGGAACACTGGGACACTGGGACACGGATACACGGAGACACAGAGACACAGAGACACTAGGACACTAGAGCACTGGAACACTGGGACACGGAGACACGGAGACACAGAGACACAGAGACACTAGGACACTAGGACACTGAGACACTGAGACACTGAAACACTGGGACACGGAGACACGGAGACACGGAGGCACAGAGACACAGAGACACGGAGACACAGAGACACAGAGACACTAGGACACTAGGACACTGAGACACTGAGACACTGGAACACGGAGACACAGAGACACAGAGACACTAGGACACTAGGACACTAGGGCACTGAGACACGAGGACACCTAGGACACTAGGACACTGAGACACGAGGACACCGAGACACTGAGACACTAGGACACTAGGTCACTGGGGCACTGGGACACTGGAACACTGGAACACTGAGACACGGAGACACTAGGACACTAGGACACTGAGACACAGAGACACAGAGACACTAGGACACTGAGACACTGAGACACTGAGACACAGAGACACTAGGACACTAGGACACTGGGGCACTGGGACACTGGAACACTGAGACACGGAGACACGGAGACACTAGGACACTGAGACACAGAGACACTAGGACACTAGGACACTGAGACACAGAGACACAGAGACACTAGGACACTAGGACACTGAGACACTATGACACTGGGGCACTGGGACACTGGGACACTGGGACACGGATACACATAGGCACTCGGACACTGGGGCACTGGGACACTGGGACACTGGAACACTGGGACACTGGAACACTGGGACACGGAGACACGGAGACACAGAGACACTAGGACACTAGGACACTGAGACACAGAGACACTAGGACACTAGGACACTGAGACACAGAGACACTAGGGCACTAGGACACTGAGACACTGAGACACTGAGACACTAGGACACTGGGACACTGGGACACTGGAACACTGGAACACTGGGGCACGGAGACACGGAGACACAGAGACACAGAGACACAAGGACACGAGGACACTAGGACACTGGAACACTGGGACACGGAGACACAGAGACACAAGGACACTAGGACACTGGGACACGGAGACACAGAGACACTAGGACACTGAGACACTGACACACTGGAACACTGGGACACGGAGACACTGGGACACGGAGACACAGAGACACTAGGACACTGAGACACTGAGACACTGAAACACTGGGACACGGAGACACGGAGGCACAGAGACACAGAGACACGGAGACACAGAGACACAGAGACACGAGGACACTAGGACACTGAGACACTGAGACACTGGAACACGGAGACACGGAGACACAGAGACACAGAGACACAGAGACACTAGGACACTAGGACACTAGGGCACTGAGACACGAGGACACCTAGGACACTAGGACACTGAGACACGAGGACACTGAGACACTGAGACACTAGGACACTAGGTCACTGGGGCACTGGGACACTGAAACACTGAGACACGGAGACACTAGGACACTGAGACACAGAGACACAGAGACACTAGGACACTAGGACACTGAGACACTGAGACACTGAGACACAGAGACACTAGGACACTAGGACACTGGGGCACTGGGACACTGGAACACTGAGACACGGAGACACGGAGACACTAGGACACAGAGACACTAGGACACTAGTGCACAGAGACACAGAGACACATCGACACTAGGACACTAGGACACTAGGACTCTGAGACACAGAGACACAGAGACACTAGGACACTAGGACACTGAGACACTGAGACACTAGGACACTAGGGCACTGGGACACTGGAACACTGAGACCACAAAAAGTTGTTGAGGCCAATTCACTAAATATATTCAAAAAGGAGTTAGATGAGGTCCTTACTACTAGGGGGATCAAGGGGTATGGCGAGAAAGCAGGAATGGGGTACTGAAGTTAAATGTTCAGCCATGAACTCATTGAATGGCGGTGCAGGCTAGAAGGGCCGAATGGCCTACTCCTGCACCTCTTTTCTATGTTTCTATGACACGGAGACACGGAGACACGGAGACACAGAGACACTAGGACACTAGGACACTGAGACACTAGGACACTGAGACACAGAGACACAGAGACACAGAGACACTAGGACACTAGGACACTGAGACACTAGGACACTGAGACACTGAGACACTAGGACACTGAGACACAGAGACACTAGGACACTAGGACACTAGGACACTGGGGCACTGGGACACTGGAACACTGAGACATGGAGAAACGGAGATACAGAGACACAGAGACACTAGGACACTAGGACACTAGGACACTAGGACACTGAGACACTAGGACACTGAGACACTGAGACACTAGGACACTGAGACACTGAGACTCTAGGACACTAGGACACTGGGACACTGGAACACTGAGACACGGAGACACAGGGACACAGAGACACAGAGACACTAGGACACTGGGGCACTGGGACACTGGGACACTGGAACACTGGGACACTGGAACACTGGGACACGGAGACACGGAGACACAGAGACACTAGGACACTAGGACACTAGGACACTGAGACACAGAGACACTAGGACACTGGGGCACTGGGACACTGGGACACTGGAACACTGGGACACGGAGACACGGAGACACAGAGACACTAGGACACTAGGACACTGAGACACAGAGACACTAGGACACTAGGACACTGAGACACAGAGACACAGAGACACTAGGACACAGAGACACTAGGACACTGGGGCACTGGGACACTGGGACACTGGAACACTGGGGCACGGAGACATTGAGACACAGAGACACTAGGACACTAGGACACTGAGACACAGATACACTAGGACACTAGGACACTGAGACACAGAGACACAGAGACACTAGGACACTAGGACACTGAGACACTGAGACACAGAGACACTAGGACACTGGGGCACTGGGACACTGGGACACTGGAACACTGGGACACGGAGACACGGAGACACAGAGACACTAGGACACTAGGACACTGAGACACAGAGACACTAGGACACTAGGACACTGAGACACAGAGACACAGAGACACTAGGACACAGAGACACTAGGACACTGGGACACTGGGACACTGGAACACTGGGACACGGAGACACGGAGACACAGAGATACTAGGACACTAGGACACTGAGACACAGAGACACTAGGACACTAGGACACTGAGACACAGAGACACAGAGACACTAGGACACTGAGACACTGAGACACAGAGACACTAGGACACTGGGGCACTGGGACACTGGAACACTGGGACACGGAGACATTGAGACACAGAGACACTAGGACACTCGGACACTGAGACACAGATACACTAGGACACTAGGACACTGAGACACAGAGACACAGAGACACTAGGACACTAGGACACTGAGACACTGAGACACAGAGACACTAGGACACTGGGGCACTGGGACACTGGGACACTGGAACACTGGGACACGGAGACACGGAGACACAGAGACACTAGGACACTAGGACACTGAGACACAGAGACACTAGGACACTAGGACACTGAGACACAGAGACACAGAGACACTAGGACACAGAGACACTAGGACACTGGGACACTGGGACACTGGAACACTGGGACACGGAGACACGGAGACACAGAGACACTAGGACACTAGGACACTGAGACACAGAGACACTAGGACACTAGGACACTAGGACACTGAGACACAGAGACACAGAGACACTAGGACACTGAGACACTGAGACACAGAGACACTAGGACACTGGGGCACTGGGACACTGGGACACTGGAACACTGGGACACGGAGACACGGAGTCACAGAGACACAGAGCCACTAGGACACGAGGACACTGAGACACTGAGACACAGAGACACTAGGACACTGGGGCACTGGGACACTGGGACACTGGAACACTGGGACACGGAGACACGGAGACACAGAGACACTAGGACACTAGGACACTGAGGCACTGGGACACTGGAACACTGGGACACTGGAACACTGGGACACGGAGACACAGAGACACAGAGACACTAGGACACTAGGACACTGAGACACAGAGACACTAGGACACTAGGACACTGAGACACAGAGACACAGAGACACTAGGGCACTAGGACACTGAGACACTGAGACACTAGGACACTGGGACACTGGGACACTGGAACACTGGGACACGGAGACACGGAGACACAGAGACACAGAGACACGAGGACACGAGGACACTAGGACACTGGAACACTGGGACACGGAGACACAGAGACACAGAGACACAAGGACACTAGGACACTGGGACACGGAGACACGGAGACACAGAGACACTAGGACACGGAGACACTGAGACACTGGAACACTGGGACACGGAGACACTGGGACACGGAGACACAGAGACACTAGGACACTGAGACACTGGAACACTGGGACACTGGAACACGGAGACACGGAGACACAGAGACACTGGAACACTGGGACACTGGGACACGGATACACGGAGACACAGAGACACAGAGACACTAGGACACTAGAACACTGGAACACTGGGACACGGAGACACGGAGACACAGAGACACAGAGACACTAGGACACTAGGACACTGAGACACTGAGACACTGAAACACTGGGACACGGAGACACGGAGGCACAGAGACACAGAGACACGGAGACACAGAGACACTAGGACACGGAGACACTGAGACACTGGAACACTGGGACACGGAGACACTGGGACACGGAGACACAGAGGCACTAGGACACTGAGACACTGGAACACTGGGACACTGGAACACGGAGACACGGAGACACAGAGACACTGGAACACTGGGACACTGGGACACGGATACACGGAGACACAGAGACACAGAGACACTAGGACACTAGAACACTGGAACACTGGGACACGGAGACACGGAGACACAGAGACACAGAGACACTAGGACACTAGGACACTGAGACACTGAGACACTGAAACACTGGGACACGGAGACACGGAGGCACAGAGACACAGAGACACGGAGACACAGAGACACTAGGACACTAGGACACTGAGACACTGAGACACTGGAACACGGAGACACGGAGACACAGAGACACAGAGACACTAGGACACTAGGACACTAGGGTACTGAGACACGAGGACACCTAGGACACTAGGACACTGAGACACGAGGACACTGAGACACTGAGACACTAGGACACTAGGTCACTGGGGCACTGGGACACTGGAACACTGAGACACGGAGACACTAGGACACTAGGACACTGAGACACAGAGACACAGAGACACTAGGACACTGAGACACTGAGACACAGAGACACAGAGACACTAGGACACTAGGACACTGGGGCACTGGGACACTGGAACACTGAGACACGGAGACACGGAGACACTAGGACACTGAGACACAGAGACACTAGGACACTAGGACACTGAGACACAGAGACACAGAGACACTAGGACACTAGGACACTGGGGCACTGGGACACTGGAACACTGAGACATGGAGAAACGGAGACACAGAGACACTAGGACACTAGGACACTAGGACACTGAGACACTAGGACAATGAGACACTGAGACACTAGGACACTGAGACACTGAGACACTAGGACACTAGGACACTGGGGCACTGGGACACTGGAACACTGAGACACGGAGACACAGGGACACAGAGACACAGAGACACTAGGACACTGGGGCACTGGGACACTGGGACACTGGAACACTGGGACACTGGAACACTGGGACACGGAGACACGGAGACACAGAGACACTAGGACACTAGGCCACTAGGACACTGAGACACTGAGACACAGAGACACTAGGACACTGGGGCACTGGGACACTGGGACACTGGAACACTGGGGCACGGAGACACGGAGACACAGAGACACTAGGACACTAGGACACTGAGACACAGAGACACTAGGACACTAGGACACTGAGACACAGAGACACAGAGACACTAGGACAGAGAGACACTAGGACACTGGGGCACTGGGACACTGGGACACTGGGACACGGATACACGGAGACACAGAGACACAGAGACACTAGGACACTAGAACACTGGAACACTGGGACACGGAGACACGGAGACACAGAGACACAGAGACACTAGGACACTAGGACACTGAGACACTGAGACACTGAAACACTGGGACACGGAGACACGGAGGCACAGAGACACAGAGACACGGAGACACAGAGACACTAGGACACGGAGGCACTGAGACAATGGAACACTGGGACACGGAGACACTGGGACACGGAGACACAGAGACACTAGGACACTGAGACACTGGAACACTGGGACACTGGAACACGGAGACACGGAGACACAGAGACACTGGAACACTGGGACACTGGGACACGGATACACGGAGACACAGAGACACAGAGACACTAGGACACTAGAACACTGGAACACTGGGACACGGAGACACGGAGACACAGAGACACAGAGACACTAGGACACTAGGACACTGAGACACTGAGACACTGAAACACTGGGACACGGAGACACGGAGGCACAGAGACACAGAGACACGGAGACACAGAGACACTAGGACACTGAGACACTGAGACACTGGAACACGGAGACACGGAGACACAGAGACACAGAGACACTAGGACACTAGGACACTAGGGTACTGAGACACGAGGACACCTAGGACACTAGGACACTGAGACACGAGGACACTGAGACACTGAGACACTAGGACACTAGGTCACTGGGGCACTGGGACACTGGAACACTGGAACACTGAGACACGGAGACACTAGGACACTAGGACACTGAGACACAGAGACACAGAGACACTAGGACACTGAGACACTGAGACACAGAGACACAGAGACACTAGGACACTAGGACACTGGGGCACTGGGACACTGGAACACTGAGACACGGAGACACGGAGACACTAGGACACTGAGACACAGAGACACTAGGACACTAGGACACTGAGACACAGAGACACAGAGACACTAGGACACTAGGACACTGGGGCACTGGGACACTGGAACACTGAGACATGGAGAAACGGAGACACAGAGACACTAGGACACTAGGACACTAGGACACTGAGACACTAGGACAATGAGACACTGAGACACTAGGACACTGAGACACTGAGACACTAGGACACTAGGACACTGGGGCACTGGGACACTGGAACACTGAGACACGGAGACACAGGGACACAGAGACACAGAGACACTAGGACACTGGGGCACTGGGACACTGGGACACTGGAACACTGGGACACTGGAACACTGGGACACGGAGACACGGAGACACAGAGACACTAGGACACTAGGCCACTAGGACACTGAGACACTGAGACACAGAGACACTAGGACACTGGGGCACTGGGACACTGGGACACTGGAACACTGGGGCACGGAGACACGGAGACACAGAGACACTAGGACACTAGGACACTGAGACACAGAGACACTAGGACACTAGGACACTGAGACACAGAGACACAGAGACACTAGGACACAGAGACACTAGGACACTGGGGCACTGGGACACTGGGACACTGGAACACTGGGACACGGAGACACGGAGACACAGAGACACTAGGACACTAGGACACTGAGACACAGATACACTAGGACACTAGGACACTGAGACACAGAGACACAGAGACACTAGGACACTAGGACACTGAGACACTGAGACACAGAGACACTAGGACACTGGGGCACTGGGACACTGGGACACTGGAACACTGGGACACGGAGACACGGAGACACAGAGACACTAGGACACTAGGACACTGAGACACTGGGACACTGGAACACTGGGGCACTGGAACACTGGGACACGGAGACACGGAGACACAGAGACACTAGGACACTAGGACACTGAGACACAGAGACACTAGGACACTAGGACACTGAGACACAGAGACACAGAGACACTAGGGCACTAGGACACTGAGACACTGAGACACTAGGACACTGGGACACTGGGACACTGGAACACTGGGACACGGAGACACGGAGGCACAGAGACACAGAGACACAAGGACACGAGGACACTAGGACACTGGAGCACTGGGACACGGAGACACAGAGACACAGAGACACAAGGACACTAGGACACTGGGACACGGAGACACGGAGACACAGAGACACTAGGACACGGAGACACTGAGACACTGGAACACTGGGACACGGAGACACTGGGACACGGAGACACAGAGACACTAGGACACTGAGACACTGGAACACTGGGACACTGGAACACGGAGACACGGAGACACAGAGACACTGGAACACTGGGACACTGGGACACGGATACACGGAGACACAGAGACACAGAGACACTAGGACACTAGAACACTGGAACACTGGGACACGGAGACACGGAGACACAGAGACACTAGGACACTAGGACACTGAGACACTGAAACACTGGGACACGGAGACACGGAGACACGGAGGCACAGAGACACAGAGACACGGAGACACAGAGACACTAGGACACTAGGACACTGAGACACTGAGACACTGGAACACGGAGACACGGAGACACAGAGACACAGAGACACTAGGACACTAGGACACTAGGGCACTGAGACACGAGGACACCTAGGACACTAGGACACTGAGACACGAGGACACTGAGACACTGAGACACTAGGACACTAGGTCACTGGGGCACTGGGACACTGGGACACTGGAACACTGAGACACGGAGACACTAGGACACTAGGACACTGAGACACTGGGACACTGGAACACTGGGACACTGGAACACTGGGACACGGAGACACGGAGACACAGAGACACTAGGACACTAGGACACTGAGACACAGAGACACTAGGACACTAGGACACTGAGACACAGAGACACAGAGACACTAGGGCACTAGGACACTGAGACACTGAGACACTAGGACACTGGGACACTGGGACACTGGAACACTGGGACACGGAGACACGGAGACACAGAGACACAGAGACACGAGGACACGAGGACACTAGGACACTGGAACACTGGGACACGGAGACACAGATACACAGAGACACAAGGACACTAGGACACTGGGACACGGAGACACGGAGACACAGAGACACTAGGACACGGAGACACTGAGACACTGGAACACTGGGACACGGAGAGACTGGGACACGGAGACACAGAGACACTAGGACACTGAGACACTGGAACACTGGGACACTGGAACACGGAGACACGGAGACACAGAGACACTGGAACACTGGGACACTGGGACACGGATACACGGAGACACAGAGACACAGAGACACTAGGACACTAGAACACTGGAACACTGGGACACGGAGACACGGAGACACAGAGACACAGAGACACTAGGACACTGAGACACTGAGACACTGAAACACTGGGACACGGAGACACGGAGGCACAGAGACACAGAGACACGGAGACACAGAGACACTAGGACACGGAGACACTGAGACACTGGAACACTGGGACACGGAGACACTGGGACACGGAGACACAGAGACACTAGGACACTGAGACACTGGAACACTGGGACACTGGAACACGGAGACACGGAGACACAGAGACACTGGAACACTGGGACACTGGGACACGGATACACGGAGACACAGAGACACAGAGACACTAGGACACTAGGACACTGAGACACTGAGACACTGAAACACTGGGACACGGAGACACGGAGGCACAGAGACACAGAGACACGGAGACACAGAGACACTAGGACACTAGGACACTGAGACACTGAGACACTGGAACACGGAGACACGGAGACACAGAGACACAGAGACACTAGGACACTAGGACACTAGGGTACTGAGACACGAGGACACCTAGGACACTAGGACACTGAGACACGAGGACACTGAGACACTGAGACACTAGGACACTAGGTCACTGGGGCACTGGGACACTGGAACACTGGAACACTGAGACACGGAGACACTAGGACACTAGGACACTGAGACACAGAGACACAGAGACACTAGGACACTGAGACACTGAGACACAGAGACACAGAGACACTAGGACACTAGGACACTGGGGCACTGGGACACTGGAACACTGAGACACGGAGACACGGAGACACTAGGACACTGAGACACAGAGACACTAGGACACTAGGACACTGAGACACAGAGACACAGAGACACTAGGACACTAGGACACTGGGGCACTGGGACACTGGAACACTGAGACATGGAGAAACGGAGACACAGAGACACTAGGACACTAGGACACTAGGACACTGAGACACTAGGACAATGAGACACTGAGACACTAGGACACTGAGACACTGAGACACTAGGACACTAGGACACTGGGGCACTGGGACACTGGAACACTGAGACACGGAGACACAGGGACACAGAGACACAGAGACACTAGGACACTGGGGCACTGGGACACTGGGACACTGGAACACTGGGACACTGGAACACTGGGACACGGAGACACGGAGACACAGAGACACTAGGACACTAGGCCACTAGGACACTGAGACACTGAGACACAGAGACACTAGGACACTGGGGCACTGGGACACTGGGACACTGGAACACTGGGGCACGGAGACACGGAGACACAGAGACACTAGGACACTAGGACACTGAGACACAGAGACACTAGGACACTGGGGCACTGGGACACTGGGACACTGGAACACTGGGACACGGAGACACGGAGACACAGAGACACTAGGACACTAGGACACTGAGACACAGATACACTAGGACACTAGGACACTGAGACACAGAGACACAGAGACACTAGGACACTAGGACACTAGGACACTGAGACACTGAGACACAGAGACACTAGGACACTGGGGCACTGGGACACTGGGACACTGGAACACTGGGACACGGAGACACGGAGACACAGAGACACTAGGACACTAGGACACTGAGACACTGGGACACTGGAACACTGGGGCACTGGAACACTGGGACACGGAGACACGGAGACACAGAGACACTAGGACACTAGGACACTGAGACACAGAGACACTAGGACACTAGGACACTGAGACACAGAGACACAGAGACACTAGGGCACTAGGACACTGAGACACTGAGACACTAGGACACTGGGACACTGGGACACTGGAACACTGGGACACGGAGACACGGAGGCACAGAGACACAGAGACACGAGGACACGAGGACACTAGGACACTGGAACACTGGGACACGGAGACACAGAGACACAGAGACACAAGGACACTAGGACACTGGGACACGGAGACACGGAGACACAGAGACACTAGGACACGGAGACACTGAGACACTGGAACACTGGGACACGGAGACACTGGGACACGGAGACACAGAGACACTAGGACACTGAGACACTGGAACACTGGGACACTGGAACACGGAGACACGGAGACACAGAGACACTGGAACACTGGGACACTGGGACACGGATACACGGAGACACAGAGACACAGAGACACTAGGACACTAGAACACTGGAACACTGGGACACGGAGACACGGAGACACAGAGACACTAGGACACTAGGACACTGAGACACTGAGACACTGAAACACTGAAACACTGGGACACGGAGACACGGAGGCACAGAGACACAGAGACACGGAGACACAGAGACACTAGGACACTGAGACACTGAGACACTGGAACACGGAGACACGGAGACACAGAGACACAGAGACACTAGGACACTAGGACACTAGGGTACTGAGACACGAGGACACCTAGGACACTAGGACACTGAGACACGAGGACACTGAGACACTGAGACACTAGGACACTAGGTCACTGGGGCACTGGGACACTGGAACACTGGAACACTGAGACACGGAGACACTAGGACACTAGGACACTGAGACAC
Source organism: Pristiophorus japonicus (assembly GCF_044704955.1). Taxonomy (NCBI): domain Eukaryota; kingdom Metazoa; phylum Chordata; class Chondrichthyes; family Pristiophoridae; genus Pristiophorus; species Pristiophorus japonicus. Next base: position 28,186,457 of record NC_091987.1, on the reverse strand, counting down.
AGAGACACAGAGACACTAGGACACTGAGACACTGAGACACAGAGACACAGAGACACTAGGACACTAGGACACTGGGGCACTGGGACACTTGAACACTGAGACACGGAGACACGGAGACACTAGGACACTGAGACACAGAGACACTAGGACACTAGGACACTGAGACACAGAGACACAGAGACACTAGGACACTAGGACACTGGGGCACTGGGACACTGGAACACTGAGACATGGAGAAACGGAGACACAGAGACACTAGGACACTAGGACACTAGGACACTGAGACACTAGGACAATGAGACACTGAGACACTAGGACACTGAGACACTGAGACACTAGGACACTAGGACACTGGGGCACTGGGACACTGGAACACTGAGACACGGAGACACAGGGACACAGAGACACAGAGACACTAGGACACTGGGGCACTGGGACACTGGGACACTGGAACACTGGGACACTGGAACACTGGGACACGGAGACACGGAGACACAGAGACACTAGGACACTAGGCCACTAGGACACTGAGACACTGAGACACTGAGACACTAGGACACTGGGGCACTGGGACACTGGGACACTGGAACACTGGGGCACGGAGACACGGAGACACAGAGACACTAGGACACTAGGACACTGAGACACAGAGACACTAGGACACTAGGACACTGAGACACAGAGACACAGAGACACTAGGACACAGAGACACTAGGACACTGGGGCACTGGGACACTGGGACACTGGAACACTGGGACACGGAGACACGGAGACACAGAGACACTAGGACACTAGGACACTGAGACACAGATACACTAGGACACTAGGACACTGAGACACAGAGACACAGAGACACTAGGACACTAGGACACTGAGACACTGAGACACAGAGACACTAGGACACTGGGGCACTGGGACACTGGGACACTGGAACACTGGGACACGGAGACACGGAGACACAGAGACACTAGGACACTAGGACACTGAGACACTGGGACACTGGAACACTGGGGCACTGGAACACTGGGACACGGAGACACGGAGACACAGAGACACTAGGACACTAGGACACTGAGACACAGAGACACTAGGACACTAGGACACTGAGACACAGAGACACAGAGACACTAGGGCACTAGGACACTGAGACACTGAGACACTAGGACACTGGGACACTGGGACACTGGAACACTGGGACACGGAGACACGGAGGCACAGAGACACAGAGACACAAGGACACGAGGACACTAGGACACTGGAGCACTGGGACACGGAGACACAGAGACACAGAGACACAAGGACACTAGGACACTGGGACACGGAGACACGGAGACACAGAGACACTAGGACACGGAGACACTGAGACACTGGAACACTGGGACACGGAGACACTGGGACACGGAGACACAGAGACACTAGGACACTGAGACACTGGAACACTGGGACACTGGAACACGGAGACACGGAGACACAGAGACACTGGAACACTGGGACACTGGGACACGGATACACGGAGACACAGAGACACAGAGACACTAGGACACTAGAACACTGGAACACTGGGACACGGAGACACGGAGACACAGAGACACTAGGACACTAGGACACTGAGACACTGAAACACTGGGACACGGAGACACGGAGACACGGAGGCACAGAGACACAGAGACACGGAGACACAGAGACACTAGGACACTAGGACACTGAGACACTGAGACACTGGAACACGGAGACACGGAGACACAGAGACACAGAGACACTAGGACACTAGGACACTAGGGCACTGAGACACGAGGACACCTAGGACACTAGGACACTGAGACACGAGGACACTGAGACACTGAGACACTAGGACACTAGGTCACTGGGGCACTGGGACACTGGGACACTGGAACACTGAGACACGGAGACACTAGGACACTAGGACACTGAGACACTGGGACACTGGAACACTGGGACACTGGAACACTGGGACACGGAGACACGGAGACACAGAGACACTAGGACACTAGGACACTGAGACACAGAGACACTAGGACACTAGGACACTGAGACACAGAGACACAGAGACACTAGGGCACTAGGACACTGAGACACTGAGACACTAGGACACTGGGACACTGGGACACTGGAACACTGGGACACGGAGACACGGAGACACAGAGACACAGAGACACGAGGACACGAGGACACTAGGACACTGGAACACTGGGACACGGAGACACAGAGACACAGAGACACAAGGACACTAGGACACTGGGACACGGAGACACGGAGACACAGAGACACTAGGACACGGAGACACTGAGACACTGGAACACTGGGACACGGAGAGACTGGGACACGGAGACACAGAGACACTAGGACACTGAGACACTGGAACACTGGGACACTGGAACACGGAGACACGGAGACACAGAGACACTGGAACACTGGGACACTGGGACACGGATACACGGAGACACAGAGACACAGAGACACTAGGACACTAGAACACTGGAACACTGGGACACGGAGACACGGAGACACAGAGACACAGAGACACTAGGACACTGAGACACTGAGACACTGAAACACTGGGACACGGAGACACGGAGGCACAGAGACACAGAGACACGGAGACACAGAGACACTAGGACACGGAGACACTGAGACACTGGAACACTGGGACACGGAGACACTGGGACACGGAGACACAGAGACACTAGGACACTGAGACACTGGAACACTGGGACACTGGAACACGGAGACACGGAGACACAGAGACACTGGAACACTGGGACACTGGGACACGGATACACGGAGACACAGAGACACAGAGACACTAGGACACTAGGACACTGAGACACTGAGACACTGAAACACTGGGACACGGAGACACGGAGGCACAGAGACACAGAGACACGGAGACACAGAGACACTAGGACACTGAGACACTGAGACACTGGAACACGGAGACACGGAGACACAGAGACACAGAGACACTAGGACACTAGGACACTAGGGTACTGAGACACGAGGACACCTAGGACACTAGGACACTGAGACACGAGGACACTGAGACACTGAGACACTAGGACACTAGGTCACTGGGGCACTGGGACACTGGAACACTGGAACACTGAGACACGGAGACACTAGGACACTAGGACACTGAGACACAGAGACACAGAGACACTAGGACACTGAGACACTGAGACACAGAGACACAGAGACACTAGGACACTAGGACACTGGGGCACTGGGACACTGGAACACTGAGACACGGAGACACGGAGACACTAGGACACTGAGACACAGAGACACTAGGACACTAGGACACTGAGACACAGAGACACAGAGACACTAGGACACTAGGACACTGGGGCACTGGGACACTGGAACACTGAGACATGGAGAAACGGAGACACAGAGACACTAGGACACTAGGACACTAGGACACTGAGACACTAGGACAATGAGACACTGAGACACTAGGACACTGAGACACTGAGACACTAGGACACTAGGACACTGGGGCACTGGGACACTGGAACACTGAGACACGGAGACACAGGGACACAGAGACACAGAGACACTAGGACACTGGGGCACTGGGACACTGGGACACTGGAACACTGGGACACTGGAACACTGGGACACGGAGACACGGAGACACAGAGACACTAGGACACTAGGCCACTAGGACACTGAGACACTGAGACACAGAGACACTAGGACACTGGGGCACTGGGACACTGGGACACTGGAACACTGGGGCACGGAGACACGGAGACACAGAGACACTAGGACACTAGGACACTGAGACACAGAGACACTAGGACACTGGGGCACTGGGACACTGGGACACTGGAACACTGGGACACGGAGACACGGAGACACAGAGACACTAGGACACTAGGACACTGAGACACAGATACACTAGGACACTAGGACACTGAGACACAGAGACACAGAGACACTAGGACACTAGGACACTAGGACACTGAGACACTGAGACACAGAGACACTAGGACACTGGGGCACTGGGACACTGGGACACTGGAACACTGGGACACGGAGACACGGAGACACAGAGACACTAGGACACTAGGACACTGAGACACTGGGACACTGGAACACTGGGGCACTGGAACACTGGGACACGGAGACACGGAGACACAGAGACACTAGGACACTAGGACACTGAGACACAGAGACACTAGGACACTAGGACACTGAGACACAGAGACACAGAGACACTAGGGCACTAGGACACTGAGACACTGAGACACTAGGACACTGGGACACTGGGACACTGGAACACTGGGACACGGAGACACGGAGGCACAGAGACACAGAGACACGAGGACACGAGGACACTAGGACACTGGAACACTGGGACACGGAGACACAGAGACACAGAGACACAAGGACACTAGGACACTGGGACACGGAGACACGGAGACACAGAGACACTAGGACACGGAGACACTGAGACACTGGAACACTGGGACACGGAGACACTGGGACACGGAGACACAGAGACACTAGGACACTGAGACACTGGAACACTGGGACACTGGAACACGGAGACACGGAGACACAGAGACACTGGAACACTGGGACACTGGGACACGGATACACGGAGACACAGAGACACAGAGACACTAGGACACTAGAACACTGGAACACTGGGACACGGAGACACGGAGACACAGAGACACTAGGACACTAGGACACTGAGACACTGAGACACTGAAACACTGGGACACGGAGACACGGAGACACGGAGGCACAGAGACACAGAGACACGGAGACACAGAGACACTAGGACACTAGGACACTGAGACACTGAGACACTGGAACACGGAGACACGGAGACACAGAGACACAGAGACACTAGGACACTAGGACACTAGGGCACTGAGACACGAGGACACCTAGGACACTAGGACACTGAGACACGAGGACACTGAGACACTGAGACACTAGGACACTAGGTCACTGGGGCACTGGGACACTGGGACACTGGAACACTGAGACACGGAGACACTAGGACACTAGGACACTGAGACACAGAGACACAGAGACACTAGGACACTGAGACACTGAGACACAGAGACACTAGGACACTAGGACACTGGGGCACTGGGACACTGGAACACTGAGACACGGAGACACGGAGACACTAGGACACTGAGACACAGAGACACTAGGACACTAGGACACTGAGACACTGAGACACAGAGACACTAGGACACTAGGACACTGGGGCACTGGGACACTGGAACACTGAGACACGGAGACACTAGGACACTGAGACACAGAGACACTAGGACACTAGGACACTGAGACACAGAGACACAGAGACACTAGGACACTAGGACACTGGGACACTGAGACACTGAGACACTAGGACACTGGGGCACTGGGACACTGGGACACGGAGACACAGAGACACTAGGACACTGGGGCACTGGGACACTGGGACACTGGAGCACTGGGACACTGGAACACTGGGACACGGAGACACGGAGACACAGAGACACTAGGACACTAGGACACTGAGACACAGAGACACTAGGACACTAGGACACTGAGACACAGAGACACAGAGACACTAGGGCACTAGGACACTGAGACACTGAGACACTAGGACACTGGGACACTGGAACACTGGGACACGGAGACACCGAGACACCGAGACACAGAGACACAGAGACACAGAGACACAAGGACACGAGGACACTAGGACACTGGAACACTGGGACACGGAGACACAGAGACACAAGGACACTAGGACACTGGGACACGGAGACACAGAGACACTAGGACACTGAGACACTGGAACACTGGAACACTGGGACACGGAGACACTGGGTCACGGAGACACAGAGACACTAGGACACTGAGACACTGAGACACTGAAACACTGGGACACGGAGACACGGAGGCACAGAGACACGGAGACACAGAGACACAGAGACACTAGGACACTAGGGCACTGAGACACGAGGACACCTAGGACACTAGGACACTGAGACACGAGGACACTGAGACACTGAGACACTAGGACACTAGGTCACTGGGGCACTGGGACACTGGAACACTGGAACACTGAGACACGGAGACACTAGGACACTGAGACACAGAGACACAGAGACACTAGGTCACTAGGACACTGAGACACTGAGACACAGAGACACTAGGACACTAGGGCACTGGGACACAGAGACACATCGACACTAGGACACTAGGACACTAGGACTCTGAGACACAGAGACACAGAGACACTAGGACACTAGGACACTGAGACACTGAGACACTAGGACACTAGGGCACTGGGACACTGGAACACTGAGACCACAAAAAGTTGTTGAGGCCAATTCACTAAATATATTCAAAAAGGTGTTAGATGAGGTCCTTACTACTAGGGGGATCAAGGGGTATGGCGAGAAAGCAGGAATGGGGTACTGAAGTTAAATGTTCAGCCATGAACTCATTGAATGGCGGTGCAGGCTAGAAGGGCCGAATGGCCTACTCCTGCACCTCTTTTCTATGTTTCTATGACACGGAGACACGGAGACACGGAGACACAGAGACACTAGGACACTAGGACACAGAGACACTAGGACACTAGGACACTGAGACACTAGGACACTGAGACACTGAGACACTAGGACACTGAGACACAGAGACACTAGGACACTAGGACACTGGGGCACTGGGACACTGGAACACTGAGACATGGAGAAACGGAGACACAGAGACACTAGGACACTAGGACACTAGGACACTGAGACACTAGGACACTGAGACACTGAGACACTAGGACACTGAGACACTGAGACACAGAGACACTAGGACACTAGGACACTGGGGCACTGGGACACTGGAACACTGAGACACGGAGACACAGGGACACAGAGACACTGAGACACTAGGACACTGGGGCACTGGGACACTGGAACACTGGAACACTGAGACACAGAGACACAGAGACACAGAGACACTAGGACACTAGGACACTGGGGCACTGGGACACTGGAACACTGAGACACTGAGACACGGAGACACGGAGACACAGGGACACAGAGACACAGAGACACTGAGACACAGAGTCACAGAGACACTGGTTCACTGAGACACAGAGACACAGAGACACTGATTCACTGGGACACTGAGACACTGAGACACAGAGACACTAGGACACTGGGACAGTGTGGCACTGAGACACTGAGATACTAGGACACTGGGAGACTGAGACACTAGGACACTGAAACACTGGGACACAGAGACACTGAGACACGTAGACAATAGGACACTGGGGCACTGGGGCACTGAGTCACTGAGGCACAGAGACACTAGGACACTAGGACACTGGGGCACTGGGACACTGGAACACTGAGACATGGAGAAACGGAGACACAGAGACACAGAGACACTAGGACACTAGGACACTAGGACACGGAGACACAGAGACACTAGGACACTGAGACACTGGAACACTGGAACACTGGGACACGGAGACACTGGGTCACGGAGACACAGAGACACTAGGACACTGAGACACTGAGACACTGAAACACTGGGACACGGAGACACGGAGGCACAGAGACACAGAGACACGGAGACACAGAGACACAGAGACACTAGGACACTAGGACACTAGGGCACTGAGACACGAGGACACCTAGGACACTAGGACACTGAGACACGAGGACACTGAGACACTGAGACACTAGGACACTAGGTCACTGGGGCACTGGGACACTGGAACACTGGAACACTGAGACACGGAGACACTAGGACACTGAGACACAGAGACACAGAGACACTAGGACACTAGGACACTGAGACACTGAGACACAGAGACACTAGGACACTAGGGCACTGGGACACAGAGACACATCGACACTAGGACACTAGGACACTAGGACTCTGAGACACAGAGACACAGAGACACAGAGACACTAGGACACTAGGACACTGAGACACTGAGACACTAGGACACTAGGGCACTGGGACACTGGAACACTGAGACCACAAAAAGTTGTTGAGGCCAATTCACTAAATATATTCAAAAAGGTGTTAGATGAGGTCCTTACTACTAGGGGGATCAAGGGGTATGGCGAGAAAGCAGGGGTGGGGTACTGAAGTTAAATGTTCAGCCATGAACTCATTGAATGGCGGTGCAGGCTAGAAGGGCCGAATGGCCTACTCCTGCACCTCTTTTCTATGTTTCTATGACACGGAGACACGGAGACACGGAGACACAGAGACACTAGGACACTAGGACACTGAGACACTAGGACACTGAGACACAGAGACACAGAGACACTAGGACACTAGGACACTGAGACACGAGGACACTGAGACACTGAGACACTAGGACACTGAGACACAGAGACACTAGGACACTAGGACACTGGGGCACTGGGACACTGGAACACTGAGACATGGAGAAACGGAGACACAGAGACACTAGGACACTAGGACACTAGTACACTGAGACACTAGGACACTGAGACACTGAGACACTAGGACACTGAGACACTGAGACACAGAGACACTAGGACACTAGGACACTGGGGCACTGGGACACTGGAACACTGAGACACGGAGACACAGGGACACAGAGACACTGAGACACTAGGACACTGGGGCACTGGGACACTGGAACACTGGAACACTGAGACACAGAGACACAGAGACACAGAGACACTAGGACACTAGGACACTGGGGCACTGGGACACTGGAACACTGAGACACTGAGACACGGAGACACGGAGACACAGGGACACAGAGACACAGAGACACTGAGACACAGAGTCACAGAGACACTGGTTCACTGAGACACAGAGACACAGAGACACTGATTCACTGGGACACTGAGACACTGAGACACAGAGACACTAGGACACTGGGACAGTGTGGCACTGAGACACTGAGATACTAGGACACTGGGAGACTGAGACACTAGGACACGGAAACACTGGGACACAGAGACACTGAGACACGTAGACAATAGGACACTGGGGCACTGGGGCACTGAGTCACTGAGGCACAGAGACACTAGGACACTAGGACACTGGGGCACTGGGACACTGGAACACTGAGACATGGAGAAACGGAGACACAGAGACACAGAGACACTAGGACACTAGGACACTAGGACACTAGGACACTGAGACACTAGGGCACTGAGACACTGAGACACTAGGACACTGAGACACTGAGACACTAGGACACTAGGACACTGGGGCACTGGGACACTGGAACACTGAGACACGGAGACACAGGGACACAGAGACACAGAGACACTAGGACACTGGGGCACTGGGACACTGGGACACTGGAACACTGGGACACTGGAACACTGGGACACGGAGACACGGAGACACAGAGACACTAGGACACTAGGCCACTAGGACACTGAGACACAGAGACACTAGGACACTGGGGCACTGGGACACTGGGACACTGGAACACTGGGACACGGAGACACGGAGACACAGAGACACTAGGACACTAGGACACTGAGACACAGAGACACTAGGACACTAGGACACTGAGACACAGAGACACAGAGACACTAGGACACAGAGACACTAGGACACTGGGGCACTGGGACACTGGGACACTGGAACACTGGGACACGGAGACACGGAGACACAGAGACACTAGGACACTAGGACACTGAGACACAGATACACTAGGACACTAGGACACTGAGACACAGAGACACAGAGACACTAGGACACTAGGACACTGAGACACTGAGACACAGAGACACTAGGACACTGGGGCACTGGGACACTGGGACACTGGAACACTGGGACACGGAGACACGGAGACACAGAGACACTAGGACACTAGGACACTGAGACACAGAGACACTAGGGCACTAGGACACTGAGACACAGAGACACAGATACACTAGGACACAGAGACACTAGGACACTGGGGCACTGGGACACTGGGACACTGGAACACTGGGACACGGAGACACGGAGACACAGAGACACTAGGACACTAGGACACTGAGACACAGATACACTAGGACACTAGGACACTAGGACACTGAGACACAGAGACACAGAGACACTAGGACACTGAGACACTGAGACACAGAGACACTAGGACACTGGGGCACTGGGACACTGGGACACTGGAACACTGGGACACGGAGACACAGAGTCACAGAGACACAGAGCCACTAGGACACTAGGACACTGAGACACTGAGACACAGAGACACTAGGACACTGGGGCACTGGGACACTGGGACACTGGAACACTGGGACACGGAGACACGGAGACACAGAGACACTAGGACACTAGGACACTGAGACACTGGGACACTGGGACACTGGGGCACTGGAACACTGGGACACGGAGACACGGAGACACAGAGACACTAGGACACTAGGACACTGAGACACAGAGACACTAGGACACTAGGACACTGAGACACAGAGACACAGAGACACTAGGGCACTAGGACACTGAGACACTGAGACACTAGGACACTGGGACACTGGGACACTGGAACACTGGGACACGGAGACACGGAGACACAGAGACACAGAGACACGAGGACACGAGGACACTGGAACACTGGGACACGGAGACACAGAGACACAGAGACACAAGGACACTAGGACACTGGGACACGGAGACACGGAGACACAGAGACACTAGGACACGGAGACACTGAGACACTGGAACACTGGGACACGGAGACACTGGGACACGGAGACACTGAGACACTGGAACACTGGGACACTGGAACACGGAGACACGGAGACACAGAGACACTGGAACACTGGGACACTGGGACACGGATACACGGAGACACAGAGACACAGAGACACTAGGACACTAGAACACTGGAACACTGGGACACGGAGACACGGAGACACAGAGACACTAGGACACTAGGACACTGAGACACTGAGACACTGAAACACTGGGACACGGAGACACGGAGACACGGAGGCACAGAGACACAGAGACACGGAGACACAGAGACACTAGGACACTAGGACACTGAGACACTGAGACACTGGAACACGGAGACACGGAGACACAGAGACACAGAGACACTAGGACACTAGGACACTAGGGCACTGAGACACGAGGACACCTAGGACACTAGGACACTGAGACACGAGGACACTGAGACACTGAGACACTAGGACACTAGGTCACTGGGGCACTGGGACACTGGAACACTGGAACACTGAGACACGGAGGCACTAGGACACTAGGACACTGAGACACTGAGACACAGAGACACTAGGACACTGGGGCACTGGGACACTGGGACACTGGAACACTGGGACACGGAGACACAGAGTCACAGAGACACAGAGCCACTAGGACACTAGGACACTGAGACACTGAGACACAGAGACACTAGGACACTGGGGCACTGGGACACTGGGACACTGGAACACTGGGACACGGAGACACGGAGACACAGAGACACTAGGACACTAGGACACTGAGACACTGGGACACTGGGACACTGGGGCACTGGAACACTGGGACACGGAGACACGGAGACACAGAGACACTAGGACACTAGGACACTGAGACACAGAGACACTAGGACACTAGGACACTGAGACACAGAGACACAGAGACACTAGGGCACTAGGACACTGAGACACTGAGACACTAGGACACTGGGACACTGGGACACTGGAACACTGGGACACGGAGACACGGAGACACAGAGACACAGAGACACGAGGACACGAGGACACTGGAACACTGGGACACGGAGACACAGAGACACAGAGACACAAGGACACTAGGACACTGGGACACGGAGACACGGAGACACAGAGACACTAGGACACGGAGACACTGAGACACTGGAACACTGGGACACGGAGACACTGGGACACGGAGACACAGAGACACTAGGACACTGAGACACTGGAACACTGGGACACTGGAACACGGAGACACGGAGACACAGAGACACTGGAACACTGGGACACTGGGACACGGATACACGGAGACACAGAGACACAGAGACACTAGGACACTAGAACACTGGAACACTGGGACACGGAGACACGGAGACACAGAGACACTAGGACACTAGGACACTGAGACACTGAGACACTGAAACACTGGGACACGGAGACACGGAGACACGGAGGCACAGAGACACAGAGACACGGAGACACAGAGACACTAGGACACTAGGACACTGAGACACTGAGACACTGGAACACGGAGACACGGAGACACAGAGACACAGAGACACTAGGACACTAGGACACTAGGGCACTGAGACACGAGGACACCTAGGACACTAGGACACTGAGACACGAGGACACTGAGACACTGAGACACTAGGACACTAGGTCACTGGGGCACTGGGACACTGGAACACTGGAACACTGAGACACGGAGGCACTAGGACACTAGGACACTGAGACACAGAGACACTAGGACACTGAGACACTGAGACACAGAGACACAGAGACACTAGGACACTAGGACACTGGGGCACTGGGACACTGGAACACTGAGACACGGAGACACGGAGACACTAGGACACTGAGACACAGAGTCACTAGGACACTAGGACACTGAGACACAGAGACACAGATTCACTGGGACACTGAGACACTGAGACACAGAGACACTAGGACACTGGGACAGTGTGGCACTGAGACACTGAGATACTAGGACACTGGGAGACTGAGACACTAGGACACTGAAACACTGGGACACAGAGACACTGAGACACGTAGACAATAGGACACTGGGCACTGGGACACTGAGTCACTGAGGCACAGAGACACAGAGACACTGGTTCACTGGGACACTGAGACACTGAGACAGAGACACAGAGACACTGGTTCACTGGGACACTGAGACACTGAAACACAGCGATACTACGACACTGGGACACTGGGACAGTGTGGCACTGAGATACTAGGACACTGGGAGACTGAGACACTAGGACACTGAAACACTGGGACACAGAGACACTGAGACACGTAGACAATAGGACACTGGGGCACTGGGACACTGAGGCACTGAGACACAGAAACACAGGGACATGGAGACAATACGACACTGAGGCACAGAGTCACAGAGACACAGAGACACAGAGACACAGGGACACAGGGACACATGGACACAGGGACACAGAGACACTGGGACACTGGGAAACTGGGACACTGAAGCACAGAGACACCGAGACACTAGGACACTGGGGCACTGCGACACTGTGACACTGTGACACTGGGACACTGAGGCACTAGGACACTATGACACTAGGACACTGAAACACTGGGACACAGAGACACTGAGACACGGAGACAATAGGACACTGGGACACTGAGGCACTGAGTCACAGAGACACAGAGACACTGGGACACTGGGACACAGAGACACAGAGACATGAAGACATGGAGACACTAGGACACTGGGACACTGGGTCACTGAGACACGGAGATACAGAAACACAGAGGCACGAGGACACTGGGACACAGAGACACAGATATACTTGGGCTCTGTGATACAGAGACACAGAGACACTCGGACACTGGGAGACAGAGAGACTGAGACACAGAGACACAGACACACTAGGACACTGGGACATAGAGACACATAGACGCAGTTACACAGATACAGAGAGACACTAGTACACTGGGACACAGAGATACAGAGACACTGGGACACAGAGACACAGAGACACTAGGAGACTGGGACACAGAGGCACAGAGACACAGGCACACTAGTACTCTGGGACACAGTGTCCCAGTGTCTCTGTGTTTCTGTGTCCCAGTGTCCTAATGTCTCTGTGTCTCTGTGTCTCAGTGCCCCCGTATTCCAGTGTCCCAGCGTCTCAGTGTCCCAGTGTCTCTTTATCTCTGTGTTCCAGTGTCCTAGTGTCCCAGTGTCTCTGTGTCTCTGTGTCTCTGTGTCTCAGTGCCCCAGTTTCTCTGTGTCTCTGTGTCCCAGTGTCCTAGTGCCCCTGTGTCTCTGTGGCTCTGTGTACCTGTGTCCTAGTGTCTCTGTGTCTCTGTGTTCCAGTGTCCCAGTGTCTTTGTGTCGCTGTTTCCCAGTGTCTCTGTGTCTCTGGTTCTAAGTGTCCCAGTGTCTCTGTGTCTCTGTGGCTCTGTGTACCTGTGTCCTAGTGTCTCTGTGTTCCAGTGTCCCAGTGTCTTTGTGTCGCTGTTTCCCAGTGTACTCGTGACTCTGTGTCTCTGTGTAACTGTGTCTCTTTGTCTCTGTGTCTTAGTGCCTCAGTGTCCCTGTGTTCCAGTGTCCCAGTGTCTCTGCTTCCCAGTGTCCTAGTGTCTTTGTGCCTCTGTGTCTCTGTGTCTCTGTGTCTCAGTCTCTCAGTGTCCCAGTGTTCCAGTGTCCCAGTGTTGCTGTATATCTGTGTCCCAGTGTCCTAGTGTCTCTGTGTCTCTGTGTCCCAGTGTCTCTGTGTCTATGTGTCTCTGTATCTCGCTGTCCCAGTGTGCTAGTGTATCTGTGTCTCTGTGTCTCTCTGTCCCAGAGTCCTAGTGTCACAATGTCTCTGTGTCTCTGTGTACCAGTGTATTAGTGTCTCTGTGCCTCTGTGTCTCTTTGTCCCAGTGTCCTTGTGTCTCTGTGTCTCTGTGCCTCTGTGTCTCAGTGTCCCCGTGTCTCTTTGTCTCTGTGTCCCAGTGTCCTAGTGCCTCTGTGTCTCTGTATCCCAGTGTTCTAGTTGCTCTGTGTCTCTGTGTCCCAGTGCCTGCGTCTCTGTGTCCCAGTGTCCTAGTGTCTCTGTGTCTCTTTGTCCCAGTATAGTTGTGTTTCTGACATCTCTGTGTCTCTGTGTCTCAGTGCCCCAGTTTCTCTGTGTCTCTGTGTCCCAGTGTCCTCATGTCTCTGTGTCTCTGTGTCTCTCTGTCCCAATGTCCTAGTGCCTCTGTGTCTCAGTGTCTCTGTGTCTCTGTGTTCCAGTGTCCTCGTGTCTTTGTGTCGCTGTGTCCCAGTGTCCTAGTGTCTCTGTGTCTCTGTGTCTCCCTGTCCCAATGTCCTAGTGTCTCTGTGTCTCAGTGTCTCTGTGTCCCAGTGTACTAGTGTCTCTGTATCTCAGTGTCCCAGTGTCTCAGTGTCTCTGTCTCTCAGTGTACTAGTGTCTCTGAGTCTCTGCGTACCAGTGTCCTAGTGTCTCCATGTCTCCGTGTCTCAGTGTCCCAGTGTCTCTGTGTCTCTGTGTCTGTATTTCTGTGCCCCAGTGTCCTAGTGTCTCTGTGTCACTGTATGTATGCGATTCAGTGCCTCAGTGTCTCAATGCCCCGGTGTCCCAGTGCCCCAGTGTCTCTGTCCCTCTGTGTCCCAGTGTACCAGTGTCCTAGTGTCTCTGTGTCTCTCTGTAACTGTGTCTCTGTGTCTCAGTGTCCTAGTGTCCTAGTGTCTCTGTGTCTCATTGCCTCCGTGTCTCAGTCTCGCAGTGTCCCAGTGTTCCAGTGTCCCATTGTCTCTGTGTCCCAGTGTCCAAGTGTCTCTGTGTGTCCATGTCCTTGTGTCTCTGTGCCTCATTGTCTCAGTGTCTCTTTGTCTCTGTGTCCCATTGTCCTAGTGTCACTGTGTCTCTGTGTCTCTTTGTCCCACTATCCTAGTGTCTCTGTGACTCACTGTCCCAGTGTCTCTGTGTCTCTGTGTTACTGTGCCTATGTGATTCAGTGTCTCCATGTCTCTGTGTCTCAGTGTCCCAGTGTCGCTGTGTCTCTGTGTCTCTGTATTTCTGTGCCCCAGTGTCCTAGTGTCTCTGTGTCATTGTATGTATGCGATTCAGTGCCTCAGTGTCTCAATGCCCCAGTGTCCCAGTGCCCCAGTGTCTCTGTGCATCTGGGTCCCAGTGTCCTAGTGTCTCTGTGTCTCTCTGTAACTGTGTCTCTGTGTTCCAGTGTCGCAGTGTCCGAGTGTCTCTGTGCCACTGTGTCCCAGTGTCCTAGTGTCTCTGTGTCCCATTGTATCTGTGTCTCTGTGTCCCAGTTTCCTAGTGTATCTGTGTCTCTGTGTCCCAGTGTCCTTGTGTCTCTGTGTCCCAGTGACTGTGTCTCTGTGTCCCAGTGTCCCAGTGTATTGGTGTCTCTCTGTCCCAGTGTAGTAGTGTATCAGTGTCTCTGTGTAACTGTGTCTCTGTGTCTTAGTGTCCTATTGTCCTAGTGTCTCTGTGTCTCTTTGTCTCTGTGTCTCTTTGTCTCTGTGTCCCAGTGTCTCTGTGTCTCTATGTCTCTGTGTCCCAGTGTCCCAGTGTCTCTGTGTCTCTATGTCTCTGTGTCCCAGTGTCCCAGTGTCCTATTGTCTCTGTGTCACTGTGTCACTGTGTCTATGTGATTCAGTGTTTCAGTGTCTCAGTGTCCCAGTGTCCAAGTGTCACTGTGCCTCTGTGTCCCAGTGTCCTAGTGTCTCTGTGTCTCTCTGTAACTGTGTCTCTGTGTCTTAGTGTCCTAATTGTCCATTCTCTCTGTGTCTCTTTGTCTCTGTGTCTCTTTGTCTCTGTGTCCCAGTGTCCCAGAGAGGCGGGAGTCGAGAGAGGCAGCGGCCTATAAAAGGCTCAGCAGTCCGGGGAGCGTCGAGAGAGGCGGGAGTCGAGAGAGGCAGCGGCCTATAAAAGGCTCAGCAGTCCGGGGAGCGTCGAGAGAGGTGTACTTGTGCAGCTCCAGCTGAGAGAAGTCAAAAAAGAAGTAGAAAGAAATCAAAAGGTGACGTCACAGCCAACGTGGTAAGTGATTGGCTGCTGATTGGTGAGTAGTTTTTCTTTTTCTTTATTAGTCAGTAACTTTTAACATTGTTGTCGGCAATTTAAGTGTATCTAAGGGTTAAGTCATGGCAGGACAGCTCGGTCACGTGATATGCTCCTCCTGTACCATGTGGGAACACGGGGACAACACCAGTGTCCCTGACATGTGCGGGAAGTGTGTCCACCTCCGGCTCCTGACGGTCCGCGTTGCGGAGTTGGAGCTGAGGGTGGATTCACTCTGGAGCATCCACGATGCTGAGAATGACGTGAGTATCACGTGTAGCGAGTTGGTCTTACCGCAGGAGAAGGGTCCACAGCCAGCGAGGGAATGGAAGACCAGCAGGAAGAGTAGTGCAAGGAAGGTAGTGCAGGGGTCCCCTGTGGTCATCCCACTGCAAAACAGATACACTGCTTTGAGTGCTGTTGAGGGGGATGACTCATCAGGAGAGGGCAGCAGCAGCCAAGTTCATGGCACCGTGGCTGGCTCTGTTGCACAGGAGGGCAGGAAAAAGAGTGGGCGAGCGATAGTGATAGGGGATTCAATTGTAAGGGGAATAGATAGGCGTTTCTGAGGCCGCAACCGAGACTCCAGGATGGTATGTTGCCTCCCTGGTGCAAGGGTCAAGGATGTCTCGGAGCGGGTGCAGGACATTCTAAAAAGGGAGGGAGAACAGCCAGTTGTCGTGGTGCACGTTGGTACCAATGACATAGGTAAAAAAAGGGATGAGTCCTACGAAATGAATTTAAGGAGCTAGGAGCTAAATTAAAAAGTAGGACCTCAAAAGTAGTAATCTCGGGATTGCTACCAGTGCCACGTGCTAGTCAGAGTAGGAATCGCAGGTTAGCTCAGATGAATACGTGGCTTGAGCAATGGTGCAGCAGGGAGGGATTCAAATTCCTGGGGCATTGGAACCGGTTCTGGGGGAGGTGGGACCAGTACAATCCGGACGGTCTGCACCTGGGCAGAATCGGAACCAATGTTCTCGGGGGAGTGTTTGCTAGTGCTGTTGGGGAGGAGTTAAACTAATATGGCAGGGGGATGGGAACCAATGCAGGGAGATAGAGGGAAACAAAAAGGAGGCAAAAACAAAAGACAGAAAGGAGATGAGGAAAAGTGGAGGGCAGAGAAACCCAAGGCAAAGAACAAAAAGGGCCATTGTACAGCAAAATTCTAAAAGGACAGAGGGTGTTAAAAAAACAAGCCTAAAGGCTTTGTGTCTTAATGTAAGGAGTATCCGCAATAAGGTGGATGAATTAACTGTGCAAATAGATGTTAACAAATATGATGTGATTGGGATTACGGAGACGTGGCTCCAGGATGATCAGGGCTGGGAACTCAACATCCAGGGGTATTCAACATTCAGGAAGGATAGAATAAAAGGAAAAGGAGGTGGGGTAGCATTGCTGGTTAAGGAGGAGATTAAGGCAATAGTTAGGAAGGACATTAGCTTGGATGATGTGGAATCTATATGGGTAGAGCTGCAGAACACCAAATGGCAAAAAACGTTAGTGGGAGTTGTGTACAGACCTCCAAACAGTAGTAGTGATGTTGGGGAGGGCATCAAACATGAAATTAGGGGTGCGTGCAATAAAGGTGCAGCAGTTATAATGGGTGACTTTAATATGCACATAGATTGGGCTAACCAAACTGGAAGCAATACGGTGGAGGAGGATTTCCTGGAGTGCATAAGGGATGGTTTTTTAGACCAATATGTCGAGGAACCAACTAGGGGGGAGGCCATCTTAGACTGGGTGTTATGTAATGAGAGAGGATTAATTAGCAATCTCGTTGTGCGAGGCCCCTTGGGGAAGAGTGACCATAATATGGTGGAATTCTGCATTGGGATGGAGAATGAAACAGTTAATTCAGAGACCATGGTCCAGAACTTAAAGAAGGCTAACTTTGAAGGTATGAGGCGTGAATTGGCTGGGATGGATTGGCGAATGATACTTAAGGGATTGACTGTGGATGGGCAATGGCAGACATTTAGAGACCGCATGGATGAACTACAACAATTGTACATTCCTGTCTGTCATAAAAATAAAAAAGGGAAGGTGGCTCAACCGTGGCTATCAAGGGAAATCAGGGATAGTATTAAAACCAAGGAAGTGGCATACAAATTGGCCAGAAATAGCAGCGAACCTGGGGACTGGGAGAAATTTAGAACTCAGCAGAGGAGGACAAAGGGTTTGATTAGGGCAGGGAAAATGGAGTATGAGAAGAAGCTTGCAGGGAACATTAAGACGGATTGCAAAAGTTTCTATAGATATGTAAAGAGAAAAAGGTTAGTAAAGACAAACGTAGGTCCCCTGCAGTCAGAATCAGGGGAAGTCATAACGGGGAACAAAGAAATGGCGGACCAATTGAACAAGTACTTTGGTTCGGTATTCACGAAGGAGGACACGAACAACCTTCCGGTTATAAAAGGGGTCGGGGGGTCTAGTAAGGAGGAGGAACTGAGGGAAATCCTTATTAGCCGGGAAATTGTGTTGGGGAAATTGATGGGATTGAAGGCCGATAAATCCCCAGGGCCTGATGGACTGCATCCCAGAGTACTTAAGGAGATGGCCTTGGAAATAGTGGATGCGTTGACAGTCATTTTCCAACATTCCATTGACTCTGGATCAGTTCCTATGGAGTGGAGGGTAGCCAATGTAACCCCACTTTTTAAAAAAGGAGGGAGAGAGAAAACAGGGAATTATAGACCGGTGAGCCTGACATCGGTAGTGGGTAAAATGATGGAATCAATTATTAAGGATGTCATAGCAGTGCATTTGGAAAGAGGTGACATGATAGGTCCAAGTCAGCATGGATTTGTGAAAGGGAAATCATGCTTGACAAATCTTCTGGAATTTTTTGAGGATGTTTCCAGTAGAGTGGACAAGGGAGAACCAGTTGATGTGGTATATTTGGACTTTCAGAAGGCGTTCGACAAGGTCCCACACAAGATATTGATGTGCAAAGTTAGAGCACATGGGATTGGGGGTAGTGTACTGACATGGATTGAGAACTGGTTGTCAGACAGGAAGCAAAGAGTAGGAGTAAATGGGTACTTTTCAGAATGGCAGGCAGTGACTAGTGGGGTACTGCAAGGTTCTGTGCTGGGGCCCCAGCTGTTTACACTGTACATTAATGAGTTAGATGAGGGGATTAAATGTAGTATCTCCAAATTTGCGGATGACACTAAGTTGGGTGGCAGTGTGAGCTGCGAGGAGGATGCTGTGAGGCTGCAGAGCGACTTGGATAGGTTAGGTGAGTGGGCAAATGCATGGCAGATGAAGTATAATGTGGATAAATGTGAGGTTATCCACTTTGGTGGTAAAAACAGAGAGACAGACTATTATCTGAATGGTGACAGATTAGGAAAAGGGGAGGTGCAAAGAGACCTGGGTGTCATGGTACATCAGTCATTGAAGGTTGGCATGCAGGTGCAGCAGGCGGTTAAGAAAGCAAATGGCATGTTGGCCTTCATAGCAAGGGGATTTGAGTACAGGGGCAGGGAGGTGTTGCTACAGTTGTACAGGGCATTGGTGAGGCCACACCTGGAGTATTGTGTACAGTTTTGGTCTCCTAACCTGAGGAAGGACATTCTTGCTATTGAGGGAGTGCAGCGAAGGTTCACCAGACTGATTCCCGGGATGGCGGGACTGACCTATCAAGAAAGACTGGATCAACTGGGCTTGTATTCACTGGAGTTCAGAAGAATGAGAGGGGACCTCATAGAAACATTTAAAATTCTGACGGGGTTAGACAGGTTAGATGCAGGAAGAATGTTCCCAATGTTGGGGAAGTCCAGAACCAGAGGTCACAGTCTAAGGATAAGGGGTAAGCCATTTAGGACCGAGATGCAGAGGAACTTCTTCACCCAGAGAGTGGTGAACCTGTGGAATTCTCTACCACAGAAAGTTGTTGAGGCCAATTCACTAAATATATTCAAAAAGGAGTTAGATGAGGTCCTTACTACTAGGGGGATCAAGGGGTATGGCGAGAAAGCAGGAATGGGGTACTGAAGTTGAATGTACAGCCATGAACTCATTGAATGGCGGTGCAGGCTAGAAGGGCCGAATGGCCTACTCCTGCACCTATTTTTCTATGTTTCTATGTTTCTATGTTTCTATGTCCCAGTGTGTCTGTGTCTCTGTATCTCTGTGTCCCAGTGTCCCAGTGTCCTAGTGTCTCTGTGTCTCTGTGTCTCTGTGTCTCAGTGGCCCAGTGTCTCTGTGTATCTGTGTCTCTGTGTCCCAGTGTCCCAGTGCCCCAGTGTCCTATTGCACTAGTGTCTCTGTGTCTCTTTGTCTCTGTGTCCCAGTGTCCCAGTGTCCCAGTGTCTCAGTGTCTCAGTGTCCCAGTGTCTGTGTCCCAGTGTATCGGTGTCTCTCTGGCCCAGTGTAGTAGTGTATCAGTGTCTCCGTGTCTCTGTGTCTCTGTGTAACTGTGTCTCTGTGTCTCTGTGTCTTAGTGTCCGATTGTCCTCGTGTCTCTGTGTCTCTTTGTCTCTGTGTCTCTTTGTCTCTGTGTCCCAGTGTCCCAGTGCCCCAGTGTCTCTGTGTCACTGTGTCTATGTGATTCAGTGTTTCAGTGACTCAGTGTCCCAGTGTCCCAGTGTCACTGTGCCTCTGTGTCCCAGTGTCCTAGTGTATCTGTGTCTCTGTGTAACTGTGTAACTGTGTCTCTGTGTCTCTGTGTCTTAGTGTCCTATTGCCCTAGTGTCTCTGTGTCTCTGTGTCTCTTTGTCTCTGTGTCCCAGTGTCCCAGTGTCTCTGTGTCTCTGTGTCCCAGTGTCCCAGTGTCCCAGTGTCCTAGTGTCCTAGTGTCCTAGTGTCCTAGTGTCTCTGTGTCTCAGTGTCCGATTGTCCTAGTGTCTCTGTGTCTCTTTGTCTCTGTGTCTCTTTGTCTCTTTGTCTCTGTGTCCCAGTGTCCCAGTGTCCCAGTGTCTCTGTATCTCTGTGTCTCCATGCCCCGGTGTCCCAGTGTTCCAGTGTCCTATTGTCTCTGTGTCACTGTGTCACTGTGTCTATGTGATTCAGTGTTTCAGTGACTCAGTGTCCCAGTGTCACTGTGCCTCTGCGTCCCAGTGTCCTAGTGTCTCTGTGTCTCTGTGTAACTGTGTCTCTGTGTCTCTGTGTCTTAGTGTCCTATTGCCCTAGTGTCTCTGTGTCTCTTTGTCTCTGTGTCTCTTTGTCTCTGTGTCCTAGTGTCCCAGTGTCCCAGTGTCTCTGTGTCTCTGTGTCCCAGTGTCCCAGTGTCCTAGTGTCCCAGTGTCCTAGTGTCCTAGTGTCTCTGTGTCTCTGTGTCCCAGTGTCTCTTTGTCTCTTTGTCTCTGTGTCTCTTTGTCTCTGTGTCTCTGTGTCTCTGTGTCCCAGTGTCCCAGTGTCTCTGTGTCTCTGTGTCTCTGTGTCCCAGTGTCCCAGTGTCCCAGTGTCCGAGTGTCTCTGTGTCTCTGTGTCTCTGTGTCCCAGTGTCTCTGTGTCTCGCTGTCCCAGTATGCTAGTGTATCTGTGTCCCAGTGTTCCAGTGTTCCAGTGTCCCATTGTCTCTGTGTCTCTATGTCCCAGTGTCGTAGTGCCTCTGTGTGTCCGTGTCTCAGTGTCCCAGTGTCTCTGTGTCTCTGTGTCCCATTGTCCTAGTATCTCTGTGACTCTGTGTCCCAGTGTCCTAGTGTCTCTGTGTCTCTGTGTCACTGTATCACTGTGTCTCTTTGTCCCAGTATCCTAGTGTCTCTGTGTCTCACTGTCCCAGTGTCTCTGTGTTACTGTGCCTATGTGATTCAGTGTCTCCATGTCTCAGTGTTCCAGTGTCGCAGTGTCTGAATGTCTCTGTGCCATTGTGTCCAAGTGTCCTAGTGTCTCTGTGTCTCTGTGTCCCATTGTCTCTGTGTCTCTGTGCCCCAGTGTCCTAGTGTTTCTGTGGCTCTGTGTCTCTGTGTCTCTGTGTCCCAGTGTCCTTGTGTCCTCTGTGTTACTGTGTCGGTGGCTCTGTGTCCCAGTGTATTGGTGTCTCTCTGTCCCGGTGTAGTAGTGTCTCAGTGTCTCTGTGTCTCTGTATCTCAGTGTCCCAGTGTCTCTGTGCCTCTGTGTCCCAATGTCCCAGTGTCCTATTGTCTCTGTGTCACTGTGTCACTGTGTTTATGTGATTCAGTGTCTCAGTGTCTCAGTGTCCCAGTGTTCCAGTGTCGCTGTGCCTCTGTGTCCAAGTGTCCAAGTGTCCAAGTATCCAAGTGTCCAAGTGTCTAAGTGTCTCTGTGTCTCTGTGTAACTGTGTCTCTTTGTCTCTGTGTCCCAGTGTCTCTGTGTCTCTGTGTCCCAATGTCCCAGTGTCTCTGTGTCTCTGTGTCTCGCTGTCCCAGTATGCTAGTGTATCTGTGTCCCAGTGTTCCAGTGTCCCATTGTCTCTGTGTCTCTATGTCCCAGTGTCGTAGTGTCTCTGTGTGTCCGTGTCTCAGTGTCCCAGTGTCTCTGTGTCTCTGTGTGCCTGTGTCCTAGTATCTCTGTGCCTCTGTGTCCCAGTGTCCCAGTGTCCTAGTGTCTCTGTGTCTTTGTATAACTGTGTCTCAGTGTCTCAGTGTCCCAGTGTCCCAGTGTCCCAGTGTCTCTGTGTCTCTGTGTCCCAGTGCCCCAGTGTCTCTGTGTCTCTGTGTGCCTGTGTCCTAGTATCTCTGTGCCTTTGTGTCCCAGTGTCCCAGTATCCTAGTGTCTCTGTGTCTTTGTGTAACTGTGTCTCAGTGTCTCAGTGTCCCAGTGTCCCAGTGTCTCTGTGTCTCTGTGTCCCAGTGCCCCAGTGTCTCTGTGTCTCTGTGTCCCAGTGTCCTAGTGTCCTTGTGTCGCTGTGTCTCCGTGTCCCAGTGTCTCTGTGTCTCTGTGTCGCGCTGTCCCAGTGTGCTAGTGTAGCTGTTTCTCTGTGCCCCAGTGTTCCAGTGTCCCATTGTCTCTGTGTCTCTGTGTCTCTGTGTTCCTGTGTCCTAGTGTCTCTGTGTCCCAGTATCTCTTTGTCTCTGTGTCCCATTGTCCTAGTATCTCCATGTCTCTGTGTCCCAGTGTACTAGTGTCTCTGTGTCTCTGTGTCTCTTTGTCCCAGTATCCTAGTGTCTCTGTGTCTCAGTGTCCCAGTGTCCTAGTGCATCTGTGTAGCTGTGTCTCTGTGTCCCAGTGTCCTCGTGTCTCTGTGTCTCTGTGTCCCAGTGTCTGTGTCTCTGTGTGTCCTAGTGTCTCTGTGTCCCAGTGTCTCTTTGTCTCTGTGTCCCATTGTCCTAGTATCTCCATGTCTCTGTGTCCCAGTGTACTAGTGTCGCTATGTCTCTGTGTCTCTTTGTCCCAGTATCCTAGTGTCTCTGTGTCTCAGTGTCCCAGTGTCCTAGTGCATCTGTGTAGCTGTGTCTCTGTGTCCCAGTGTCCTCGTGTCTCTGTGTCCCAGTGTCCTCGTGTCTCTGTGTCTCTGTGTCCCAGTGTCTGTGTCTCTGTGTGTCCTAGTGTCTCTGTGTCCCAGTGTCTCTTTGTCTCTGTGTTCCATTGTCCTAGTATCTCCATGTCTCTGTGTCTCTGTGTCTCTTTGTCCCAGTATCCTAGTGTCTCTGTGTCTCAGTGTCCCAGTGTCCTAGTGCATCTGTGTAGCTGTGTCTCTGTGTCCCAGTGTCCTCGTGTCTCTGTGTCCCAGTGTCCTCGTGTCTCTGTGTCTCTGTGTCCCAGTGGCTGTGTCTCTGTGTGTCCTAGTGTCTCTGTGTCCCAGTGTCTCTTTGTCTCTGTGTCCCATTGTCCTAGTATCTCCATGTCTCTGTGTCCCAGTGTACTAGTGTCTCTGTGTCTCTTTGTCCCAGTATCCTAGTGTATCTGTGTCTCAGTGTCCCAGTGTCCTAGTGCATCTGTGTAGCTGTGTCTCTGTGTCTCTTTGTCCCAGTGTCCTCGTGTCTCTGTGTCCCAGTGTCTGTGTCTCTGTGTCCCAGTGCCCTAGTGTAGCTGTGTCTCTCTCTGTCCCAGTGTAGTAGTGTCTCTGTGCCTCTGTGTCTCTGTGTCTCAGTGTCCCAGTTTCTCTGTGTCTCTGTGTCCCAGTGTCCTAGTGTCTCTGCGTCTCTGTGCCCCAGTGACCTAGTGTCTCTGTGTCTCTGTGTCTCTGTGTCTGTGTGTCCCAGTGTCCTAGCATCTCTGTGGCTATGTGTCCCAGTGTCTCTGTGTCTCTGTGTCTCTGTCTCAGTGTCCTAGTGTCTCTGTGTCTCTCTGTCCCAATGTCCCAGAGTCTCTGTGTCTCAGTGTCCCAGTGTCTCTGTTTCTCAGTGTCCCAGTGTCCCAGTGTTCGAGTGTCTCTGTGTCTCTGTGTCACTGTGTCTATGTGATTCAGTGTCTCAGTGTCTCAGTGTCCCAGTGTTTCTGTGTCCCAGTGTCCTAGTGTCTCTTTGTCTCTGTGTCTCTGTGCAACTGTGTTCCTGTGTCTCTGTGTCTCAGTATATCGCTGTCCACTGAGCTAGTGTCTCTGTGTCCCAATGTCTCTGTGTCCCAATGTCTCTGTGTCCCATTGTCCTAGTGTCTCTGAGTCTCAGTGTCCCAGTGTACCAGTGTCTCAGTGTCTCTGCGTCTCTCTGTACCAGTGTCCTAGTGTCTCTGTGTCTCTGTGTCTCTGTCTCCCAGTGTACTAGTGTCTCTGTGTCTCTGCGTACCAGTGTCCTAGTGTCTCCATGTATCTGTGTCTCTGTCTCTCAGTGTCCCAGTGTCTCTGTGTCTCTGTGTCCCAGTGTCCTAGTGCCTCTGTGTCTCTGTGTCTCTGTGTCTTGCTGTCCCAGTGTCCTAGTGTCTCTTTGTCTCTGTGTATTTTTGTCTCTGTGCCCAGTGTCCCAGTGTCCCAGTGGCCCAGTGTCTCTGTATCTCTGTGTCTCTGTGTCTCCGTGCCCCAGTGTCCCAGTGTCCTATTGTCTCTGTGTCACTGTGTCACTGTGTCTATGTGATTCAGTGTTTCAGTGACTCAGTGTCCCAGTGTCACTGTGTCGCAGTGTCACTGTGTCCCAGTGTCCCAGTGTCCTAGTGTCTCTGTGTCTCTGTGTCCCTGTGTCTCTGTGTCCCAGTGTCCCAGTGTCCCAGTGTCTCTGTGTCTCTGTGTCTCTGTACCCCAGTGTCCCAGTGTCCCAATGTCCCAGTGTCCCAGTGTCCCAGTGTCCCAGTGTCTCTGTGTCTCTGTGTTACCGTGTCCTAGTGTCTCTGTGTCCCAGTGTCTCTTTGTCTCTGTGTCCCATTGTCCTAGTATCTCTGTGACTCTGTGTCCCAGTGTCCCAGTGTCCTAGTGTCTCTGTGTCTCTGTGTCACTGTGTCTCTGTGTCTCTTTGTCCCAGTATCCTAGTGTCTCTGTGTCTCAGTGTCCCAGTGTCCTAGTGCATCTGTGTAGCTGTGTCTCTGTGTCCCAGTGTCCCAGTGTATCGGTGTCTCTCTGTCCCGGTGTAGTAGTGTCTCGGTGTCTCAGTGTCTCAGTGTCTCTGTGTCTCTGTATCTCTGTATCTCTGTATCTCAGTGTCCCAGTGTCCCAGTGTCTCTGTGTCTCTCTGTCCCAATGTCCCAGAGTTTCTGTGTCTCAGTGTCCCAGTGTCTCTATTTCTCAGTGTCCCAGTGTCCCAGTGTCCCAGTGTTCGAGTGTCTCTGTGTCTCTGTGTCTATGTGATTCAGTGTTTCAGTGTCTCAGTGTCCCAGTGTCTCTGTGTCCCAGTGTCTCTGCGTCTCTGTGTCTCTGTGTCTCTGTGCAACTGTGTTCCTGTGTCTCTGTGTCTCAGTATATCGCTGTCCACTGAGCTAGTGTCTCTGTGTCCCAATGTCTCTGTGTCCCAATGTCTCTGTGTCCCATTGTCCTAGTGTCTCTGAGTCTCAGTGTCCCAGTGTACCAGTGTCTCAGTGTCTCTGCGTCTCTCTGTACCAGTGTCCTAGTGTCCTAGTGTCCTAGTGTCTCTGTGTCTCTGTGTCTCTGTCTCCCAGTGTACTAGTGTCTCTGTGTCTCTGCGTACCAGTGTCCTAGTGTCTCCATGTATCTGTGTCTCTGTGTCTCGCTGTCCCAGTGTCCTAGTGTCTCTGTGTCTCTGTGTCCCAGTGTCTCTGTGTCTCTGTGTCCCAATGTACTAGTGTCTCTGTGTCTCTGTCTTTCATAGTCCTAATGTCTCTGTGTCTCTGTATCCCAGTGTCCCAGTGTCTCTGTGTTTCTGTGTCGCTGTGTCTCTGTGTTTCTTTGTCCCAGAGTCCTAGTGTCTCTGAGTCTCTGAGTCCCAGTGTCTGTGTCTCAGTGTCCCAGTGTCCTCGTGTCTTTGTGACTCTGTGTCTCTCTGTTCCAGTGGCATAGTGTCTCAGTGTCCCAGTGTCTCTGTGTCTCTGTGTAACTGTGTCCCAGTGTACTAGTGTCTCTGTGTCTCAGTGTCCTCGTGTCTCAGTGTCTCAGTGTCTCTGTGTCTCTGTGTCTCTGTGTCCCAGTGCATGATGTCTCTGTGTCTGTGTGTCTCTGTGTCTCTGTTTCCCAGTGTCCCAGTGTCTCTTTGTCCCAGTGTAGTAGTGTATCTGTGTCTCTGTGCCTCTGTGTCTCAGTGTCCCAGTTGCTCTGTGTCTCTGTGTCTCAATGTCCTAGTGTCTCTGTGTCTCTGTGGTCCAGTGCATAGTTTCTCTGTGTCTCTGTGTCCCAGTGTCACAGTGTCTCAGTGACCCAGTGTCCCAATGTCCTAGTGTCTCAGTGTCTCTGTGTCTCTGTGTCTCAGTGCATAGTGTCTCTGTGTCTCTGTGTCCCAGTGTCCCAGTGTCCCAGTGTCCCAGTGTCTCAGTGTCCCAGTTTCTCTGTGTCTCTGTGTCTGAGTCCCAATGTCCTAGTGTCTCTGTGCCCCAGTGCATAGTGTCTATGTGGCTCAGTGTCCCAGTGTCGCAGTGTCTCCGTGTCCCAGTATCCCAGTATCTCAGTGTCTCAATGTCCCAGTGTCCCGGTGTCTTGGTGTCTCAGTGTCTCAGTGTCCCAGTGTCCTATTGTCTCAGTGTCCCAGTGTCTCAGTGTCTCTGTCCCAGTGTCCCAGTGTCCTAGTGTCCTAGTGTCCCAGTGTTCCAGTGTCCCAGTGTCCCTGTGTCCTAGTGTCCCAGTGTCTCTTTGTCGAGGTGTCCCAGTGTCCCAGTGCCCCAGTGTCTCAGTGTCCCAGTGTCCCAGTGTCCCAATGTCCCACTGTCCCTTTGTCGAGGTGCCCCAGTGCCCCAGTGCCCCAGTGTCCCAGTGTCCCAGTGTCCCAGTGTCTCTTTGTCTCTATGTCCCAGTGCCCCAGTGTCTCTTTATATCTGAGTCCCATTGCCCCAGTGTCGCAGTGTCTCAGTGTCTCAGTGCCCCACTGTCTCAGTGTCTCAGTGTCTCAGTGTCCCAGTGTCCTAGTGTCCCAGTGTCCCAGTGACCCTGTGTCCCAGTGTCCCAGTATCTCGTTGTATCTGAGTCCCAGTTCCCCAGTGTCCCAGTGTCCTAGTGTCCCAGTGTCGCAGTCTCCCAGTGCCCCAGTGTCTCCGTGTATCAGTGTCCCAGTGTCCCAGTGCCTCAGTGGCTCAGTGTCCCAGTGTCTTGGTGTCCCAGTGTCTTGGTGTCCCAGTGCCCCAGTGCCCCAGTGTCCCAGTGTCCCAGTGTCCCAGTGTCTCTTTGTCTCTTTGTCTCTGTGTCCCAGTGTCCCTGTGTCTCAGTGCCTCAGTATCCCAGTGTCCTAGTGTCCCATTGTCCCAGTGTCTCAGTGTATCGGTGACCCAGTGTCCCAGTGTCTCTTTGTCTCAGTATCCCAGTGCCACAGTGTCTCAGTGTCCCAGTGTCCCGGTGTCCTGGTGTCCCAGTGTCCCAGTGTCTCTTTGTCTCTGTGTCCCAGTGCCCCTGTGTCTCAGTGTCTCAATATCAAAGGTTTCCAATGTCTCTGTGTCTCTGTGTCCCAGTGCCCCTGTGTCTCAGTGCCTCAGTGTCCCAGTGTCCTAGTGTCCCATTGTCCCAGTGTCTCAGTGTATCTGTGACCCAGTGTCCCAGTGTCTCTTTGTCTCAGTATCCCAGTGCCACAGTGTCTCAGTGTCCCAGTGTCCCGGTGTCCTGGTGTCCCAGTGTCCCAGTGTCTCTTTGTCTCTGTGTCCCAGTGCCCCTGTGTCTCAGTGTCTCAATATCAAAGGTTTCCAATGTCTCTGTGTCTCTGTGTCTCAGTGTCTCAGTGTCCCAGTGTTCGAGTGTCCCAATGTCCCAGTGACCCTGTGCCCCAGTGCCCCAGTGTCTCTTTGTCTCTGTGTCCCAGTGCCCCAGTGTCTCAGTGTCTCAGTGTCCCAGTGTCCTAGTGTCCCAGTGTCCCAGTGTCCCAGTGTCCTAGTGTCCTAGTGTCCCAATGTCCCAGTGACCCTGTGTCTCAGTGTCCCAGTATCTCGTTGTCTCTAAGTCCCAGTGCCCCAGTGCCCCAGTGCCCCAGTGCCCCAGTGTCTCAGTGTCCTAGTGTCCTAGTGTCCTAGTGTCTCAGTGTCTCAGTGTCTCAGTGTCTCAGTGTCTCAGTGTCTCAGTGTCCCAGTGTCCTATTTACTCAGTGTCTCTGAGTCTCAGTGTCCCAGTGTCCCAGTGTCTCTGTGTCTCAGTGTCTCAGTGTCTCAGTGTCCCAGTGTCCCAGTGTCCCAGTGTCCCAGTTTCCTAGTGTCCCAGTGTCCCAGTGTCCCAGTGTCCCTTTGTCGAGGTGTCCCAGTGTCCCAGTGTCCTAGTGTCTCTTTGTCTCTGTGTCCCAGTACCCCAGTGTCCCAGTGTCCCAGTGTCCTAGTGTCCCAGTGGCCGTGTATCCCAGTGCCCCAGTGTCTCTTTATCTCTGAGTCCCAGTGCCCCAGTGTCGCAGTGTCTCAGTGTCCTTGTGCCCCAGTGTCCCAGTGTCCCAGTGTTCCAGTGTCCCAGTGTCCCACTGTCTCTGTGTCTCTGTGTCTCAGTGTCTCAGTGTCTCAGTGTCTCTTTGTCTAGGTGTCCCAGTGTCCCAGTGTCTCTTTGTCGCTGTGTCCCAGTGTCCCAGTGTCCCAGTGTCTTTTTGTCGCTGTGTCCCAGTACCCCAGTGTCTCAGTGTCCCAGTGTCCTAGTGTCCCAGTGCCCCAGTGACCGTGTATCCCAGTGCCCCAGTGTCTCTTTATCTCTGAGTCCCAGTGCCCCAGTGTCGCAGTGTCGCAGTGTCCTTGTGTCCCAGTGTCCCAGTGTCTCAGTGTCCCAGTGTCCCAGTGTCCCACTGTCTCAGTGTCTCAGTGTCTCAGTGTCCCAGTGTCCTAGTGTCCCAGTGTCCCAGTGACCATGTGTCCCAGTGTCCCAGTATCTCGTTGTATCTGAGTCCCAGTTCCCCAGTGTCTCAGTGTCCCAGTGTCCTAGTGCCCCAGTGTCACAGCTCCCAGTGCCCCAGTGTCTCCGTGTATCAGTGTCCCTGTGTCCCAGCGTCCCAGTGTCTCTGTGTCTCAGTATCCCAGTGCCCCAGTGTCTCAGTGTCCTAGTGTCCTAGTGTCCCAGTGTCCCAGTGTCTCTTTGTCTCTTTGTCTCTGTGTCCCAGTGTCCCAGTGTTTCAGTGCCTCAGTGTCCCAGTGTCCCAGTGTCCCAGTGTCTCAGTGCCTCAGTGTCCCAGTGGCCCAGTGTCCCAGTGTCCCAGTGTCCTAGTGTCCCATTGTCCCAGTGTCTCAGTGTCTCTGTAACCCAGTGTCCCAGTGTCTCTTTGTCTCAGTATCCCAGTGCCACAGTATCTCAGTGTCCCAGTATCCTGGTGTCCCAGTGTCCCAGTGTCTCTTTGTCTCTGTGTCCCAGTGCCCCTGTGTCTCAGTGTCTCAATATCAAAGGTTTCCAATGTCTCTGTGTCTCAGTGTCTCAGTGTCCCAGTGTCCCAGTGTCCCAATGTCCCAATGTCCCAGTGACCCTGTGCCCCAGTGCCCCAGTGTCTCTTTGTCTCTGTGTCCCAGTGCCCCAATGTCTCAGTGCCTCAGTGTATCAGTGTCCCAGTGTATCAGTGTCCCAGTGTCTCAGTGTCCCATTGACCCTGTGTCCCAGTGTCCCAGTATCTCGTTGTCTCTAAGTCCCAGTGCCCCAGTGTCCCAGTGTCCTAGTGTCCCAGTGTCGCAGTCTCCCAGTGCCCCAGTGTCTCCGTGTATCAGTGTCTCCGTGTCCCAGTGTCCCTGTGTCCCAGTGTCCCAGTGGCTCAGTGTCCCAGTGTCCTAGTGTCCCAGTGTCCCTGTGTCCCAGTGTCTCTTTGTCTCAGTATCCCAGTGCCCCAGTGTCCCAGTGTCCTAGTGTCCCAGTGTCCCAGTGTCTCTTTGTCTCTGTGTCCCAGTGTCCCTGTGTCTCGGTGTCTCAGTGTCCCAGTGTCCTAGTGTCCCAGGGTCCCAGTATCACTGTGTCACAGTGTCTCAGTGTCTCAGTGTCCCAATGTCCTTGTGTCCCAGTGTACTAGTGTCCCATTGTCCCAGTGTCCCAGTGTCCCTGTGTCCCAGTGTCCCAATGTCTCTTTGTCTCAGTATCCCAGTGCCCCAGTGGCTCAGTGTCCCGTGTCCTAGTGTCCCAGTGTCTCTTTGTCTCTGTGTCCCAGTGTCCCTGTGTCTCAGTGTCTCAGTGTCCCAGTGTCCTAGTGTCCCATTGTCCCAGGGTCCCAGTATCACTGTGTCACAGTGTCTCAGTGTTCCAATGTCCTTGTGTCCCAGTGTCCCAGTGTACTAGTGTCCCAGTGTCCCAGTCTCCCAGTGTCCGAGTGTCCCAATGTCCCAGTGACCCTGTGCCCCAGTGCCCCAGTGTCTCTTTGTCTCCGTGTCCCAGTGGCCCTGTGTCCCAGTGTCCCAGTGGCTCAGTGTCCCAGTGTCCTAGTGTCCCAGTGTCCCTGTGTCCCAGTGTCTCTTTGTCTCAGTATCCCAGTGCCCCAGTGTCCCAGTGTCCTAGTGTCCCAGTGTCCCAGTGTCTCTTTGTCTCTGTGTCCCAGTGTCCCTGTGTCTCGGTGTCTCAGTGTCCCAGTGTCCTAGTGTCCCAGGGTCCCAGTATCACTGTGTCACAGTGTCTCAGTGTCTCAGTGTCCCAATGTCCTTGTGTCCCAGTGTACTAGTGTCCCATTGTCCCAGTGTCCCAGTGTATCGGTGACCCAGTGTCCCAGTGTCTCTTTGTCTCAGTATCCCAGTGCCACAGTGTCTCAGTGTCCCAGTGTCCCGGTGTCCTGGTGTCCCAGTGTCCCAGTGTCTCTTTGTCTCTGTGTCCCAGTGCCCCTGTGTCTCAGTGTCTCAATATCAAAGGTTTCCAATGTCTCTGTGTCTCTGTGTCCCAGTGTCCCTGTGTCTCAGTGCCTCAGTATCCCAGTGTCCTAGTGTCCCATTGTCCCAGTGTCTCAGTGTATCGGTGACCCAGTGTCCCAGTGTCTCTTTGTCTCAGTATCCCAGTGCCACAGTGTCTCAGTGTCCCAGTGTCCCGGTGTCCTGGTGTCCCAGTGTCCCAGTGTCTCTTTGTCTCTGTGTCCCAGTGCCCCTGTGTCTCAGTGTCTCAATATCAAAGGTTTCCAATGTCTCTGTGTCTCTGTGTCCCAGTGCCCCTGTGTCTCAGTGCCTCAGTGTCCCAGTGTCCTAGTGTCCCATTGTCCCAGTGTCTCAGTGTATCTGTGACCCAGTGTCCCAGTGTCTCTTTGTCTCAGTATCCCAGTGCCACAGTGTCTCAGTGTCCCAGTGTCCCGGTGTCCTGGTGTCCCAGTGTCCCAGTGTCTCTTTGTCTCTGTGTCCCAGTGCCCCTGTGTCTCAGTGTCTCAATATCAAAGGTTTCCAATGTCTCTGTGTCTCTGTGTCTCAGTGTCTCAGTGTCCCAGTGTTCGAGTGTCCCAATGTCCCAGTGACCCTGTGCCCCAGTGCCCCAGTGTCTCTTTGTCTCTGTGTCCCAGTGCCCCAGTGTCTCAGTGTCTCAGTGTCCCAGTGTCCTAGTGTCCCAGTGTCCCAGTGTCCCAGTGTCCTAGTGTCCTAGTGTCCCAATGTCCCAGTGACCCTGTGTCTCAGTGTCCCAGTATCTCGTTGTCTCTAAGTCCCAGTGCCCCAGTGCCCCAGTGCCCCAGTGCCCCAGTGTCTCAGTGTCCTAGTGTCCTAGTGTCCTAGTGTCTCAGTGTCTCAGTGTCTCAGTGTCTCAGTGTCTCAGTGTCTCAGTGTCCCAGTGTCCTATTTACTCAGTGTCTCTGAGTCTCAGTGTCCCAGTGTCCCAGTGTCTCTGTGTCTCAGTGTCTCAGTGTCTCAGTGTCCCAGTGTCCCAGTGTCCCAGTGTCCCAGTTTCCTAGTGTCCCAGTGTCCCAGTGTCCCAGTGTCCCTTTGTCGAGGTGTCCCAGTGTCCCAGTGTCCTAGTGTCTCTTTGTCTCTGTGTCCCAGTACCCCAGTGTCCCAGTGTCCCAGTGTCCTAGTGTCCCAGTGGCCGTGTATCCCAGTGCCCCAGTGTCTCTTTATCTCTGAGTCCCAGTGCCCCAGTGTCGCAGTGTCTCAGTGTCCTTGTGCCCCAGTGTCCCAGTGTCCCAGTGTTCCAGTGTCCCAGTGTCCCACTGTCTCTGTGTCTCTGTGTCTCAGTGTCTCAGTGTCTCAGTGTCTCTTTGTCTAGGTGTCCCAGTGTCCCAGTGTCTCTTTGTCGCTGTGTCCCAGTGTCCCAGTGTCCCAGTGTCTTTTTGTCGCTGTGTCCCAGTACCCCAGTGTCTCAGTGTCCCAGTGTCCTAGTGTCCCAGTGCCCCAGTGACCGTGTATCCCAGTGCCCCAGTGTCTCTTTATCTCTGAGTCCCAGTGCCCCAGTGTCGCAGTGTCGCAGTGTCCTTGTGTCCCAGTGTCCCAGTGTCTCAGTGTCCCAGTGTCCCAGTGTCCCACTGTCTCAGTGTCTCAGTGTCTCAGTGTCCCAGTGTCCTAGTGTCCCAGTGTCCCAGTGACCATGTGTCCCAGTGTCCCAGTATCTCGTTGTATCTGAGTCCCAGTTCCCCAGTGTCTCAGTGTCCCAGTGTCCTAGTGCCCCAGTGTCACAGCTCCCAGTGCCCCAGTGTCTCCGTGTATCAGTGTCCCTGTGTCCCAGCGTCCCAGTGTCTCTGTGTCTCAGTATCCCAGTGCCCCAGTGTCTCAGTGTCCTAGTGTCCTAGTGTCCCAGTGTCCCAGTGTCTCTTTGTCTCTTTGTCTCTGTGTCCCAGTGTCCCAGTGTTTCAGTGCCTCAGTGTCCCAGTGTCCCAGTGTCCCAGTGTCTCAGTGCCTCAGTGTCCCAGTGGCCCAGTGTCCCAGTGTCCCAGTGTCCTAGTGTCCCATTGTCCCAGTGTCTCAGTGTCTCTGTAACCCAGTGTCCCAGTGTCTCTTTGTCTCAGTATCCCAGTGCCACAGTATCTCAGTGTCCCAGTATCCTGGTGTCCCAGTGTCCCAGTGTCTCTTTGTCTCTGTGTCCCAGTGCCC
This sequence comes from Pristiophorus japonicus, assembly GCF_044704955.1. Taxonomy (NCBI): domain Eukaryota; kingdom Metazoa; phylum Chordata; class Chondrichthyes; family Pristiophoridae; genus Pristiophorus; species Pristiophorus japonicus. Next base: position 28,152,355 of record NC_091987.1, on the reverse strand, counting down.
CTGTGTCTCAGTGTCTCAATATCAAAGGTTTCCAATGTCTCTGTGTCTCAGTGTCTCAGTGTCCCAGTGTCCCAGTGTCCCAATGTCCCAATGTCCCAGTGACCCTGTGCCCCAGTGCCCCAGTGTCTCTTTGTCTCTGTGTCCCAGTGCCCCAATGTCTCAGTGCCTCAGTGTATCAGTGTCCCAGTGTATCAGTGTCCCAGTGTCTCAGTGTCCCATTGACCCTGTGTCCCAGTGTCCCAGTATCTCGTTGTCTCTAAGTCCCAGTGCCCCAGTGTCCCAGTGTCCTAGTGTCCCAGTGTCGCAGTCTCCCAGTGCCCCAGTGTCTCCGTGTATCAGTGTCTCCGTGTCCCAGTGTCCCTGTGTCCCAGTGTCCCAGTGGCTCAGTGTCCCAGTGTCCTAGTGTCCCAGTGTCCCTGTGTCCCAGTGTCTCTTTGTCTCAGTATCCCAGTGCCCCAGTGTCCCAGTGTCCTAGTGTCCCAGTGTCCCAGTGTCTCTTTGTCTCTGTGTCCCAGTGTCCCTGTGTCTCGGTGTCTCAGTGTCCCAGTGTCCTAGTGTCCCAGGGTCCCAGTATCACTGTGTCACAGTGTCTCAGTGTCTCAGTGTCCCAATGTCCTTGTGTCCCAGTGTACTAGTGTCCCATTGTCCCAGTGTCCCAGTGTCCCTGTGTCCCAGTGTCCCAATGTCTCTTTGTCTCAGTATCCCAGTGCCCCAGTGGCTCAGTGTCCCGTGTCCTAGTGTCCCAGTGTCTCTTTGTCTCTGTGTCCCAGTGTCCCTGTGTCTCAGTGTCTCAGTGTCCCAGTGTCCTAGTGTCCCATTGTCCCAGGGTCCCAGTATCACTGTGTCACAGTGTCTCAGTGTTCCAATGTCCTTGTGTCCCAGTGTCCCAGTGTACTAGTGTCCCAGTGTCCCAGTCTCCCAGTGTCCGAGTGTCCCAATGTCCCAGTGACCCTGTGCCCCAGTGCCCCAGTGTCTCTTTGTCTCCGTGTCCCAGTGGCCCTGTGTCCCAGTGTCCCAGTGGCTCAGTGTCCCAGTGTCCTAGTGTCCCAGTGTCCCTGTGTCCCAGTGTCTCTTTGTCTCAGTATCCCAGTGCCCCAGTGTCCCAGTGTCCTAGTGTCCCAGTGTCCCAGTGTCTCTTTGTCTCTGTGTCCCAGTGTCCCTGTGTCTCGGTGTCTCAGTGTCCCAGTGTCCTAGTGTCCCAGGGTCCCAGTATCACTGTGTCACAGTGTCTCAGTGTCTCAGTGTCCCAATGTCCTTGTGTCCCAGTGTACTAGTGTCCCATTGTCCCAGTGTCCCAGTGTCCCTGTGTCCCAGTGTCCCAATGTCTCTTTGTCTCAGTATCCCAGTGCCCCAGTGGCTCAGTGTCCCGTGTCCTAGTGTCCCAGTGTCTCTTTGTCTCTGTGTCCCAGTGTCCCTGTGTCTCAGTGTCTCAGTGTCCCAGTGTCCTAGTGTCCCATTGTCCCAGGGTCCCAGTATCACTGTGTCACAGTGTCTCAGTGTTCCAATGTCCTTGTGTCCCAGTGTCCCAGTGTACTAGTGTCCCAGTGTCCCAGTGTCCCAGTGTCCGAGTGTCCCAATGTCCCAGTGACCCTGTGCCCCAGTGCCCCAGTGTCTCTTTGTCTCTGTGTCCCAGTGCCCCAGTGTCTCAGTGTCTCAGTGTCCCAGTGTCCTGGTGTCCCAGTGTCCCAGTGTCCCAGTGTCCTAGTGTCCCAGTGTCCCAGTGACCCTGTGTCTCAGTGTCCCAGTATCTCATTGTCTCTAAGTCCCAGTGCCCTAGTGCCCCAGTGCCCCAGTGTCTCAGTGTCCTAGTGTCCTAGTGTCCTAGTGTCCTAGTGTCTCAGTGTCTCAGTGTCTCAGTGTCTCAGTGTCCCAGTGTCCTATTTACTCAGTGTCTCTGGGTCTCAGTGTCCCAGTGTCCCAGTGCCCCAGTGTCTCTGTTTCTCAGTGTCTCAGTGTCTCAGTGTCCCATTGTCCCAGTGTCCCAGTGTCTCAGTGTCCCAGTTTTCTAGTGTCCCAGTGTCCCAGTGTCCCAGTGTCCCTTTGTCGAGGTGTCCCAGTGTCCCAGTGTCCTAGTGTCTCTTTGTCTCTGTGTCCCAGTACCCCAGTGTCCCAGTGTCCCAGTGTCCTAGTGTCCCAGTGGCCGTGTATCCCAGTGCTACAGTGTATCTTTATCTCTGAGTCCCAGTGCCCCAGTGTCGCAGTGTCTCAGTGTCCTTGTGTCCCAGTGTCCCAGTGTCCCAGTGTTCCAGTGTCCCAGTGTCCCACTGTCTCTGTGTCTCTGTGTCTCAGTGTCTCTTTGTCTAGGTGTCCCAGTGTCCCAGTGTCTCTTTGTCGAGGTGTCAGTGTCCCAGTGTCCCAGTGTCTCTTTGTCGCTGTGTCCCAGTACCCCAGTGTCTCAGTGTCCCAGTGTCCTAGTGTCCCAGTGTCCCAGTGACCGTGTATCCCAGTGCCCCAGTGTCTCTTTATCTCTGAGTCCCAGTGCCCCAGTGTCGCAGTGTCTCAGTGTCCTTGTGTCCCAGTGTCCCAGTGTCTCAGTGTCCCAGTGTCCCAGTGTCCCACTGTCTCTGTGTCTCAGTGTCTCAGTGTCCCAGTGTCCTAGTGTCCCAGTGTCCCAGTGACCATGTGTCCCAGTGTCCCAGTATCTCGTTGTATCTGAGTCCCAGTTCCCCAGTGTCTCAGTGTCCCAGTGTCCTAGTGTCCCAGTGTCACAGTCTCCCAGTGCCCCAGTGTCTCCGTGTATCAGTGTCCCTGTGTCCCAGCGTCCCAGTGTCTCTGTGTCTCAGTATCCCAGTGCCCCAGTGTTTCAGTGTCCTAGTATCCTAGTGTCCCAGTGTCCCAGTGTCCCAGTGTCTCTTTGTCTCTTTGTCTCTGTGTCCCAGTGTCCCAGTGTCTCAGTGCCGCAGTGTCCCAGTGTCCCAGTGTCCCAGTGTCTCAGTGCCTCAGTGTCCCAGTGGCCCAGTGTCACAGTGTCCCAGTGTCCTAGTGTCCCATTGTCCCAGTGTCTCAGTGTCTCAGTGTCTCTGTAACCCAGTGTCTCTTTGTCTCAGTATCCCAGTGCCACAGTGGCTCAGTGTCCCAGTGTCCTGGTGTCCCAGTGTCCCAGTGTCTCTTTGTCTCTGTGTCCCAGTGCCCCTGTGTCTCAGTGTCTCAATATCAAAGGTTTCCAATGTCTCTGTGTCTCAGTGTCTCAGTGTCCCAGTGTCCCAGTGTCCCAATGTCCCAATGTCCCAGTGACCCTGTGCCCCAGTGCCCCAGTGTCTCTTTGTCTCTGTGTCCCAGTGCCCCAATGTCTCAGTGTCTCAGTGTATCAGTGTCCCAGTGTATCAGTGTCCCAGTGTCTCAGTGCCCCAGTGCCCCAGTGTCCCAGTGTCCTAGTGTCCCAGTGTCGCAGTCTCCCAGTGCCCCAGTGTCTCCGTGTATCAGTGTCTCCGTGTCCCAGTGTCCCAGTGTCCCAGTGGCTCAGTGTCCCAGTGTCCTAGTGTCCCAGTGTCCCTGTGTCCCAGCGTCTCTTTGTCTCAGTATCCCAGTGCCCCAGTGTCCCAGTGTCCTAGTGTCCCAGTGTCCCAGTGTCTCTTTGTCTCAGTATCCCAGTGCCCCAGTGGCCCAGTGTCCCGTGTCCTAGTGTCCCAGTGTCCCAGTGTCTCTTTGTCTCTGTGTCCCAGTGTCCCTGTGTCTCACTGTCTCAGTGTCCCAGTGTCCTAGTGTCCCATTGTCCCAGGGTCCCAGTATCACTTTGTCACAGTGTCTCAGTGTCTCAGTGTCCCAATGTCCTTGTGTCCCAGTGTCCCAGTGTACTAGTGTCCCAGTGTCCCAGTGTCCCAGTGTCTCTTTGTCTCAGTATCCCAGTGCCCCAGTGTCTCAGTGTCCCAGTGTCCTAGTGTCCCATTGTCCCAGGGTCCCAGTATCACTGTGTCACAGTGTCTCAGTGTCTCAGTGCCCCAATGTCCCAGTGTCCCTTTGTCTCAGTGTCTCAGTGCACTAGTGTCCCATTGGCCCAGTGTCTCAGTGTCCCAGGGTCCCAGTATCACTGTGTCACAGTGTCTCAGTGTCCCAATGTCCTTGTGTCCCAGTGTCCCAGTGTCCCAGTGTCTCTGTTTCGCAGTGTCCCAGTGTCCTCGTGTCTCTGTGTCACTGTGTCTATGTGCTTCAGTGCCTCAGTGTCTCAGTGTCCCAGTTTCTCTGTGTCTCTGTGTCTCTGTGTCCCAATGACCTATTGTCTCTGTGTCCCAGTGCATAGTGTCTATGTGTCTCAGTGTCTCAGTGGCCCAGTGTCCCAGTGTCTCCGTGTCCCAGTGTCCCAGTATCTAAGTGTCTCAATGTCCCAGTGTCCTCATATCAAAGGTTTCCAATGTCTCTGTGTCTCAGTGTCTCAGTGTCCCAGTGTCCGAGTGTCCCAATGTCCCAGTGACCCTGTGCCCCAGTGCCCCAGTGTCTCTTTGTCTCTGTGTCCCAGTGCCCCAGTGTCCCAGTGTCCTAGTGTCCTAGTGTCCCAGTGTCCCAGTGACCCTGTGTCTCAGTGTCCCAGTATCTCGTCGTCTCTAAGTCCCAGTGCCCCAGTGCCCCAGTGCCCCAGTGTCTCAGTGTCCTAGTGTCCTAGTGTCCTAGTGTCTCAGTGTCTCAGTGTCTCAGTGTCTCAGTGTCCCAGTGTCCTATTTACTCAGTGTCTCTGAGTATCAGTGTCTCAGTGTCCCAGTGTCCCAGTGTCTCTGTGTCTCAGTGTCTCTGTGTCTCAGTGTCCCAGTGTCCCAGTGTCCCAGTGTCTCAGTGTCCCAGTTTCCTAGTGTCCCAGTGTCCCAGTGTCCCAGTGTCCCAGTGTCCCAGTGTCCCTTTGTCGAGGTGTCCCAGTGTCCCAGTGTCCTAGTGTCTCAGTGTCCTAGTGTCCCAGTGCCCCAGTGTCCCAGTGTCCCAGTGTCCTAGTGTCCCAGTGGCCGTGTATCCCAGTGCCCCAGTGTCTCTTTATCTCTGAGTCCCAGTGCCCCAGTGTCGCAGTGTCTCAGTGGCCTTGTGTCCCAGTGTCCCAGTGTCCCAGTGTCCCAGTGTCCCAGTGTCCCACTGTCTCTGTGTCTCTGTGTCTCAGTGTCTCAGTGTCTCTTTGTCTAGGTGTCCCAGTGTCCCAGTGTCTCTTTGTCGAGGTGTCCCAGTGTCCCAGTGTCCCAGTGTCTCTTTGTCGCTGTGTCCCAGTACCCCAGTGTCTCAGTGTCCCAGTGTCCTAGTGTCCCAGTGTCCCAGTGACCGTGTATCCCAGTGCCCCAGTGTCTCTTTATCTCTGAGTCCCAGTGCCACAGTGTCGCAGTGTCTCAGTGTCCTTGTGTCCCAGTGTCCCGGTGTCTCAGTGTCCCAGTGTCCCACTGTCTCTGTGTCTCAGTGTCTCAGTGTCCCAGTGTCCTAGTGTCCCAGTGTCCCAGTGACCATGTGTCCCAGTGTCCCAGTATCTCGTTATATCTGAGTCCCAGTTCCCCAGTGTCTCAGTGTCCCAGTGTCCTAGTGTCCCAGTGTCACAGTCTCCCAGTGCCCCAGTGTCTCCGTGTATCAGTGTCCCTGTGTCCCAGCGTCCCAGTGTCTCTGTGTCTCAGTATCCCAGTGCCCCAGTGTCTCAGTGTCCTAGTGTCCTAGTGTCCCAGTGTCCCAGTGTCCCAGTGTCTCTTTGTCTCTTTGTCTCTGTGTCCCAGTGTCCCAGTGTCTCAGTGCCTCAGTGTCCCACTGTCCCAGTGACCCAGTGTCCCAGTGTCTCAGTGCCTCAGTGTCCCATTGTCCCAGTGTCTCAGTGTCCCAGTGTCTCTTTGTCTCAGTATCCCAGTGCCACAGTGTCTCAGTGTCCCAGTGTCCTGGTGTCCCAGTGTCCCAGTGTCTCTTTGTCTCTGTGTCCCAGTGCCCCCGTGTCTCAGTGTCTCAATATCAAAGGTTTCCAATGTCTCTGTGTCTCAGTGTCTCAGTGTCCCAGTGTCCCAGTGTCCCAATGTCCCAATGTCCCAGTGACCCTGTGCCCCAGTGCCCCAGTGTCTCTTTGTCTCTGTGTCCCAGTGCCCCAATGTCTCAGTGTCTCAGTGTATCAGTGTCCCAGTGTATCAGTGTCCCAGTGTCTCAGTGTCCCAGTGACCCTGTGTCCCAGTGTCCCAGTATCTCGTTGTCTCTAAGTCCCAGTGCCCCAGTGTCCCAGTGTCCTAGTGTCCCAGTGTCGCAGTCTCCCAGTGCCCCAGTGTCTCCGTGTATCAGTGTCTCCGTGTCCCAGTGTCCCAGTGTCCCAGTGTCCCAGTGGCTCAGTGACCCAGTGTCCTAGTGTCCCAGTGTCCCTGTGTCCCAGTGCCTCTTTGTCTCAGTATCCCAGTGCCCCAGTGTCCAAGTGTCCTAGTGTCCCAGTGTCCCAGTGTCTCTTTGTCTCTGTGTCCCAGTGTCCCTGTGTCTCGGTGTCTCAGTGCCCCAGTGTCCTAGTGTCCCATTGTCCCAGGGTCCCAGTATCACTGTGTCACAGTGTCTCAGTGTCCCAATGTCCTTGTGTCCCAGTGTCCCAGTGTACTAGTGTCCCAGTGTCCCAGTATCCCAGTGTCCCAGTGTCCCAGTGTCTCTTTGTCTCAGTATCCCAGTGCCCCAGTGTCTCAGTGTCCCAGTGTCCTAGTGTCCCATTGTCCCAGGGTCCCAGTATCACTGTGTCACAGTGTCTCAGTGTCTCAGTGTCCCAATGTCCTTGTGTCCCAGTGTACTAGTGTCCCATTGTCCCAGTGTCCCAGTGTCTCTTTGTCTCTGTGTCCCAGTGTCCCTGTGTCTCGGTGTCTCAGTGTCCCAGTGTCCTAGTGTCCCATTGTCCCAGGGTCCCAGTATCACTGTGTCACAGTGTCTCAGTGTCTCAGTGTCCCAATATCCTTGTGTCCCAGTGTCCCAGTGTCCCTGTGTCCCAGTGTCCCAGTGTCTCTTTGTCTCAGTATCCCAGTGCCCCAGTGGCTCAGTGTCCCGTGCCCTAGTGTCCCAGTGTCCCAGTGTCTCTTTGTCTCTGTGTCCCAGTGTCCCTTTGTCTCAGTGTCTCAGTGTACTAGTGTCCCATTGTCCCAGTGTCTCAGTGTCCCAGGGTCCCAGTATCACTGTGTCACAGTGTCTCAGTGTCCCAATGTCCTTGTGTCCCAGTGTCCCAGTGTCCCAGTGTCCCAGTGTCTCTGTTTCGCAGTGTCCCAGTGTCCTCGTGTCTCTGTGTCACTGTGTCTATGTGCTTCAGTGCCTCAGTGTCTCAGTGTCCCAGTTTCTCTGTGTCTCTGTGTCTCTGTGTCCCAATGTCCTATTGTCTCTGTGTCCCAGTGCATAGTGTCTATGTGTCTCAGTGTCTCAGTGTCCCAGTGTCCCAGTGTCTCCGTGTCCCAGTGTCCCAGTATCTAAGTGTCTCAATGTCCCAGTGTCCTGGTGTCTCGGTGTCTCGGTGTCTCAGTGTCTCAGTGTCTCAGTGTCCCAGTGTCCTATTTACTCAGTGTCACTGAGACTCAGTGTCCCAGTGTCCTAGTGTCTCAGTGTCCTAGTGTCTCAGTGTCCCAGTGTCCCAGTGTCCCAGTGTCTCTTTGTCTAGGTGTCCAAGTGCTCCAGTGTCTCAGTGTCCCAGTGTCCCAGTGTCTCTTTGTCTAGGTGTCTCAGTGTCCCAGTGTCCCAGTGTCCCAGTGTCTCTTTGTCTCTGTGTCCCAATGCCCCAGTGTCCCAGTGTCCCAGTGTCCTAGTGTCCCAGTGTCCCAGTGACCCCATATCCCAGTGCTACAGTATCTCTTTATCTCTGAGTCCCTGTGCCCCAGTGTCGCAGTGACACAGTGTCCCAGTGTCCTAGTGTCACAGTGTTCCAGTGTCTCAGTGTCCCAGTGTCCCACTGTCTCTGTGTCCCAGTGCCCCAGTGTCCCAGTGTCCTAGTGTCCCAGTGTCCCAGTGACCCCGTATCCCAGTGCTACAGTATATCTTTATCTCTGAGTCCCTGTGCCCCAGTGTCGCAGAGACTCAGTGTCGCAGTGACTCAGTGTCCCAGCGTCCTAGTGTCCCAGTGTCCCAGTGTTCCAGTGTTCCAGTGTCCCACTGTCCTAGTGTCCCAGTGTCCTAGTGTCCCATTGTCCTAGTGTCCCAGTGTCCTAGTGTCCTAGTGTCCCAGTGTCTCAGTATCCCAGTGTCCTAGTGTCCCAGTGTCGCAGTCTCCCAGTGCCCCAGTGTCTCCATGTATCAGTGTCCCAGTGTCCCAATGCCTCAGTGGCTCAGTGTCCCAGTGTCTTGGTGTCCCAGTGCCCCAGTGTCCCAGTGTCCCTGTGTCCCAGTGGCTCTTTGTCTCAGTATCCCAGTGTCTCAGTTTCCCAGTGTCCTAGTGTCCCAGTGTATCTTTGTCTCTGTGTCCCAGTGCCTCTGTGTCTCAGTGTCTCAGTGTCCCCGTGATCTAGTGCCCATTGTCCCAGTGTCCCAGTGTGCCAGTGCCTCAGTGTCTCTGTGACCCAGTGTCCCAGTGTCACTTTGTCTCAGTACCCCAGTGCCACAGTGTCTCAGTGTCCCAGTGTCCTTGTGTCCCAGTGTCCCAGTGTCTCTTTGTCTCTTTGTCTCTGTGTCCCAGTGTCCCAGTGTCTCAGTGTCCCAGTGTCCCATTGTCCTAGTGTCCCATTGTCCCAGTGTCCCAGTGTCCCAGTGTCCCAGGGCCCCAGTGTCTATGTGTCTCTGTGTCTCTGTGTCTCTGTGTCTCAGTGTCTCAGTGTCTCAGTGTCCCAGTGTCATAGTCTCCCAGTGCCCCAGTCTCCCAGTGCCCCAGTTTATCCGTGTATCAGTGTCTCCGTGTCCCAGTGTCCCTGTGTCTCAGTGGCCCAGTGTCCCAATGTCCCAGTGTCCCGGTGTCCCAGTGTCCCAGTGTCACAGTGTCTCTTTGTCTCAGTATCCCAGTGCCCCAGTGTCTCAGTGTCCCAGTGTCCTAGTGTCCCAGTGTCCCTGTGTCTCTTTGTCCCAGTGTCCCTGTGTCTCAGTGTCCCAGTGTCCCAGTGTCCTAGTGTCTCAGTGTCTCAGTGTCGCAGTGCCCCAGTGTCCTAGTGTCCCAGTGTCCCTGTGACCCTGTGCCCCAGTGCCTCAGTGCCCCAGTGTCCCAGTGTCCCAGCGTCTCTGTGTCACTGTGTCTATGTGATCCAGTGTCTCAGTGTCCCATTGTCCTAGTGTCCCTGTGTCCCAGTGCCTCTGTGCCTCTGTACCCCAGTGTCCTAGTGTCTCTGTGTCTTTGTGTAACTGTGTCTCTGTGTCTCTGTGTATCAGTATCTCGCTGTCCACTGTGCTAGTGTCTCTGTGTCTCTGTGTCCCAGTGTCTCTGTATCCTATTGTCCTAGTGTCTGTGTCTCAGTGTTCCAGTGTCTCTGTGTCTCTTTGTCCCAGTGTCTCTGTCTCTGTGTCTCTGTGTCTCTGTGTCTCTGTCTCCCAGTGTACTAGTGTCTCTGTGTCTCTGCGTACCAGTGTCCTAGTATCTCCATGTCTCCGCGTCTCTGTCTCTCAGTGTCCCAGTGTCTCTGTGTCTCGCTGTCCCAGTGTCATAATGTCTCTGTGTCTCTGTGTCCCAGTGTACTAGTGTCTCTGAGTCTCTGAGTCGCAGTGTCTGTGCCTCAGTGTCCTCGTGTCTCTATGACTCCGTGTCTCTGTGTCCCAGTGCCCCAGTGCCCCAGTGTCCCAGTGTCCCTTTGGCGAGGTGTCCCAGTGCTCCAGTGTCTCAGGGTCTCAGTGTCCCAGTGCCCCAGTGCCCCAGTGTCCTAGTGCCCCAGTGTCCCAGTATCACAGTGACCCTGTATCCCAGTGCCCCAGTGTCTCTTTATCTCTGAGTCCCAGTGCCGCAGTGTCTCAGTGTCCTTGTGTCCCAGTGTCCCAGTGCCTCAGTGTCCTTGTGTCCCAGTGTCCAGTGTCTCAGTGTCCCAGTGTCCCAGTGTCCCACTGTCTCTGTGTCTCTGTGTCTCTGTGTCCTAGTGTCCCAGTGTCCCAGTTCCCCAGTGTCTCAGTGTCCCAGTGTCCTAGTGTCCCAGTGTCGCAGTCTCCCAGTGCCCCAGTGTCTCCGTGTATCAGTGTCCCAGTGCCTCAGTGGCTCAGTGCCCCATTGTCCCAGTGTCCCAGTGTCCCTGTGTCCCAGCGTCCCAGTGTCTCTGTGTCTCAGTATCCCAGTGCCCCAGTGTCTCAGTGTCCCAGTGTCCTAGTGTCCCAGTGTCCCAGTGTCCCAGTGTCTCTTTGTCTCTTTGTCTCTGTGCCCCTGTGTCTCAGTGCCTCAGTGTCCAGTGTCCTAGTGTCCCATTGTCCCAGTGTCTCTGTGACCCAGTGTCCCAGTGTCTCTTTGTCTCAATATCCCAGTGCCACAGTGTCTCAGTGTCCCAGTGTCCTGGTGTCCCAGTGTCCTAGTGTCTTAGTGTCCCAGTGTCCCTGTGACCCTGTGCCCCAGTGCCCCAGTGTCTTAGTGTCCCAGTGTCTCTGAGTCCCAGTGCCTCAGTGCCCCAGTGTCCCAGTGTCCCAGTGTCTCTGTTTCTCAGTGTCCCAGTGTCCCAGTGTCTCTGTGTCACTGTGTCTATGTGATTCAGTGCCTCAGTGTCTCAGTGTCCCAGTGCCCCTGTGTCCCAGTGCCTCTGTGCCTCTGTACCCCAGTGTCCTAGTGTCTCTGTGTCTCTGTGTAACTGCGTCTCTGTGTCTCTGTGTATCAGTATCTCACTGTCCACTGTGCTAGTGTCTCTGTGTCTCTGTGTCCCAGTGTCTCTGTATCCTATTGTCCTAGTGTCTCTGTGTCTCAGTGTCCCTGTGTCCCTGTGTCTCTGTGTCTCTTTGTCCCAGTGTCTCTGTCTCTCTGTCTCTGTGTCTCTGTGTCTCTGTCTCCCAGTGTACTAGTGTCTCTGTGTCTCTGCGTATCAGTGTCCTAGTATCTCCATGTCTCCGTGTCTCTGTCTCTCAGTGTCCCAGTGTCTCTGTGTCTCTGTGTCCCAGTGTCCTGGTGCCGCTGTGTCTCTGTGTCTCGCTGTCCCAGTGTCATAGTGTCTCTGTGTCTCTGTGTCCCAGTGTACTAGTGTCTCTTAGTCTCTGAGTCCCAGTGTCTGTGTCTCAGTGTCTCAGTGTCCTCGTGTCTCTATGACTCTGTGTCTCTGTGTCCCAGTGCCCCAGTGTCTCAGTGTCCCAGTGTCTCTTTGCCGAGGTGTCCCAGTGCCCCAGTGTCTCAGTGTCCTTGTGTCCCAGTGTCCCAGTGTCTCAGTGTCTCAGTGTCCCAGTGTCCCACTGTCTCTGTGTCTCAGTGTCTCAGGGTCCCAGTGTCCTAGTGTCCCAGTGTCCCAGTGACCCTGTGTCCCAGTGTCCCAGTATCTCGTTGTCTCTGAGTCCCAGTGCCCCATTGTCTCAGTGTCCCAGTGTCCTAGTGTCCCAGTGTCGCAGTCTCCCAGTGCCCCAGTGTCTCCGTGTCCCAGTGTCCCAGTGTCCCAGTGTCCAAGTGTCCCAGTGTCTCTGTGTCTCAGTATCCCAGTGCCCCAGTGTCTCAGTGTCTCAGTGTCCCAGTGTTCTAGTGTCTCAGTATCCCAGTGCCCCAGTGACTCAGTGTCCCAGTGTCCTAGTGTCCTAGTGTCCCGGTGTCCCAGTGTCTCTTTGTCTCTTTGTCTCTGTGTCCCAGTGCCCCTGTGTCTCAGTGCCTCATTGTCCTAGTGTCCCATTGTCCCAGTGTCCCAGTGTCCCAGTGTCTCTTTGTCTCTGTGTCCCAGTGCCCCAGTGCCCCAGTGTCTCAGTGTCCCAGTGTCCCAGTGTCCCAGTGACCCTGTGTCCCAGTATCTCGTTGTCTCTAAGTCCCAGTGCCCCAGTGCCCCAGTGTCTCAGTGTCCCAGTGTCCTAGTGTCCCAGTGTCGCAGTCTCCCAGTGCCCCAGTGTCTCCGTGTATCAGTGTCTCCGTGTCCCAGTGTCCCAGTGTCTCAGTGGCTCAGTGTCCCAGTGTCCTAGTGTCCCTGTGTCCCAGTGTCCCAGTGTCTCTTTGTCTCAGTATCCCAGTGCCCAAGTGTCTCAGTGTCCCAGTGTCCTAGTGTCCCAGTGTCTCTGTGTCCCAGTGTCCCAGTGTCTCAGTGTCTCAGTGTCCCAGTGTCCCAGTGTCCTAGTGTCCCATTGTCCCATTGTCCCAGTGTCCCAGTGTCCCAGTGTCCCAGGGTCCCAGTATCACTGTGTCACAGTGTCTCAGTGTCCCAGTGTCCCAGTGACCCAGTGCCCCAGTGTCCCAGTGTCTCTGTTTCTCAGTGTCCCAGTGTCCTCGTGTCTCTGTGTCACTGTGTCTATGTGCTTCAGTGCCTCAGTGTCTCAGTGTCCCAGTTTCTCTGTGTCTCTGTGTCTCTGTGTCCCAATGTCCTATTGTCTCTGTGTCCCAGTGCATAGTGCCTATGTGCCTCAGTGTCCCAGTGTCCCAGTGTCTCCGTGTCCCAGTGTTCCAGTATCTCAGTGTCTCAATGTCCCAGTGTCCTGGTGTCTCGGTGTCTCAGTGTCTCAGTGTCCCAGTGTCCCAGTGTCCTAGTGTCTCAGTGTCTCTGTGTCTCAGTGTCTCAGTGTCCCAGTGTCCTATTTACTCAGTGTCCCAGTGTCCCAGTGTCCCGGTGTCTCTTTGTCTAGGTGTCCCAGTGCCCCAGTGTCTCAGTGTCTCAGTGTCCCAGTGTCCCAGTGTCTCTTTGTCTCTGAGTCCCAGTGCCCCAGTGTCTCAGTGTCCCAGTGTCCTAGTGTCCCAGTGTCCCAGTGACCCCGTATCCCAGTGCCCCAGTATCTCTTTATCTCTGAGTCCCTGTGCCCCAGTGTCGCAGTGACTCAGTGTCCCAGTGCCCCAGTGTCCCAGTGTCCTAGTGTCCCAGTGTCCTAGTGTCCCAGTGTCCCAGTGTCCCAGTGTCCCAGTGTTCCAGTGTATCAGTGTCTCAGTGCCCCAGTGTTCCACTGTCTCTGTGCTTCAGTGTCTCAGTGTCCTAGTGTCCCAGTGTCCTAGTGTCCCAATGTCCTAGTGTCCCAGTGTCCTAGTGTCCCAGTGTCCCAGTGACCCTGTGTCCCAGTATCTCATTGTCTCTGAGTCCCAGTGCCCCAGTGTCTCAGTGTCCCAGTGTCCTAGTGTCCCAGTGTCGCAGTCCCCCAGTGCCCCAGTGTCTCCGTGTCCCAGTGTCTCCGTGTCCCAGTGTCCCAGTGTCCCAGTGTCCCGGTGTCTCAGTGTCCTAGTGTCCCAGTGTCCCAGTGTCCCAGTGTCTCTTTGTCTCAGTATCCCAGTGCCCCAGTGTCTCAGTGTCCCAGTGTCCTAGTGTCCCAGTGTCCCAGTGTCTCTTTGTCTCTGTGTCCCAGTGTCCCTGTGGCTCAGTTCCTCAGTGTCTCAGTGTCCCAGTGTCCCAGTGTCCCAGTGTCCCAGTGTATCAGTGTCCCAGGGTCCCAGTATCACTGTGTCTCAGTGTCCCAATGCCCTTGTGTCCCAGTGTCCCAGTGACCCAGTGCCCCAGTGTCTCTTCATTTCTGAGTCCCAGTGCCCCAGTGCCTCAATGTCCCAGTGTCCCAGTGTCTCTGTTTCTCAGTGTCCCAGTGTCCCAGTGTCCCAGTGTCCTCGTGTCTCTGTGTCACTGTGTCTATGTGCTTCAGTGCCTCAGTGTCTCAGTGTCCCAGTTTCTCTGTGTCTCTGTGTCCCAATGTCCTATTGTCTCTGTGTCCCAGTGCACAGTGTCTATGTGTCTATGTGTCTCAGTGTCCCAGTGTCACAGTGTCCCAGTGTCTCCGTGTCCCAGTGTCCTAGTATCTCAGTGTCTCAATGTCCCGGTGTCTCAGTGTCTCAGTGTCTCAGTGTCCCAGTGTCCTAGTGTCTCAGTGTCTCAGTGTCTCAGTGTCTCTGTGTCTCAGTGTCTCAGTGTCCCAGTGTCCTATTTACTCAGTGTCACTGAGACTCAGTGTCCCAGTGTCCCAGTGTCCCTGTGCCCCAGTGTCTCTTTGTCTAGGTGTCCCAGTGCCCCAGTTTCTCAGTGCCCCAGTGTCTCTTTGTCTAGGTGTCCCAGTGCCCCAGTGTCTCAGTGTCCCAGTGTCCTAGTGTTCCAATGTCCCAGTGACCCCGTATCCCAGTGCCCCAGTATCTCTTTATCTCTGAGTCCCTGTGCCCCAGTGTCCCAGTGTCCCAGTGTCCCAGTGTCGGTGTCTCAGTGTCCCAGTGTCCCACAGTCTCTGTGTCTCAGTGTCCTAGTGTCCCAGTGTCCCAGTGTCCCAGTGACCCTGTGTCCCAGTGTCCCAGTATCTCGTTGTCTCTGAGTCCCAGTGCCCCAGTGTCCTAGTGTCCCAGTGCCCCAGTGTCGCAGTCTCCCAGTGCCCCAGTGCCTCCGTGTCTCTGTGTATCAGTGTCCCAGTGTCCCAGTGTCCTAATGACTCAGTGGCTCAGTGTCCCAGTGTCTTGGTGTCCCAGTGTCCCTGTGTCCCAGTGGCACTTTGTCTCAGTATCCCAGTGCCACAGTGTCTCAGTGTCCCAGTGTCCTAGTGTCCCAATGTCCCAGTGTCTCTTTGTCTCTGTGTCCCAGTGCCCCTGTGTCTCAGTGTCCCAGTGATCTAGTATCCCAGTGTCCCAGTGTGCCAGTGCCTCAGTGTCTCTGTGACCCAGTGTCCCAGTGTCTCTTTGTCTCAGTATCCCAGTGCCACAGTGTCTCAGTGTCCCAGTGTCCTCGTGTCCCAGTGTCTCTGTGTCCCAGTGTCCCAGTGTCTCAGTGTCTCAGTGTCCCAGTGTCCCAGTGTCCTAGTGTCCCATTGTCCCATTGTCCCAGTGTCCCAGTGCCCCAGTGTCTCAGTGTCCCAATGTCCTAGTGTCCCAGTGTCCCAGTGACCCTGTATCCCAGTGCCCCAGTATCTCTTTATCTCTGAGTCCCTGTGCCCCAGTGTCGCAGTGACTCAGTGTCCCAGTGTCCTAGTGTCCCAGTGTCGTAGTGTCCCAGTGTTCCAGTGTCTCAGTGTCTCAGTGTCCCAGTGTTCCACTGTCTCTGTGCCTCAGTGTCTCAGTGTCCTAGTGTCCCAGTGTCCTAGTGTCCCAGTGTCCTAGTGTCCCAGTGTCCCAATGACCCTGTGTCCCAGTGTCCCAGTATCTCGTTGTCTCTGAGTCCCAGTGCCCCAGTGTCTCAGTGTCCCAGTGTCCTAGTGTCCCAGTGTCGCAGTCTCCCAGTGCCCCAGTGCCCCAGTGTCTCCGTGTCTCCGTGTATCAGTGTCCCAGTGTCCCAGTGTCCCAATGACTCAGTGGCTCAGTGTCCCAGTGTCTTGGTGTCCCAGTGTCCCTGTGTCCCAGTGGCACTTTGTCTCAGTATCCCAGTGCCCCAGTGTGCCAGTGCCTCAGTGTCTCTGTGACCCAGTGTCCCAGTGTCTCTTTGTCTCAGTATCCCAGTGCCACAGTGTCTCAGTGTCCCAGTGTCCTGGTGTCCCAGTGTCTCTGTGTCCCAGTGTCCTAGTGTCTCAGTGTCTCAGTGTCCCAGTGTCCTAGTGTCCCATTGTCCCATTGTCCCAGTGTCCCAGTATCCCAGTCTCTCAGTGTCCCAGGGTCCCAGTATCACTGTGTCACAGTGTCTCAGTGTCCCAGTGTCCCAGTGACCCAGTGCCCCAGTGTCTCTTTATCTCTGAGTCCCAGTGCCCCAGTGCCTCAGTGTCCCAGTGTCCCAGTGTCTCTGTTTCTCAGTGTCCCAGTGTCCTCGTGTCTCTGTGTCACTGTGTCTATGTGCTTCAGTGCCTCAGTGTCTCAGTGTCCCAGTTTCTCTGTGTCTCTGTGTCTCTGTGTCCCAATGTCCTATTGTCTCAGTGTCCCAGTGCATAGTGTCTATGTGTCTCAGTGTCCCAGTGTCCCAGTGTCTCCGTGTCCCAGTGTCCCAGTATCTCAGTGTCTCAATGTCCCAGTGTCCCGGTGTCTCGGTGTCTCAGTGTCTCAGTGTCCCAGTGTCCCAGTGTCCTAGTGTCTCAGTGTCTCTGTGTCTCAGTGTCTCAGTGTCCCAGTGTCCTATTTACTCAGTGTCACTGAGACTCAGTGTCCCAGTGTCCCTGTGTCTCTTTGTCTAGGTGTCCCAGTGCCCCAGTGTCTCAGTGTCTCAGTGTCCCAGTGTCCCAGTGTCCCAGTGTCTCTTTGTCTCTGAGTCCCAGTGCCCCAGTGTCTCAGTGTCCCAGTGTCCTAGTGTCCCGGTGTCCCAGTGACCCCGTATCCCAGTGCCCCAGTATCTCTTTATCTCTGAGTCCCTGTGCCCCAGTGTCGCAGTGACTCAGTGTCCCAGTGTCCCAGTGTCCCAGTGTCCTAGTGTCCCCGTTTCCTAGTGTCCCAGTGTCCCAGTGTCCCAGTGTTCCAGTGTCTCAGTGTCCCAGTGTTCCACTGTCTCTGTGCCTCAGTGTCTCAGTGTCCTAGTGTCCCAGTGTCCTAGTGTCCCAGTGTCCTAGTGTCCCAGTGTCCTAGTGTCCCAGTGTCCCAGTGACCCTGTGTCCCAGTGTCCCAGTATCTCGTTGTCTCTGAGTCCCAGTGCCCCAGTGTCTCAGTGTCCCAGTGTCCTAGTGTCCCAGTGTCGCAGTCTCCCAGTGCCCCAGTGTCTCCGTGTCCCAGTGTCTCCGTGTCCCAGTGTCCCAGTGTCCCAGTGTCTCAGTGTCCTAGTGTCCCAGTGTCCCAGTGTCCCAGTGTCTCTTTGTCTCAGTATCCCAGTGCCCCAGTGTCTCAGTGTCCCAGTGTCCTAGTGTCCCAGTGTCCCAGTGTCTCTTTGTCTCTGTGTCCCAGTGTCCCTGTGTCTCAGTGTCTCGGTGTCTCAGTGTCCCAGTGTCCCAGTGTCCCAGTGTCTCAGTGTCCCAGGGTCCCAGTATCACTGTGTCTCAGTGTCCCAATGTCCTTGTGTCCCAGTGTCCCAGTGCCCCAGTGTCTCGTTATCCCTGAGTCCCAGTGCCCCAGTGCCTCAGTGTCCCAGTGTCCCAGTGTCTCTGTTTCTCAGTGTCCCAGTGTCCCAGTGTCCTCGTGTCTCTGTGTCACTGTGTCTATGTGCTTCAGTGCCTCAGTGTCTCAGTGTCCCAGTTTCTCTGTGTCTCTGTGTCCCAATGTCCTATTGTCTCTGTGTCCCAGTGCACAGTGTCTATGTGTCTATGTGTCCCAGTGTCACAGTGTCCCAGTGTCTCCGTGTCCCAGTGTCCTAGTATCTCAGTGTCTCAATGTCCCGGTGTCTCAGTGTCTCAGTGTCTCAGTGTCCCAGTGTCTCAGTGTCTCAGTGTCTCAGTGTCTCTGTGTCTCAGTGTCTCAGTGTCCCAGTGTCCTATTTACTCAGTGTCACTGAGACTCAGTGTCCCAGTGTCCCAGTGTCCCTGTGTCCCAGTGTCTCTTTGTCTAGGTGTCCCAGTGCCCCAGTTTCTCAGTGTCCCAGTGTCTCTTTGTCTCTGTGTCCCAGTGCCCCAGTGTCTCAGTGTCCCAGTGTCCTAGTGTCCCAGTGTCCCAGTGACCCCGTATCCCAGTGCCCCATTATCTCTTTATCTCTGAGTCCCTGTGCCCCAGTGTCACAGTGACTCAGTGTCCCAGTGTCCCAGTGTTCCAGTGTCCTAGTGTCCCAGTGTCCTAGTGTGCCAGTGTCCCAGTGTCCAAGTGTCTCAGTGTCCCAGGGTCCCAGTATCACTGTGTCTCAGTGTCCCAATGTCCTTGTGTCCCAGTGTCCCAGTGCCCCAGTGTCTCGTTATCCCTGAGTCCCAGTGCCCCAGTGCCTCAGTGTCCCAGTGTCCCAGTGTCTCTGTTTCTCAGTGTCCCAGTGTCCCAGTGTCCCAGTGTCCTCGTGTCTCTGTGTCACTGTGTCTATGTGCTTCAGTGCCTCAGTGTCTCAATGTCCCAGTTTCTCTGTGTCTCTGTGTCCCAATGTCCTATTGTCTCTGTGTCCCAGTGCACAGTGTCTATGTGTCTATGTGTCTCAGTGTCCCAGTGTCACAGTGTCCCAGTGTCTCCGTGTCCCAGTGTCCTAGTATCTCAGTGTCTCAATGTCCCGGTGTCTCAGTGTCTCAGTGTCTCAGTGTCCCAGTGTCTTAGTTTCTCAGTGTCTCAGTGTCTCAGTGTCTCTGTGTCTCAGTGTCTCAGTGTCCCAGTGTCCTATTTACTCAGTGTCACTGAGACTCAGTGTCCCAGTGTCCCAGTGTCCCTGTGTCCCAGTGTCTCTTTGTCTAGGTGTCCCAGTGCCCCAGTTTCTCAGTGTCCCAGTGTCTCTTTGTCTCTGTGTCCCAGTGCCCCAGTGTCTCAGTGCCCCGGGGTCCTAGTGTTCCAATGTCCCAGTGACCCCGTATCCCAGTGCCCCAGTATCTCTTTATCTCTGAGTCCCTGTGCCCCAGTGTCCCAGTGTCCCAGTGTCCCAGTGTCCCAGTGTCGGTGTCTCAGTGTCCCAGTGTCCCACAGTCTCTGTGTCGCAGTGTCCTAGTGTCCCAGTGTCCCAGTGTCCCAGTGACCCAGTGACCCAGTGTCCCAATATCTCGTTGTCTCTGAGTCCCAGTGCCCCAGTGTCCTAGTGTCCTAGTGTCCCAGTGCCCCAGTGTCGCAGTCTCCCAGTGCCCCAGTGTCTCCGTGTCTCCGTGTATCAGTGTCCCAGTGTCCCAGTGTCCTAATGACTCAGTGGCTCAGTGCCCCAGTGTCTTGGTGTCCCAGTGTCCCTGTGTCCCAGTGGCACTTTGTCTCAGTATCCCAGTGCCACAGTGTCTCAGTGTCCCAGTGTCCTAGTGTCCCAATGTCCCAGTGTCTCTTTGTCTCTGTGTCCCAGTGCCCCTGTGTCTCAGTGTCCCAGTGATCTAGTATCCCAGTGTCCCAGTGTGCCAGTGTCTCAGTGTCTCTGTGACCCAGTGTCCCAGTGTCTCTTTGTCTCAGTATCCCAGTGCCACGGGGTCTCAGTGTCCCAGTGTCCTGGTGTCCCAGTGTCCCAGTGTCTCTTTGCCTCTGTGTCGCAGTGTCCCAGTGTCTCAGTGTCCCAGTGTCCCAGTGTCCCAGTGTCCCAGTGTCCCATTGTCCCAGTGTCCCAGTGTCCCAGTGTCTCAGTGTCTCAGTGTCTCAGTGTCCCAGGGCCCCAGTGTCCCAGTGAACCTGCGCCTCAGTGCCCCAGTTCCTCTTTGTCTCTGTGCCCCAGTGCCCCAGTGTCTCAGTGCCTCAGTGTCCCAGTGTCTTAGTGTCCCAGTGTCCTAGTGTCCCAGTGTCTCAGTGTCCCAGTGTCCCAGTGTCCCAGTGACCCTGTGTCCCAGTGTCCCAGTGTCCCAGTATCTCATTGTCTCTAAGTCCCAGTGCCCCAGCGTCCCAGTGTCACAGTCTTGCAGTGCCCCAGTTTATCCGTGTATCAGTGTCTCCGTGTCCCAGTGTCCCAGTGTCTCAGTGGTTCAGTGTCCCAGTGTCCCAGTGTCCTAGTGCCCCAGTGTCCCAGTGTCGGTGTCTCAGTGTCCCAGTGTCCCACAGTCTCTGTGTCTCAGTGTCCTAGTGTCCCAGTGCCCCAGTGTCCCAGTGACCCAGTGTCCCAGTGTCCCAGTATCTCGTTGTCTCTGAGTCCCAGTGCCCCAGTGTCCCAGTGTCCCTGTGTCTCTTTGTCTCTGTGTCCCAGTGTCCCAGTGTCCCTGTGTCCCTGTGTCTCAGTGTCTCAGTGTCTCAGTGTCTCAGTGTCCCAGTGTCCTAGTGTCTCTGTGTCTCTGTGTCCCAGTGTCCCAGTGTGCCAGTGCCTCAGTGGCTCTGTGACCCAGTGTCCCAGTGTCTCTTTGTCTCAGTACCCCAGTGCCACAGTGTCTCAGTGTTCCAGTGTCCTGGTGTCCCAGTGTCCCAGTGTCTCTTTGTCTCTTTGTCTCTGTGTCCCAGTGTCCCAGTGTCTCAGTGTCCCAGTGTCCCATTGTCCTAGTGTCCCATTGTCCCAGTGTCCCAGTGTCCCAGTGTCCCAGTGTCTCAGTGTCCCAGGGCCCCAGTGTCTCTGTGTCTCTGTGTCTCAGTGTCTCAGTGTCTCAGTGTCCCAGTGTCCCAGTATCTCAGTGTCTCTAAGTCCCAGTGCCCCAGTGTCTCAGTGCCCCAGTGTCCCAGTGTCACAGTCTCCCAGTGCCCCAGTTTATCCGTGTATCAGTGTCTCCGTGTCCCAGTGTCCCAGTGTCCCTGTGGCTCAGTGTCCCAGTGTCCCAGTGTCCTGGTGTCCCAGTGTCCCAGTGTCCCAGTGTCTCTTTGTCTCAGTATCCCAGTGCCCCAGTGTCTCAGTGTCCCAGTGTCCTAGTGTCCTAGTGTCCCAGTGTCCCTGTGTCTCTTTGTCCCAGTGTCCCTGTGTCTCAGTGTCCCAGTGTCCCAGTGTCCCAGTGTCCTAGTGTCTCAGTGTCTCAGTGTCTCAGTGTCTCAGTGTCCTAGTGTCCCAGTGTCCCTGTGACCCTGTGCCTCAGTGCCTCAGTGCCCCAGTGTCCCAGTGTCCCAGTGTCCCAGTGTCTCTGTGTCTCTGTACCCCAGTGTCCTAGTGTCTCTGTGTCTTTGTGTAACTGTGTCTCTGTGTCTCTGTGTATCAGTATCTCGCTGTCCACTGTGTTAGTGTCTCTGTGTCTCTGTGTCCCAGTGTCTCTGTATCCTATTGTCCTAGTGTCTGTGCCTCAGTGTTCCAGTGTCTCTGTGTCTCTTTGTCCCAGTGTCTCTGTCTCTGTGTCTCTGTGTCTCTGTGTCTCTGTGTCTCTGTCTCCCAGTGTACTAGTGTCTCTGTGTCTCTGCGTACCAGTGTCCTAGTATCTCCATGTCTCCGTGTCTCTGTCTCTCAGTGTCCCAGTGTCTCTGTGTCTCGCTGTCCCAGTGTCATAGTGTCTCTGTGTCTCTGTGTCCCAGTGTACTAGTGTCTCTGAGTCTCTGAGTCCCAGTGTCTGTGTCTCAGTGTCCTCGTGTCTCTATGACTCAGTGTCTCTGTGTCCCAGTGCCCCAGTGCCCCAGTGCCCCAGTGTTCCAGTGTCCCTTTGTCGAGGTGTCCCAGTGCCCCAGTGTCTCAGTGTCTCAGTGTCCCAGTGTCCCAGTGTGCCAGTGCCTCAGTGTCTCTGTGACCCAGTGTCCCAGTGTCTCTTTGTCTCAGTATCCCAGTGCCACAGTGTCTCAGTGTCCCAGTGTCCTGGTGTCCCAGTGTCTCTTTGTCTCTGTGTCTCAGTGTCCCAGTGTCTCAGTGTCCCAGTGTCCCAGTGTCCTAGTGTCCCATTGTCCCATTGTCCCAGTGTCCCAGTGTCCCAGTGTCCCAGTGTCCCAGTGTCTCCGTGTCTCAGTGTCCCAGGGCCCCAGTGTCCCAGTTAACCTGCGCCTCAGTGCCCCAGTTCATCTTTGTCTCTGTGCCCCAGTGCCCCAGTGCCTGTGTCCTAGTGTCCCAGTGTCCTAGTGTCCCAGTGTTCCAGTGTCTCAGTGTCCCAGTGTCCCAGTGTACCAGTGACCCTGTGTCCCAGTGTCCCAGTATCTCATTGTATCTAAGTCACAGTGCCCCAGTGTCCTAGTGTCACAGTCTCCCAGTGCCCCAGTTTATCCGTGTATCAGTGTCTCCGTGTCCCAGTGTCCCAGTGTCCCAGTGTCTCAGTGGCTCGGCGTCCCAGTGTCCCAGTGTCCTAGTGTCCCAGTGCCCCAGTGTCCCTGTGTCCCAGTGTCCTAGTGTCCCAGTGTCCCAGTGTCCCAGTGTCTCTTTGTCTCAGTATCCCAGTGCCCCAGTGTCTCAGTGTCCCAGTGTCCTAGTGTCCCAGTGTCCCTGTGTCTCTTTGTCTCTGTGTCCCAGTGTCCCAGAGTCCCCGTGTCCCTGTGTCTCAGTGTCTCAATGTCTCAGTGTCTCAGTGTCCCAGTGTCCCAGTGTCTCTGTGTCCCAGTGTCCCAGTGTCCCAGTGTCCCAGTGTTTCAGTGTCTCAGTGTCTCAGTGTCCCAGTGTCCTAGTGTCCCAGTGTCCCTGTGTCTCTTTGTCTCTGTGTCCCAGTGTCCCAGAGTCCCCGTGTCCCTGTGTCTCAGTGTCTCAATGTCTCAGTGTCTCAGTGTCCCAGTGTCCCAGTGGCCCAGTGTCTCTGTGTCCCAGTGTCCCAGTGTCCCAGTGTTTCAGTGTCTCAGTGTCTCAGTGTCCCAGTGTCCAAGTGTCTCTGTGTCTCTGTGTCCTAGTGTCTCTGTGTCCCAGTGTCCCAGTGTCCCAGTGTCCTAGTGTCTCTGTGTCTCTGTGTCCCAGTGTCCCTGTGTCTCAGTGTCTCAGCGTCTCAGTGTCCCAGTGTCTCTGTGCCTCTGTGTCCCAGTGTCCCAGTGTCCCAGTGTCTCAGTGTCTCAGTGTCTCAGTGTCCCAGTCAGTGTCCTAGTGTCTCTGTGTCTCTGTGTCCTAGTGTCTCTGTGTCTCTGTGTCCCAGTGTCCCAGTGTCCCAGTGTCTCAGTGTCCCAGTGTCCCAGTGTCCTAGTGTCTCTGTGTCCCAGTGTCCCAGTGTCCCAGTGTCTCTGTGTCTCTGTGTCCCAGTGTCCCAATGTCTCAGTGTCCCAGTGTCCCAGTGTCTCAGTGTCTCAGTGTCCCAGTGTCCCAGTGTCCCAGTGTCCTAGTGTCTCTGTGTCTCTGTGTCCCAGTGTCCCTGTGTCTCAGTGTCCCAGTGTCCCAGTGTCCTAGTGTCTCAGTGTCTCAGTGTCTCAGTGTCCCAGTGTCCCAGTGTCCCAGTGTCCCAGTGTCTCTGTGTCCTAGTGTCTCTTTGTCTCAGTATCCCAGTGTCTCAGTGTCTCAGTGTCCCAGTGTCCTAGTGTCCCAGTGTCCTAGTGTCTCTGTGTCTCTGTGTCCCAGTGTCCCTGTGTCTCTTTGTCTCTGTGTCCCAGTGTCCCAGAGTCCCCGTGTCCCTGTGTCTCAGTGTCTCAATGTCTCAGTGTCTCAGTGTCCCAGTGTCCCAGTGTCCCAGTGTCCCAGTGTCTCTGTGTCCCAGTGTCCCAGTGTCCCAGTGTCCCAGTGCCTCAGTGTCTCAGTGTCTCAGTGTCCCAGTGTCCAAGTGTCTCTGTGTCTCTGTGTCCTAGTGCCTCTGTGTCTCTGTGTCCCAGTGTCCCAGTGTCCCAGTGTCCTAGTGTCTCTGTGTCTCTGTGTCCCAGTGTCCCTGTGTCTCAGTGTCTCAGCGTCTCAGTGTCCCAGTGTCTCTGTGCCTCTGTGTCCCAGTGTCCCAGTGTCCCAGTGTCTCAGTGTCTCAGTGTCTCAGTGTCTCAGTGTCCCAGTCAGTGTCCTAGTGTCTCTGTGTCTCTGTGTCCTAGTGTCTCTGTGTCTCTGTGTCCCAGTGTCCCAGTGTCCCTGTGTCCCAGTGTCTCTTTGTCTAGGTGTCCCAGTGCCCCAGTTTCTCAGTGTCCCAGTGTCTCTTTGTCTCTGTGTCCCAGTGCCCCAGTGTCTCAGTGTCCCAGTGTCCTAGTGTCCCAGTGTCCCAGTGACCCCGTATCCCAGTGCCCCATTATCTCTTTATCTCTGAGTCCCTGTGCCCCAGTGTCACAGTGACTCAGTGTCCCAGTGTCCCAGTGTTCCAGTGTCCTAGTGTCCCAGTGTCCTAGTGTGCCAGTGTCCCAGTGTCCAAGTGTCTCAGTGTCCCAGGGTCCCAGTATCACTGTGTCTCAGTGTCCCAATGTCCTTGTGTCCCAGTGTCCCAGTGCCCCAGTGTCTCGTTATCCCTGAGTCCCAGTGCCCCAGTGCCTCAGTGTCCCAGTGTCCCAGTGTCTCTGTTTCTCAGTGTCCCAGTGTCCCAGTGTCCCAGTGTCCTCGTGTCTCTGTGTCACTGTGTCTATGTGCTTCAGTGCCTCAGTGTCTCAATGTCCCAGTTTCTCTGTGTCTCTGTGTCCCAATGTCCTATTGTCTCTGTGTCCCAGTGCACAGTGTCTATGTGTCTATGTGTCTCAGTGTCCCAGTGTCACAGTGTCCCAGTGTCTCCGTGTCCCAGTGTCCTAGTATCTCAGTGTCTCAATGTCCCGGTGTCTCAGTGTCTCAGTGTCTCAGTGTCCCAGTGTCTTAGTTTCTCAGTGTCTCAGTGTCTCAGTGTCTCTGTGTCTCAGTGTCTCAGTGTCCCAGTGTCCTATTTACTCAGTGTCACTGAGACTCAGTGTCCCAGTGTCCCAGTGTCCCTGTGTCCCAGTGTCTCTTTGTCTAGGTGTCCCAGTGCCCCAGTTTCTCAGTGTCCCAGTGTCTCTTTGTCTCTGTGTCCCAGTGCCCCAGTGTCTCAGTGCCCCGGGGTCCTAGTGTTCCAATGTCCCAGTGACCCCGTATCCCAGTGCCCCAGTATCTCTTTATCTCTGAGTCCCTGTGCCCCAGTGTCCCAGTGTCCCAGTGTCCCAGTGTCCCAGTGTCGGTGTCTCAGTGTCCCAGTGTCCCACAGTCTCTGTGTCGCAGTGTCCTAGTGTCCCAGTGTCCCAGTGTCCCAGTGACCCAGTGACCCAGTGTCCCAATATCTCGTTGTCTCTGAGTCCCAGTGCCCCAGTGTCCTAGTGTCCTAGTGTCCCAGTGCCCCAGTGTCGCAGTCTCCCAGTGCCCCAGTGTCTCCGTGTCTCCGTGTATCAGTGTCCCAGTGTCCCAGTGTCCTAATGACTCAGTGGCTCAGTGCCCCAGTGTCTTGGTGTCCCAGTGTCCCTGTGTCCCAGTGGCACTTTGTCTCAGTATCCCAGTGCCACAGTGTCTCAGTGTCCCAGTGTCCTAGTGTCCCAATGTCCCAGTGTCTCTTTGTCTCTGTGTCCCAGTGCCCCTGTGTCTCAGTGTCCCAGTGATCTAGTATCCCAGTGTCCCAGTGTGCCAGTGTCTCAGTGTCTCTGTGACCCAGTGTCCCAGTGTCTCTTTGTCTCAGTATCCCAGTGCCACGGGGTCTCAGTGTCCCAGTGTCCTGGTGTCCCAGTGTCCCAGTGTCTCTTTGCCTCTGTGTCGCAGTGTCCCAGTGTCTCAGTGTCCCAGTGTCCCAGTGTCCCAGTGTCCCAGTGTCCCATTGTCCCAGTGTCCCAGTGTCCCAGTGTCTCAGTGTCTCAGTGTCTCAGTGTCCCAGGGCCCCAGTGTCCCAGTGAACCTGCGCCTCAGTGCCCCAGTTCCTCTTTGTCTCTGTGCCCCAGTGCCCCAGTGTCTCAGTGCCTCAGTGTCCCAGTGTCTTAGTGTCCCAGTGTCCTAGTGTCCCAGTGTCTCAGTGTCCCAGTGTCCCAGTGTCCCAGTGACCCTGTGTCCCAGTGTCCCAGTGTCCCAGTATCTCATTGTCTCTAAGTCCCAGTGCCCCAGCGTCCCAGTGTCACAGTCTTGCAGTGCCCCAGTTTATCCGTGTATCAGTGTCTCCGTGTCCCAGTGTCCCAGTGTCTCAGTGGTTCAGTGTCCCAGTGTCCCAGTGTCCTAGTGCCCCAGTGTCCCAGTGTCGGTGTCTCAGTGTCCCAGTGTCCCACAGTCTCTGTGTCTCAGTGTCCTAGTGTCCCAGTGCCCCAGTGTCCCAGTGACCCAGTGTCCCAGTGTCCCAGTATCTCGTTGTCTCTGAGTCCCAGTGCCCCAGTGTCCCAGTGTCCCTGTGTCTCTTTGTCTCTGTGTCCCAGTGTCCCAGTGTCCCTGTGTCCCTGTGTCTCAGTGTCTCAGTGTCTCAGTGTCTCAGTGTCCCAGTGTCCTAGTGTCTCTGTGTCTCTGTGTCCCAGTGTCCCAGTGTGCCAGTGCCTCAGTGGCTCTGTGACCCAGTGTCCCAGTGTCTCTTTGTCTCAGTACCCCAGTGCCACAGTGTCTCAGTGTTCCAGTGTCCTGGTGTCCCAGTGTCCCAGTGTCTCTTTGTCTCTTTGTCTCTGTGTCCCAGTGTCCCAGTGTCTCAGTGTCCCAGTGTCCCATTGTCCTAGTGTCCCATTGTCCCAGTGTCCCAGTGTCCCAGTGTCCCAGTGTCTCAGTGTCCCAGGGCCCCAGTGTCTCTGTGTCTCTGTGTCTCAGTGTCTCAGTGTCTCAGTGTCCCAGTGTCCCAGTATCTCAGTGTCTCTAAGTCCCAGTGCCCCAGTGTCTCAGTGCCCCAGTGTCCCAGTGTCACAGTCTCCCAGTGCCCCAGTTTATCCGTGTATCAGTGTCTCCGTGTCCCAGTGTCCCAGTGTCCCTGTGGCTCAGTGTCCCAGTGTCCCAGTGTCCTGGTGTCCCAGTGTCCCAGTGTCCCAGTGTCTCTTTGTCTCAGTATCCCAGTGCCCCAGTGTCTCAGTGTCCCAGTGTCCTAGTGTCCTAGTGTCCCAGTGTCCCTGTGTCTCTTTGTCCCAGTGTCCCTGTGTCTCAGTGTCCCAGTGTCCCAGTGTCCCAGTGTCCTAGTGTCTCAGTGTCTCAGTGTCTCAGTGTCTCAGTGTCCTAGTGTCCCAGTGTCCCTGTGACCCTGTGCCTCAGTGCCTCAGTGCCCCAGTGTCCCAGTGTCCCAGTGTCCCAGTGTCTCTGTGTCTCTGTACCCCAGTGTCCTAGTGTCTCTGTGTCTTTGTGTAACTGTGTCTCTGTGTCTCTGTGTATCAGTATCTCGCTGTCCACTGTGTTAGTGTCTCTGTGTCTCTGTGTCCCAGTGTCTCTGTATCCTATTGTCCTAGTGTCTGTGCCTCAGTGTTCCAGTGTCTCTGTGTCTCTTTGTCCCAGTGTCTCTGTCTCTGTGTCTCTGTGTCTCTGTGTCTCTGTGTCTCTGTCTCCCAGTGTACTAGTGTCTCTGTGTCTCTGCGTACCAGTGTCCTAGTATCTCCATGTCTCCGTGTCTCTGTCTCTCAGTGTCCCAGTGTCTCTGTGTCTCGCTGTCCCAGTGTCATAGTGTCTCTGTGTCTCTGTGTCCCAGTGTACTAGTGTCTCTGAGTCTCTGAGTCCCAGTGTCTGTGTCTCAGTGTCCTCGTGTCTCTATGACTCAGTGTCTCTGTGTCCCAGTGCCCCAGTGCCCCAGTGCCCCAGTGTTCCAGTGTCCCTTTGTCGAGGTGTCCCAGTGCCCCAGTGTCTCAGTGTCTCAGTGTCCCAGTGTCCCAGTGTGCCAGTGCCTCAGTGTCTCTGTGACCCAGTGTCCCAGTGTCTCTTTGTCTCAGTATCCCAGTGCCACAGTGTCTCAGTGTCCCAGTGTCCTGGTGTCCCAGTGTCTCTTTGTCTCTGTGTCTCAGTGTCCCAGTGTCTCAGTGTCCCAGTGTCCCAGTGTCCTAGTGTCCCATTGTCCCATTGTCCCAGTGTCCCAGTGTCCCAGTGTCCCAGTGTCCCAGTGTCTCCGTGTCTCAGTGTCCCAGGGCCCCAGTGTCCCAGTTAACCTGCGCCTCAGTGCCCCAGTTCATCTTTGTCTCTGTGCCCCAGTGCCCCAGTGCCTGTGTCCTAGTGTCCCAGTGTCCTAGTGTCCCAGTGTTCCAGTGTCTCAGTGTCCCAGTGTCCCAGTGTACCAGTGACCCTGTGTCCCAGTGTCCCAGTATCTCATTGTATCTAAGTCACAGTGCCCCAGTGTCCTAGTGTCACAGTCTCCCAGTGCCCCAGTTTATCCGTGTATCAGTGTCTCCGTGTCCCAGTGTCCCAGTGTCCCAGTGTCTCAGTGGCTCGGCGTCCCAGTGTCCCAGTGTCCTAGTGTCCCAGTGCCCCAGTGTCCCTGTGTCCCAGTGTCCTAGTGTCCCAGTGTCCCAGTGTCCCAGTGTCTCTTTGTCTCAGTATCCCAGTGCCCCAGTGTCTCAGTGTCCCAGTGTCCTAGTGTCCCAGTGTCCCTGTGTCTCTTTGTCTCTGTGTCCCAGTGTCCCAGAGTCCCCGTGTCCCTGTGTCTCAGTGTCTCAATGTCTCAGTGTCTCAGTGTCCCAGTGTCCCAGTGTCTCTGTGTCCCAGTGTCCCAGTGTCCCAGTGTCCCAGTGTTTCAGTGTCTCAGTGTCTCAGTGTCCCAGTGTCCTAGTGTCCCAGTGTCCCTGTGTCTCTTTGTCTCTGTGTCCCAGTGTCCCAGAGTCCCCGTGTCCCTGTGTCTCAGTGTCTCAATGTCTCAGTGTCTCAGTGTCCCAGTGTCCCAGTGGCCCAGTGTCTCTGTGTCCCAGTGTCCCAGTGTCCCAGTGTTTCAGTGTCTCAGTGTCTCAGTGTCCCAGTGTCCAAGTGTCTCTGTGTCTCTGTGTCCTAGTGTCTCTGTGTCCCAGTGTCCCAGTGTCCCAGTGTCCTAGTGTCTCTGTGTCTCTGTGTCCCAGTGTCCCTGTGTCTCAGTGTCTCAGCGTCTCAGTGTCCCAGTGTCTCTGTGCCTCTGTGTCCCAGTGTCCCAGTGTCCCAGTGTCTCAGTGTCTCAGTGTCTCAGTGTCCCAGTCAGTGTCCTAGTGTCTCTGTGTCTCTGTGTCCTAGTGTCTCTGTGTCTCTGTGTCCCAGTGTCCCAGTGTCCCAGTGTCTCAGTGTCCCAGTGTCCCAGTGTCCTAGTGTCTCTGTGTCCCAGTGTCCCAGTGTCCCAGTGTCTCTGTGTCTCTGTGTCCCAGTGTCCCAATGTCTCAGTGTCCCAGTGTCCCAGTGTCTCAGTGTCTCAGTGTCCCAGTGTCCCAGTGTCCCAGTGTCCTAGTGTCTCTGTGTCTCTGTGTCCCAGTGTCCCTGTGTCTCAGTGTCCCAGTGTCCCAGTGTCCTAGTGTCTCAGTGTCTCAGTGTCTCAGTGTCCCAGTGTCCCAGTGTCCCAGTGTCCCAGTGTCTCTGTGTCCTAGTGTCTCTTTGTCTCAGTATCCCAGTGTCTCAGTGTCTCAGTGTCCCAGTGTCCTAGTGTCCCAGTGTCCTAGTGTCTCTGTGTCTCTGTGTCCCAGTGTCCCTGTGTCTCTTTGTCTCTGTGTCCCAGTGTCCCAGAGTCCCCGTGTCCCTGTGTCTCAGTGTCTCAATGTCTCAGTGTCTCAGTGTCCCAGTGTCCCAGTGTCCCAGTGTCCCAGTGTCTCTGTGTCCCAGTGTCCCAGTGTCCCAGTGTCCCAGTGCCTCAGTGTCTCAGTGTCTCAGTGTCCCAGTGTCCAAGTGTCTCTGTGTCTCTGTGTCCTAGTGCCTCTGTGTCTCTGTGTCCCAGTGTCCCAGTGTCCCAGTGTCCTAGTGTCTCTGTGTCTCTGTGTCCCAGTGTCCCTGTGTCTCAGTGTCTCAGCGTCTCAGTGTCCCAGTGTCTCTGTGCCTCTGTGTCCCAGTGTCCCAGTGTCCCAGTGTCTCAGTGTCTCAGTGTCTCAGTGTCTCAGTGTCCCAGTCAGTGTCCTAGTGTCTCTGTGTCTCTGTGTCCTAGTGTCTCTGTGTCTCTGTGTCCCAGTGTCCCAATGTCCCAGTGTCTCAGTGTCCCAGTGTCCCAGTGTCCCAGTGTCCTAGTGTCTCTGTGTCCCAGTGTCCCAGTGTCCCAGTGTCTCTGTGTCTCTGTGCCCCAGTGTCCCAATGTCTCAGTGTCCCAGTGTCCCAGTGTCTCAGTGTCTCATTGTCTCAGTGTCCCAGTGTCCCAGTGTCCCAGTGTCCCAGTGTCCTAGTGTCTCTGTGTCTCTGTGTCCCAGTGTCCCTGTGTCTCAGTGTCCCAGTGTCCCAGTGTCCTAGTGTCTCTGTGTCTCAGTGTCTCAGTGTCCCAGTGTCTCAGTGTCCCAGTGTCTCTGTGTCCTAGTGTCTCTGTGTCTCTGTGTCCCAGTGTCTCAGTGTCTCAGTGTCTCAGTGTCCCAGTGTCCCAGTGTCCTAGTGTCTCTGTGTCTCTGTGTCCTAGTGTCGTTGTGTCTCTGTGTCCCAGTGTCCCAGTGTCTCTGTGTCCCAGTGTCCCACTGTCCCAGTGTCCCAGTGTCTCAGTGTCTCAGTGTCTCAGTGTCCCAGTGTCCCAGTGTCTCTGTGTCTCTGTGTCCTAGTGTCTCTGTGTCTCTGTGTCCCAGTGTCCCAGTGTCCCAGTGTCTCAGTGTCTCAGTGTCTCAGTGTCCCAGTTTCCCAGTGTCCCAGTGTCCCAGTGTCCTAGTGTCTCTGTGTCCCAGTGTCCCAGTGTCCCAGTGTCTCAGTGTCTCAGTGTCTCAGTGTCCCAGTGTCCCAGTGTCTCTGTGTCTCTGTGTCCTAGTGTCTCTGTGTCTCTGTGTCCCAGTGTCCCAGTGTCTCAGTGTCTCAGTGTCCCAGTGTTCCAGTGTCCCAGTGTCGTAGTGTCTCTGTGTCTCTGTGTCCCAGTGTCCCTGTGTCTCAGTGTCTCAGTGTCTCAGTGTCCCAGTGTCTCTGTGTTTCTGTGTCCCAGTGTCCCAGTGTCTCAGTGTCTCAGTGTTCCAGTGTCCCAGTGTCCCAGTGTCCCAGTGTCCTAGTGTCTCTGTGTCTCTGTGTCCTAGTGTCTCTGTGTCTCTGTGTCCCAGTGTCCCAGTGTCCCAGTGTCTCAGTGTCCCAGTGCCCCAGTGTCCTAGTGGCTCTGTGTCCCAGTGTCCCAGTGTCCCAGTGTCTCTGTGTCTCTGTGTCCCGGTGTCCCGGTGTCTCAGTGTCCCAGTGTCTCAGTGTCTCAGTGTCTCACTGTCTCAGTGTCTCAGTGTCCCAGTGTCCCAGTGTCTCTGTGTCTCTGTGTCCTAGTGTCTCTGTGTCTCTGTGTCCCAGTGTCTCAGTGTCTCAGTGTCCCAGTGTCCCAGTGTCCCAGTGTCCTAGTGTCTCTGTGTCTCTGTGTCCCAGTGTCCCTGTGTCCCTGTGTCTCAGTGTCTCAGTGCCTCAGTGTCCCAGTGTCTCTGTGTCTCTGTGTCCCAGTGTCCCAGTGTCTCAGTGTCTCAGTGTCCCAGTGTCCCAGTGTCCCAGTGTCCTAGTGTCTCTGTGTCTCTGTGTCCTAGTGTCTCTGTGTCTCTGTGTCCCAGTGTCCCAGTGTCCCAGTGTCTCAGTGTCTCAGTGTCCCAGTGTCCCAGTGTCCCAGTGTCCTAGTGTCTCTGTGTCCCAGTGTCCCAGTGTCCCAGTGTCTCTGTGTCCCAGTGTCCCAGTGTCTCAGTGTCCCAGTGTCCCAGTGTCTCAGTGTCTCAGTGTCTCAGTGTCCCAGTGTCCCAGTGTCCCAGTGTCCCAGTGTCCTAGTGTCTCTGTGTCCCAGTGTCCCTGTGTCTCAGTGTCCCAGTGTCCCAGTGTCCCAGTGTCTCAGTGTCCCAGTGTCCCAGTGTCCTAGTGTCTCTGTGTCTCTGTGTCCCAGTGTCCCTGTGTCCCTGTGTCTCAGTGTCTCAGTGTCTCAGTGTCTCAGTGTCCCAGTGTCCCAGTGTCTCTGTGTCTCTGTGTCCTAGTGTCTCTGTGTCCCAGTGTCCAAGTGTCCCAGTGTCTCTGTGTCTCTGTGTCCCAGTGTCCCAATGTCTCAGTGTCCCAGTGTCCCAGTGTCTCAGTGTCTCATTGTCTCAGTGTCCCAGTGTCCCAGTGTCCCAGTGTCCCAGTGTCTCTGTGTCTCTGTGTCCCAGTGTCCCTGTGTCTCAGTGTCCCAGTGTCCCAGTGTCCTAGTGTCTCTGTGTCTCAGTGTCTCAGTGTCTCAGTGTCCCAGTGTCTCAGTGTCCCAGTGTCTCTGTGTCCTAGTGTCTCTGTGTCTCTGTGTCCCAGTGTCTCAGTGTCTCAGTGTCTCAGTGTCCCAGTGTCCCAGTGTCCTAGTGTCTCTGTGTCTCTGTGTCCTAGTGTCGTTGTGTCTCTGTGTCCCAGTGTCCCAGTGTCTCTGTGTCCCAGTGTCCCACTGTCCCAGTGTCCCAGTGTCTCAGTGTCTCAGTGTCTCAGTGTCCCAGTGTCCCAGTGTCTCTGTGTCTCTGTGTCCTAGTGTCTCTGTGTCTCTGTGTCCCAGTGTCCCAGTGTCCCAGTGTCTCAGTGTCTCAGTGTCTCAGTGTCCCAGTTTCCCAGTGTCCCAGTGTCCCAGTGTCCCAGTGTCTCTGTGTCTCTGTGTCCCAGTGTCCCAGTGTCCCAGTGTCTCAGTGTCTCAGTGTCCCAGTGTCCCAGTGTCTCTGTGTCTCTGTGTCCTAGTGTCTCTGTGTCTCTGTGTCCCAGTGTCCCAGTGTCTCAGTGTCTCAGTGTCCCAGTGTTCCAGTGTCCCAGTGTCGTAGTGTCTCTGTGTCTCTGTGTCCCAGTGTCCCTGTGTCTCAGTGTCTCAGTGTCTCAGTGTCTCAGTGTCCCAGTGTCTCTGTGTTTCTGTGTCCCAGTGTCCCAGTGTCTCAGTGTCTCAGTGTCTCAGTGTTCCAGTGTCCCAGTGTCCCAGTGTCCCAGTGTCCTAGTGTCTCTGTGTCTCTGTGTCCTAGTGTCTCTGTGTCTCTGTGTCCCAGTGTCCCAGTGTCCCAGTTTCTCAGTGTCTCAGTGTCCCAGTGTCCCAGTGTCCTAGTGTCTCTGTGTCCCAGTGTCCCAGTGTCCCAGTGTCTCTGTGTCTCTGTGTCCCAGTGTCCCAATGTCTCAGTGTCCCAGTGTCCCAGTGTCTCAGTGTCTCAGTGTCCCAGTGTCCCAGTGTCCCAGTGTCCTAGTGTCTCTGTGTCTCTGTGTCCCAGTGTCCCTGTGTCTCAGTGTCCCAGTGTCCCAGTGTCCTAGTGTCTCAGTGTCTCAGTGTCCCAGTGTCCCAGTGTCCCAGTGTCTCTGTGTCCTAGTGTCTCTTTGTCTCAGTATCCCAGTGTCTCAGTGTCTCAGTGTCCCAGTGTCCTAGTGTCCCAGTGTCCTAGTGTCTCTGTGTCTCTGTGTCCCAGTGTCCCTGTGTCTCTTTGTCTCTGTGTCCCAGTGTCCCAGAGTCCCCGTGTCCCTGTGTCTCAGTGTCTCAATGTCTCAGTGTCTCAGTGTCCCAGTGTCCCAGTGTCCCAGTGTCCCAGTGTCTCTGTGTCCCAGTGTCCCAGTGTCCCAGTGTCCCAGTGCCTCAGTGTCTCAGTGTCTCAGTGTCCCAGTGTCCAAGTGTCTCTGTGTCTCTGTGTCCTAGTGCCTCTGTGTCTCTGTGTCCCAGTGTCCCAGTGTCCCAGTGTCCTAGTGTCTCTGTGTCTCTGTGTCCCAGTGTCCCTGTGTCTCAGTGTCTCAGCGTCTCAGTGTCCCAGTGTCTCTGTGCCTCTGTGTCCCAGTGTCCCAGTGTCTCAGTGTCTCAGTGTCTCAGTGTCTCAGTGTCCCAGTCAGTGTCCTAGTGTCTCTGTGTCTCTGTGTCCTAGTGTCTCTGTGTCTCTGTGTCCCAGTGTCCCAATGTCCCAGTGTCTCAGTGTCCCAGTGTCCCAGTGTCCCAGTGTCCTAGTGTCTCTGTGTCCCAGTGTCCCAGTGTCCCAGTGTCTCTGTGTCTCTGTGCCCCAGTGTCCCAATGTCTCAGTGTCCCAGTGTCCCAGTGTCTCAGTGTCTCATTGTCTCAGTGTCCCAGTGTCCCAGTGTCCCAGTGTCCCAGTGTCCTAGTGTCTCTGTGTCTCTGTGTCCCAGTGTCCCTGTGTCTCAGTGTCCCAGTGTCCCAGTGTCCTAGTGTCTCTGTGTCTCAGTGTCTCAGTGTCCCAGTGTCTCAGTGTCCCAGTGTCTCTGTGTCCTAGTGTCTCTGTGTCTCTGTGTCCCAGTGTCTCAGTGTCTCAGTGTCTCAGTGTCCCAGTGTCCCAGTGTCCTAGTGTCTCTGTGTCTCTGTGTCCTAGTGTCGTTGTGTCTCTGTGTCCCAGTGTCCCAGTGTCTCTGTGTCCCAGTGTCCCACTGTCCCAGTGTCCCAGTGTCTCAGTGTCTCAGTGTCTCAGTGTCCCAGTGTCCCAGTGTCTCTGTGTCTCTGTGTCCTAGTGTCTCTGTGTCTCTGTGTCCCAGTGTCCCAGTGTCCCAGTGTCTCAGTGTCTCAGTGTCTCAGTGTCCCAGTTTCCCAGTGTCCCAGTGTCCCAGTGTCCTAGTGTCTCTGTGTCTCTGTGTCCCAGTGTCCCAGTGTCCCAGTGTCTCAGTGTCTCAGTGTCTCAGTGTCCCAGTGTCCCAGTGTCTCTGTGTCTCTGTGTCCTAGTGTCTCTGTGTCTCTGTGTCCCAGTGTCCCAGTGTCTCAGTGTCTCAGTGTCCCAGTGTTCCAGTGTCCCAGTGTCGTAGTGTCTCTGTGTCTCTGTGTCCCAGTGTCCCTGTGTCTCAGTGTCTCAGTGTCTCAGTGTCCCAGTGTCTCTGTGTTTCTGTGTCCCAGTGTCCCAGTGTCTCAGTGTCTCAGTGTTCCAGTGTCCCAGTGTCCCAGTGTCCCAGTGTCCTAGTGTCTCTGTGTCTCTGTGTCCTAGTGTCTCTGTGTCTCTGTGTCCCAGTGTCCCAGTGTCCCAGTGTCTCAGTGTCCCAGTGCCCCAGTGTCCTAGTGGCTCTGTGTCCCAGTGTCCCAGTGTCCCAGTGTCTCTGTGTCTCTGTGTCCCGGTGTCCCGGTGTCTCAGTGTCCCAGTGTCTCAGTGTCTCAGTGTCTCACTGTCTCAGTGTCTCAGTGTCCCAGTGTCCCAGTGTCTCTGTGTCTCTGTGTCCTAGTGTCTCTGTGTCTCTGTGTCCCAGTGTCTCAGTGTCTCAGTGTCCCAGTGTCCCAGTGTCCCAGTGTCCTAGTGTCTCTGTGTCCCAGTGTCCCTGTGTCCCTGTGTCTCAGTGTCTCAGTGCCTCAGTGTCCCAGTGTCTCTGTGTCTCTGTGTCCCAGTGTCCCAGTGTCTCAGTGTCTCAGTGTCCCAGTGTCCCAGTGTCCCAGTGTCCTAGTGTCTCTGTGTCTCTGTGTCCTAGTGTCTCTGTGTCTCTGTGTCCCAGTGTCCCAGTGTCCCAGTGTCTCAGTGTCTCAGTGTCCCAGTGTCCCAGTGTCCCAGTGTCCTAGTGTCTCTGTGTCCCAGTGTCCCAGTGTCCCAGTGTCTCTGTGTCCCAGTGTCCCAGTGTCTCAGTGTCCCAGTGTCCCAGTGTCTCAGTGTCTCAGTGTCTCAGTGTCCCAGTGTCCCAGTGTCCCAGTGTCCCAGTGTCCTAGTGTCTCTGTGTCCCAGTGTCCCTGTGTCTCAGTGTCCCAGTGTCCCAGTGTCCCAGTGTCTCAGTGTCCCAGTGTCCCAGTGTCCTAGTGTCTCTGTGTCTCTGTGTCCCAGTGTCCCTGTGTCCCTGTGTCTCAGTGTCTCAGTGTCTCAGTGTCTCAGTGTCCCAGTGTCCCAGTGTCTCTGTGTCTCTGTGTCCTAGTGTCTCTGTGTCCCAGTGTCCAAGTGTCCCAGTGTCTCAGTGTCTCAGTGTCCCAGTGTCCCAGTGTCCCAGTGTCTCTGTGTCTCTGTGTCCCAGTGTCCCAATGTCTCAGTGTCCCAGTGTCCCAGTGTCTCAGTGTCTCATTGTCTCAGTGTCCCAGTGTCCCAGTGTCCCAGTGTCCCAGTGTCTCTGTGTCTCTGTGTCCCAGTGTCCCTGTGTCTCAGTGTCCCAGTGTCCCAGTGTCCTAGTGTCTCTGTGTCTCAGTGTCTCAGTGTCTCAGTGTCCCAGTGTCTCAGTGTCCCAGTGTCTCTGTGTCCTAGTGTCTCTGTGTCTCTGTGTCCCAGTGTCTCAGTGTCTCAGTGTCTCAGTGTCCCAGTGTCCCAGTGTCCTAGTGTCTCTGTGTCTCTGTGTCCTAGTGTCGTTGTGTCTCTGTGTCCCAGTGTCCCAGTGTCTCTGTGTCCCAGTGTCCCACTGTCCCAGTGTCCCAGTGTCTCAGTGTCTCAGTGTCTCAGTGTCCCAGTGTCCCAGTGTCTCTGTGTCTCTGTGTCCTAGTGTCTCTGTGTCTCTGTGTCCCAGTGTCCCAGTGTCCCAGTGTCTCAGTGTCTCAGTGTCTCAGTGTCCCAGTTTCCCAGTGTCCCAGTGTCCCAGTGTCCCAGTGTCTCTGTGTCTCTGTGTCCCAGTGTCCCAGTGTCCCAGTGTCTCAGTGTCTCAGTGTCCCAGTGTCCCAGTGTCTCTGTGTCTCTGTGTCCTAGTGTCTCTGTGTCTCTGTGTCCCAGTGTCTCAGTGTCTCAGTGTCCCAGTGTTCCAGTGTCCCAGTGTCGTAGTGTCTCTGTGTCTCTGTGTCCCAGTGTCCCTGTGTCTCAGTGTCTCAGTGTCTCAGTGTCTCAGTGTCCCAGTGTCTCTGTGTTTCTGTGTCCCAGTGTCCCAGTGTCTCAGTGTCTCAGTGTCTCAGTGTTCCAGTGTCCCAGTGTCCCAGTGTCCCAGTGTCCTAGTGTCTCTGTGTCTCTGTGTCCTAGTGTCTCTGTGTCTCTGTGTCCCAGTGTCCCAGTGTCCCAGTTTCTCAGTGTCCCAGTGCCCCAGTGTCCCAGTGCCCTAGTGGCTCTGTGTCCCAGTGTCCCAGTGTCCCAGTGTCTCTGTGTCTCTGTGTCCCGGTGTCCCGGTGTCTCAGTGTCCCAGTGTCTCAGTGTCTCAGTGTCTCACTGTCTCAGTGTCTCAGTGTCCCAGTGTCCCAGTGTCTCTGTGTCTCTGTGTCCTAGTGTCTCTGTGTCTCTGTGTCCCAGTGTCTCAGTGTCTCAGTGTCCCAGTGTCCCAGTGTCCTAGTGTCTCTGTGTCTCTGTGTCCCAGTGTCCCTGTGTCCCTGTGTCTCAGTGTCTCAGTGTCTCAGTGTCCCAGTGTCTCTGTGTCTCTGTGTCCCAGTGTCCCAGTGTCTCAGTGTCTCAGTGTCCCAGTGTCCCAGTGTCCCAGTGTCCTAGTGTCTCTGTGTCTCTGTGTCCTAGTGTCTCTGTGTCTCTGTGTCCCAGTGTCCCAGTGTCCCAGTGTCTCAGTGTCTCAGTGTCCCAGTGTCCCAGTGTCCCAGTGTCCTAGTGTCTCTGTGTCCCAGTGTCCCAGTGTCCCAGTGTCTCTGTGTCCCAGTGTCCCAGTGTCTCAGTGTCCCAGTGTCCCAGTGTCTCAGTGTCTCAGTGTCTCAGTGTCCCAGTGTCCCAGTGTCCTAGTGTCTCTGTGTCCCAGTGTCCCTGTGTCTCAGTGTCCCAGTGTCCCAGTGTCCCAGTGTCTCAGTGTCCCAGTGTCCCAGTGTCCTAGTGTCTCTGTGTCTCTGTGTCCCAGTGTCCCTGTGTCCCTGTGTCTCAGTGTCTCAGTGTCTCAGTGTCTCAGTGTCCCAGTGTCTCTGTGTCTCTGTGTCCCAGTGTCTCAGTGTCCCAGTGTCCCAGTGTCCCAGTGTCCTAGTGTCTCTGTGTCTCTGTGTCCTAGTGTCTCTGTGTGTCTGTGTCCCAGTGACCCAGTGTCTCAGTGCCCCAGTGTCCCAGTGTCCCAGTGCCCCAGTGCCCCAGTGTCCTAGTGTCTCTGTGTCCCAGTGTCCCAGTGTCTCTGTGTCCCAGTGTCCCAGTGTCCCAGTGTCTCAGTGCCTCAGTGTCCCAGTGTCCCAGTGTCCTAGTGTCTCTGTGTCCATGTGTCCCAGTGCCCCTGTGTCTCAGTGTCCCAGTGTCCCAGTGTCCTAGTGTCTCTGTGTCTCAGTGTCCCAGTGTCCCAGTGTCCTAGTGTCTCTGTGTCTCTGTGTCCCAGTGTCCCTGTGTCCCAGTGTCCCAGTGTCCCAGTGTCCTAGTGTCTCTGTGTCTCAGTGTCTCAGTGTCTCAGTGTCCCAGTGTCCCAGTGTCTCTGTGTCTCTGTGTCCTAGTGTCTCTGTGTCCCAGTGTCCAAGTGTCCCAGTGTCTCAGTGTCTCAGTGTCCCAGTGTCCCAGTGTCCTAGTGTCTCTGTGTCTCTGTGTCCTAGTGTCTTTGTGTCTCTGTGTCCCAGTGTCTCAGTGTCTCAGTGTCCCAGTGTCCCAGTGTCTCTGTGTCTCTGTGTCCTAGTGTCTCTGTGTCCCAGTGTCCCAGTTTCCCAGTGTCTCAGTGTCTCAGTGTCTCAGTGTCCCAGTGTCCCAGTGTCCCAGTGTCCTAGTGTCTCTGTGTCTCTGTGTCCTAGTGTCTCTGTGTCTCTGTGTCCCAGTGTCTCAGTGTTCCAGTGTCCCAGTGTCTCTGTGTCCCAGTGTCCCAGTGTCTCTCAGTGTCCTAGTGCCCCAGTGTCCCAGTGTCCCAGTGACCCAGTGTCCCAGTATCTCGTTGTCTCTGAGTCCCAGTGCCCCAGTGTCTCAGTGTCCTAGTGTCTCAGTGTCTCAGTGTCCCAGTGTCCCAGTGTCTCAGTGTCTCAGTGTCCCAGTGTCTCAGTGTCTCAGTGTGTCAGTGTCCCAGTGTCTCAGTGTCCCAGTGTCCCAGTGTCTCAGTGTCTCAGTGTCTCCGTGTCTCCGTGTCTCCGTGTCTCTGTGTCTCTGTGTCTCAGTGCCCCAGTGTCGCTGCGTCTCTTTGTTCCAATGTCCGAGTGTCTCTGTGTCTCTGTGTTCCACTGTCTCTCTGTCTCTGTGTCCCAGTGTACTAGTGTCTCTGTGTCTCAGTGTCTCTGTGTCCCAGTGTCCCAATGTCCTAGTGTCTCTGTGTCTCTGTGTCCCAGTGTCCTAGTGTCTCTGTGTCTCTGTGTCTCAATGTCCCAGTGTCACAGTGTCTCCGTGTCTCTGTGTCCCAGTGTCCCAGTGTCCTATTGTCCTAGTGTCTCTGTTTCTCTGTGTCTCTGTGTTGCTGTGTCCCAGTGTCCTAGTGTCTCGTTGTCTTAGTGTCTCTGTGTCCCACTGTCTCTGTGTCTTTGTCCCAGTGTCTTAGTATCTCTGTGTCTCTGTGCCTCAGTGTTCCAGTGTCTCTGTGTCTCTGTGTCCCAGTGTCCTAGTGTCTCTGTGTCCAAGTGTCCCAGTGTCTTAGTGCCCTAGTGACTATGTGTCCCAGTGTCCCAATGTCCCCGTGTCTCTGTGTCCCAGTGTCCCAGTGACCCAGTGTCCTAGTGTCTCTGTTTCTCTGTGTCTCTGTGTCGCTGTGTCCCAGTGTCCTTGTGTCTCGTTGTCTCTGTGTCTCTGTGTCCCACTGTTTCTGTGTCTCTGTGTCCCAGTGTCCTAGTCTCTCTGTGTCCCAGTGTACTAGTGTCTCTGTGTCTCAGTGTCTCTGTGTCCCAGTGTCCCAATGTCCTAGTGTCTCTGTGTCCCAGTGTCTCTGTGTCTCTGTGTCTCAATGTCCCAGTGTCACAGTGTCTCCGTGTCTCTGTGTCTCTGTGTCCCAGTGTCCTAGTGTCTCTGTTTCTCTGTGTCTCTGTGTCGCTGTGTCCCAGTGTCCTAGTGTCTCGTTGTCTTAGTGTCTCTGTGTCTCTGTGTCCCAGTGTCCTAGTGTCTCTGTGTCTCTGTGTCTCAATGTCCCAGTGTCACAGTGTCTCCGTGTCTCTGTGTCCCAGTGTCCCAGTGTCCTATTGTCCTAGTGTCTCTGTTTCTCTGTGTCTCTGTGTCGCTGTGTCGCAGTGTCCTAGTGTCTCGTTGTCTTAGTGTCTCTGTGTCCCACTGTCTCTGTGTCTTTGTCCCAGTGTCTTAGTATCTCTGTGTCTCTGTGCCTCAGTGTTCCAGTGTCTCTGTGTCTCTGTGTCCCAGTGTCCTAGTGTCTCTGTGTCCAAGTGTCCCAGTGTCTTAGTGCCCTAGTGACTATGTGTCCCAGTGTCCCAATGTCCCCGTGTCTCTGTGTCCCAGTGTCCCAGTGACCCAGTGTCCTAGTATCTCTGTTTCTCTGTGTCTCTGTGTCGCTGTGTCCCAGTGTCCTTGTGTCTCGTTGTCTCTGTGTCTCTGTGTCCCACTGTTTCTGTGTCCCAGTGTCCTAGTCTCTCTGTGTCCCTGTGTCCTCGTGTCGTAGTGTCTCTGTGTCTCAGTGTCCGAGTGTATTAGTATTCGAGTGTCTCTGTGTCTCTGTGTCTTGTAAGGGGTTCTCGGGGAGTGTTGTTGTGCCTTGGGTGTCTCTCTCTGGGCTTCTGCCCTCACAGCTTATGCCTGGCCTATGAGGTACTCTGAATGCTGCAAGAGCACCCCTGGAGAGACTGTGTCCACAGCTTATGAAGGGGGTTTTTGAGATTCGTGCGTCCCCACAGCTTATGCCTAGCCTGTGAGGCACGTGTGAGTGTCAAACACTCCTAACCCCTTCTTCACTAGCATGTAATACACAGTGGAGCATTTTCGAGGTGCTCCTCGCTTCCCTTACACTGTTCTGACATAAGACTCATGATCAGGAGATGTAATACAATAGAACTGAGACAAGGTGATTCCAAGAGGAACTTAGGCTTCCAATTTATTTGACAAGGTGTATCTCAACAAACAGCAATACACCAACAAAACAATCCCCCTAAATCCCACTAAACGGACACAACGAAAATATTTACACAAGTTTAGCAGTACAATGCCCAACATAGAAACATAGAAACATAGAAAATAGGTGCAGGAGTAGGCCATTCGGCCCTTCTAGCCTGCACCGCCATTCAATGAGTTCATGGCTGAACATTCAACTTCAGTACCCCATTCCTGCTTTCTTGCCATACCCCTTGATCCCCCTAGTAGTAAGGACCTCATCTAACTCCTTTTTGAATATATTTAGTGAATTGGCCTCAACAACTTTCTGTGGTAGAGAATTCCACAGGTTCACCACTCTCTGGGTGAAGAGGTTCCTCCGCATCTCGGTCCTAAATGGCTTACCCCTTATCCTTAGACTGTGACCCCTGGTTCTGGACTTCCCCAACATTGGGAACATTCTTCCTGCATCTAACCTGTCTAACCCCGTCAGAATTTTAAATGTTTCTATGAGGTCCCCTCTCATTCTTCTGAACTCCAGTGAATACAAGCCCAGTTGATCCAGTCTTTCTTGATAGGTCAGTCCCGCCATCCCAGGAATCAGTCTGGTGAACCTTCGCTGCACTCCCTCAATAGCAAGAATGTCCTTCCTCAGGTTAGGAGACCAAAACTGTACACAATACTCCAGGTGTGGCCTCACCAATGCCCTGTACAACTGTAGCAACACCTCCCTGCCCCTGTACTCAAATCCCCTTGCTATGAAGGCCAACATGCCATTTGCTTTCTTAACCGCCTGCTGCACCTGCATGCCAACCTTCAATGACTGATGTACCATGACACCCAGGTCTCTTTGCACCTCCCCTTTTCCTAATCTGTCACCATTCAGATAATAGTCTGTCTCTCTGTTGTAACCACCAAAGTGGATAACCTCACATTTATCCACATTATATTTCATCTGCCATGCATTTGCCCACTCACCTAACCTATCCAAGTCGCTCTGCAGCCTCACAGCATCCTCCTCGCAGCTCACACTGCCACCCAACTTAGTGTCATCCGCAAATTTGGAGATACTACATTTAATCCCCTCATCTAAATCATTAATGTACGATGTAAACAGCTGAGGCCCCAGCACAGAACCTTGCGGTACCCCACTAGTCACTGCCTGCCATTCTGAAAAGTACCCATTTACTCCTACTCTTTGCTTCCTGTCTGACAACCAGTTCTCAATCCATGTCAGTACACTACCCCCAATCCCATGTGCTCTAACTTTGCACATCAATCTCTTGTGTGGGACCTTGTCGAACGCCTTCTGAAAGTCCAAATATACCACATCAACTGGTTCTCCCTTGTCCACTCTACTGGAAACATCCTCAAAAAATTCCAGAAGATTTGTCAAGCATGATTTCCCTTTCACAAATCCATGCTGACTTGGACCTATCATGTCACCTCTTTCCAAATGCACTGCTATGACATCCTTAATAATTGATTCCATCATTTTACCCACTACCGATGTCAGGCTGACCGGTCTATAATTCCCTGTTTTCTCTCTCCCTCCTTTTTTAAAAAGTGGGGTTACATTCGCTAACCTCCACTCTATAGGAACTGATCCAGAGTCAATGGAATGTTGGAAAATGACTGTCAATGCATCCACTATTTCCAAGGCCACCTCCTTAAGTACTCTGGGATGCAGTCCATCAGGCCCTGGGGATTTATCGGCCTTCAATCCCATCAATTTCCCCAACACAATTTCCCGGCTAATAAGGATTTCCCTCAGTTCCTCCTCCTTACTCGACCCCCCGACCCCTTTTATAACCGGAAGGTTGTTTGTGTCCTCCTTAGTGAATACCGAACCAAAGTACTTGTTCAATTGGTCCGCCATTTCTTTGTTCCCCGTTATGACTTCCCCTGATTCTGACTGCAGGGGACCTACGTTTGTCTTTACTAACCTTTTTCTCTTTACATACCTATAGAAACTTTTGCAATCTGTCTTAATGTTCCCTGCAAGCTTCTTCTCATACTCCATTTTCCCTGCCCTAATCAAACCCTTTGTCCTCCTCTGCTGAGTTCTAAATTTCTCCCAGTCCCCAGGTTCGCTGCTATTTCTGGCCAATTTGTATACCACTTCCTTGGCTTTAATACTATCCCTGATTTCCCTTCATAGCTACGGTTGAGCCACCTTCCCTTTTTTATTTTTATGCCAGACACCTCCCACCTTTCCTGGCCTAACTGAGTTGGGAGTTCCGGGGACCAGAGGTTATACTCACTAGTGTGCCTCCTGCAGTCTGGTGGTTTGTTTCTTCTATCTTCGGTGTCTTCGGACACTGGTTTTCCTTCAGTGTCAAGAGGCTTGCTGGTTGTTGGATCACGAGGGCAGGGAACCACCCACACTACGTCAGAAACCCCTTTTTATAGCCAGATTATCCAGTCCGCCTCTCCTGCTGAAATCAATTCTTCCCATTGGTGGGCTTTGTGATTTTGAAAAATGCAGCAGTTTTAGATTATTGCGGGTTTTTTCCACTGATGTTAACATACTCAAGGTTTGAGTGGGTGTTGATTGCATTGGCCTCCTGTAGCCATTGTGTAGACCTTTGGTTTGTTT
Organism: Pristiophorus japonicus; assembly: GCF_044704955.1. Taxonomy (NCBI): domain Eukaryota; kingdom Metazoa; phylum Chordata; class Chondrichthyes; family Pristiophoridae; genus Pristiophorus; species Pristiophorus japonicus. The sequence continues at coordinate 28,110,047 of NC_091987.1, read as the reverse complement.
TGGGTTCCCTAGTTTTCTGAAGGTCTGCATAATTTTCTTCCATAGTGTAAACATGGGGAAGACAATAGCCTGATAATGGCTCTGAGTTTTCAATCCCACAGTTTTCAAGCAAGTGTTCTCCCATTGGCTTGAATGCCCCATGCTTCGGGCTGACTCTGTCCCACCATTGGCCCTTTGGTGTCCTCCCCCGTCCAATCACTGCCCTGTCAAGGTCAAACCGTCTTGGTTTCAATTCACAGCACAGACTGATCCCACAGCCCTTTTCCTTCTGGGTAAAATGAGGGGGTTTTTGTCCTCCCCTACATAATCCCCCATCTGACACAGTCAGACACCACTCGAGTGTGTCAAAGTTCAGGGTGATGAGAAAACCGTAGGTCTCCCAAATTGCCCAACTTTCCCCAGTTTAACTCAAAACTGATCCCGTCGATATATATCGTAATTCCTTTTAACGTGGTACAAAACACAGATTCCAACAGGTTACAATATTCGACAGCAGTATACATATATGTACTTAAGGTTACAGCAGCAATTGTACATTGAGTCTCATTTCAGTCTTAACCGTAAAACAAAGAAACCTGCCCTGCAAACTCCCCAGGGGCCATGTATGAAAACGCAGTCATCCCTGGGAATAACAAAACCGCCTAAGTGTCGCAGTCAAGCTTTGTTTGCACGCCTTGAGTGTTTAGCAACGGCTCTCCTGTCTATGTAGTAGCCTGAGGAACTGCTTTCTTTTTCTTTTTCTCCTGAGCTTACAGCTTGTAACTAGCAGATAAGTTACAATCAGGAGTTGGCCGATTACTAAGGCATGCGATCCCACCCGGATCCACGCAGGTATGTCTGCCCGTATTCCCAAATCCCACCATGCTGGGGGTTTAATCTGGGCAATCTCCCCTGCTAGAATTTCAGCTTTCTGCTCCATGGTGTAAAAATGTTTTTGAGACAAATCCACTGCCTGGAGGAGGGCTGTAAGTTTCTCAGGTAGTGGGGCAATGGGATAGCCAAAATCGGCGACATATTGTTGTAGGTGGCTGAGGTTGTTTTGTACCGAGGTGAATCGTGGAAGGTTCAGGGATGGGTGTGATTCTGGTGTGTGCCACTTGAACCTCTGCCCTGGGTTTAAAGCAAAAGCTGCTGTACGGTATTGGACACCACCTTCCCGGTCCGTGTTCATACCGTTGGGCACTTGTGGTGACACAATATGTCCCACCGCCTACATATGCTACCTGTGGAGGCATGTGGTTAGGGGCCATTACCTCCATTGTGCAATTGATCGGCTCTGCCCAGCAGTGCTGAACCTGCACTGTGGCCTTGCAAAAGCGTTCAAGTGCTGGGGGCACAGGATTACCTGTGCTCCCCTGCTCCGACAACCCGAGAGGTCTGTACCTGTCACAGTGTGCTCCCACATTGCGACATAAGGTGGGACCTCTTGGAATCGAACGCACCACTCCACGAATGACTCCCACATTCTCGGTACAGGGATGCTGGTCATGGGGACGCCCCCATCACGGGCATCCTGACCACCACACCCATGCTGGTATGGTTTGACTTTCCACAGTCCACCGGTACCGGGTAGGCTTCCGGCGCTACACGAAGTTGGCAAGGACTCAAAATATTATCACAAGGGTGCAGTGCTGCTAAGTGCTGGTTGCTGATCCAGGAGGGGACCTGTCCCTGACTCAGATCCTCGAGGTTACTCCATCCCTCTCCCAGCAACCAGGCCCCATACAGCATGCACACCTCATTTTGGGAGGCTTGATCGGAGGCGTTTCTATCCTCCCGAATCAAGGCGTTTACAGCCCTGGCCTGCGCCTCCAATTGAGAGATCATCTCCTTTAAGTGAACTGTCATTGCCACCTCTTCGTGGAGCGCGGATCCCACTACGATATTCTCGTCCCCCAGGACTTTGCGCAGCTGATTCTTTAACCCATTTATCTGGAGGGCCAGCTGCATGTTATCCAAACTGTTTATGGCGGACGCCCCGTTGTTAAACCCCGTGAAAATGTCATTTAAAGTGCCACGCCTCTGCCTGCCCGGTTCGGCCCTATCCCACTGTTTATACAAGTCTGTCACTCTCACTCTGGAAGTGGCCACAGTGATCTCCGGGCAGGGGATGGAGGCCTCTCCGTAGGTAAAGTACTTATGGTTGGAATACTTGGTGGAGTTCGATCCCAACCACCCAGGCCATCTCCCCTCGTGGGAGTAGGTGACCCAGCCATCCACCGCCGGAGTCCCTTCTCCTGTGGTCACTGTCGACGCTCTGCCCCCGGAGCATCCGAAAACCAGGGAGTCCTCGGTGTCCCCTCGGTGCCCGGTGCAGATCCTTAGCGATACCAGCATCACTAACGTCCAGTAGGGAGGTGTTGACATCTGAAAGGCAACAAGAACATGGCCTTCCCTTGAGAGACCTCTCCAGGCTCGGCCCGCGTAACATGTTCCAAACACAAAAATGCTGTACCAACCGTCACTGCCTTACCTAAACACATATGCACACAACACAAAGTAACAAAACAGGAAGGGAAAATATATACACCGCCACCCATCCCTGGGTGGCCACGCTACATCCTGTCACTGTACAGGCGTCGTCGACCACTCGGCTGACCGTACCCTGGGGACCAAGATGCCCTCCGCTGAGGGGCTCGTATAGTCCCCCTTAATGGGTCTGGTGCTGTCCTCCAAGGCCCTCCCGAGCCCCGGATAATTGGTGGGAGACCCTTGCTAGCACAACAGAGCACCCTCCCTGTTGTCTTTTGCCTTCTCGGTCTGGGGCGGGGAGCTAAGTAAACAGGGGACCACGGCGCCCTGGTCTGTGGCACTCTGTCACTCCTCCTTACTGTCGGTGCAGATCCCACGTTATGGGCTGCAACGCTATCTCCTCAACCTCTTGGGCTAGCCCCAGCTGATCCACCATGGGAGGTTCAGCTTCCCCTTGGACCTTGCTAATGGTAGAGCCTTTCTCCCTACTTCTGTTAGTGGGCTGGGAACCTCTACCCAGTGGTGGGATAGCCTTACTGGAGCAGTGAACCATCCCCAGCTGTAGAGCTTCGGGGCTCGCTGCCTCCTCCGGAGCCTCCAAATCCACCAGGGCCTGTTCTTCCCCCAGTGCCTGATTCCCTTCCCTTGCTCGTCCCCTCTGTTTTTTTTACCTCTTTTGGGGTCAAACAATTTACACTGATTAATGTGATACCACTTCACCCGGCGAGGCAATTGAACCGCATAGACCATAGGGCTAGCCTTGACGACTATGCTGTATGGTCCCACATGCAGTGGTTCAAATACCCCGACCCGGGCGAAGCTTCTCACCATCACCTGGTCGCCCACCTCCCAATCATGGTGACTGCGGGGTTCCAGCAGCAGCCGATTGGCACAGTGCTGTTTACCCATGTTGTTGGCCGCCTGCCAGTGAATCTGTTGAAGCTGTTCAAACAGATTCCTGATGAAGCGGTCCCGGTTCACCTCTCGAAGCTGCCCTTCGGTGAGAACCGGCGCCAACACATGCACTGGGGTTCTCATGATCCGGCTAGTCATCAGCTCATGGGGTGAGTACCCTGTGCTCTTTGACTGACTGGCCCGGATTCCCATGAGGACCAACAGTAAGACCTCCACCCACTTGTTTGGTGAGTCTCCCGTCTCCTTTAGGGCCTGGTTCAGGTGTTCTACGGGGCCTGAGGACTGAGGGTTGGAGGTGACATGCCATTTGGCTCTTATCCCCAGCACCTTTAGGGGGCCTGCATCACCTGGCCGGTGAAATGGCTTCCCCGGTCGGACTCCACGATTTGAGGTAGACCCCACCGAGAGAACACCTCCCTCACCAGGATCTTTGCAGTCCCCACCGTGGTAGCTGTTCGGCAAGGGAAGGCTTCCATCCACTTGGAAAACACATCCACCAGGACGAGGCAGTATTTATAACCTCCCTGGGTGGCCGGTAGGGGTCCGATGTAGTCGATCTGGATCGACTGCCACGGTCCCTCTACCCGCCTGACGTGTCCCATAGACACCTTCCTTTTCTGAGGGTCCGGGTTGTTTGCAGCACAAACCAGACAGCCCGCACAGAAGTCGCGGACGTCTTCCCGGAGGCCTGGCCACCACCCTGCCTTTTCTACCCGTTGCCAGGTAGATTCCGGCCCAGGGTGTCCCGCACCTGGACCCTCATGGGCCAGCTGAAGGAATTCCCTCCAGTGTTGTGGCGGCACTACTCATTTGTCCCCTTTAAACAACATGCCTTCCCGCACAGCAATACCTACAGCACTGTATGGGCCCTCCGCCTTTTCCCCCTTTTTGATAGCAGCCAAGGCAGCCTTCAGGATCGGATCCTGCATCTGGACTACTTTAAGGTCGGGGGCCGCAACCGCCCCTACGCTCCCTTGTGTCCCTGGCTTGCTTCTTGCTGCTGCTATCCTGCCTGCCTCATATGGGTCCCATGGGTGACCTGTACGAGCACCTTCCCTTGCCAGTAGGTCTGCCTGCTGGTTACCTTCCCCCCATGGCTCAGTTTTGGAGTGGGCCTTTACCTTATGGATATACACATCCCCGGTTTCTCCCACTGCAGCCACGATCTTTTCTAGCAGACATTTGGTCACAAGGGGCTTCCCATCCGCAGAGGTGTACCCCCGGCGTGACCAAATCGGCAGATACTCTGTACATGAATTGCAAGTGAACATGCTGTCCGAGCAAATCGTGTATGGGGTAGGGAATTCCTCGGGGTGTGTGACCACATACATCACCGCCGAGAGTTCCGCCTGCTGGGCGCTCAGGGTGCATGGGAGTTTAAGAGCCAAGGAAATCCCTGCCTTGGGATCCCAAACTCCGCAGCCCGTGAGTCTTGTACCCGCGGACACTGAACTGGAGCCATCAACGTAGATCTCGCGGCCTGAGGGGTGTATCCCTGCCCGAAATCCAAAGTTAATGCCCCATACTCCCTCCACAGAGCATCTATGCGGCTGCCCTGGATAGATTAAATTTGCTGCGAGCCTGGGCTCGCAGAGGCCCTTGACCTTTAAAGTCATTTGGGAGAGGAGGAGGGTCCAGCGAGTGATTCTAGCACTGCTCACTGTCCCGTCCTTAATCCTCCCGTCCAACAGCATCTGCGTTGGGGTATGATGGGTGAGGTGTGTAATGGGGGATACGCTGGTAAAGATCTGAGCTCTCTTTACTGCCCAGTGGGTGGCAAGCAAGTGCCTCTCACAATTGGAGTATCCCTTTTCTACCTCCGTGAAGACCCTGGAGGAGTACACCACTGGTCTCAGCTGACCGTTTCGCCCCTGGAGCAGCACTGCACTTAAGCTGTCGCCACTGGCTGCCACTCCAGGAAGAATTCCTCCCCCCCATCAATTGCCCCTAGGGCTGGTGCTACCTGCAGGTCTCTCTTAAGACGGACAAATGCTGCCTTACAGCCCTCGTCCCATTCCCACTCGACCCCCTTATGTAGGATTCTGAGCAGAGGAGCGGCAGTGGCTGCATAGTCCTCGATGAAGTCCCTACAGTAGCCAGTGATTCCCAGGAAAGACCTTACTCCCGACACAGCCCTAGGGACAGGGAATTCTTGCACTGCCTTTTTTCTAGCCTCATCAATGGCCCTTTCTCCTGCCCTTATCGTCAGGCCCAGGAATTTTACTTCTCCTAGACACACCTGGGCTTTCTTGGGGTTAACTTTAAAACCCCCTTCCTTCAGTAAGACCAGCAGTTCGGCCAGCAGTGGACCGTGTTCCTCACTGCTGTCTGTGAACAACAACAGGTCATCCACATACTGGACCAGCTGGTGTGGTTGGCTGAAGCCTTTTAAGCAGTTCGCCATGCATTGGTGAAAGATGCTGGAACTATTATGAAAGCCCTGTGGGAGGCAGCTCCATGTATACTGCTGTTCCCGGAAGGTGAAGGCAAACTTGTACTGGTCTTCCCTCCGTACAGGGATAGACCAGAACCCGTTGGATATGTCCAACACTGTGAACGTGGTTGCGGATGCAGGGATTTCCCCTATCAGATCCGCAACCGCCGCTACTGTGGGGGCACAAGCTGAGATGTTTTTATTGAGCACCCTATAATCCACCGTAGCCCTCCAAGAATTGTCCGGTTTCCTAACCGGCAAAAGTGGGGAGTTGACATGGGTGGCTATGGGTCTCAAAACACCCTGCTCGACGAGCGAGCTTAAAGCTGTCTCCAAGTCTGCTTCTGCCTCTCGGGGAAAGCCATATTGCTTTTGCGGGCGGGACATGGGATCCCCATCTATTCTAACCTCCACTCCTGTGACTCTCCCACAATCGTGTTTATGGGTGGCAAATGCTGCAAGATTTGCTTGCACATAGGCCCGGTACTTGGCCGGGGTGTTACCGACCAGAACCTCCAGGTCGTAACCCCCTTTTGGCTTCATTATACACAGAGTCCCTTTTCCTTGTTTCTTATCAATAACCATGACTTCTCCCTCTGCTCCCGTGTCCACTGTGCCCCATAGACAGTGATTCCTCAAGTCTACCAGGATCTGGCGAGCGATGATAAAATCGGCCCCCAAGGTCCCTTTTCCCACCTGCTCCCAGTTCATCAGGATGCACTTCCATTGTGTTTGGAGTGCTCCTAAACGAACTGCGAGCGGGACTGAGAAAAACCCAGCTTTCTCATTTCCTGTGAACCCAACTAGTTGATACGGCACCCCGTTTGATAGAGGTGAGGTTGCAGGGTCCTCCGAATGGACTATCGTGCTGGAAGCACCAGTGTCCAAAAGGTAAGTACCCAATACACCCTCAACCTCCACCTTGACCCAGGGTCGTCCCCAGGGGTCGTATTCTAGTGGGCACAGGTATGCAGGCTGGGTCTGGGCTAGTCACGGCCTCTGTACTGGCAGGGTTGCTGGTGCTTCCCTGCCTGTTGCCGTGGCTACCTTCCCAGTCCCCTCCAGCGCTGTCCTCACTGCAGCTACTATCTGATCAAGGGATGGTGAGGAGCTCCCTCCACTTCCCCCACTCTGGGCGGCTCCTGAAGGACTTCTCCCCCCCATATCTCTTTACTGGGCTCCTGCAATCCCTTTTAAAATGCCCAGCTTTCCCGCACCCGTAACACACTCCCTCCTTATCAGACGAGCGGCCACCCTCCTGGTGCATTCCCTTTTGGGAATCGAGTTGGGTTTTACTTCATTTACCCGACCTTTGGAGGTTTTCTCCTCCTCCCCTCCTCCACTCCGTTGGACCAGTGCCAGTTGCCTGATCACTGCTTCCTCGGTGAGGTTGGGGTCCCGGGAATCGAACCACAGTTCTGCCCTGGCCTTGAGCCGGGGCAAGCAGTTTGCCACCAGCATCCTCAGCCAGCGGCCAGTCTGTACCGCGGAAAGATTCGCCCGGTCGAGGAGCTCCCCACAGGCTGCGTGGTATACCACCCACAGCCTGTCTGCAAACGCCTGCGGAGTTTCCCCTGCAAGCTGCCTTGTCCTTTCGACCCGTTTGAAAGGACTGCCGTCATCGAAGCCCATAGTCTCAAGGACGGCCCTCTGGACCTCAGTAAATGTACGCTGCCCCCTCCGGCATTCTGCCGGTAGGGCCTGGTACAATTTGCTGTCCAGAGAGAAGAGCACCCATTAATTTCCCCTGCCTGCATCACCTCCATGAAGTGGATAGACGGGTCCCCGGTGCGAGTGAGTTTGGCCAAATGGGCCACCATGGCCCTGAGTGATTGAACTCCATGGGGAATAATAAAGTCGTTCTCCTGCGCTCCCTGACCTTGGCCACCTCCCTGTGGAGGACCATACTTGCGCTGCCTGACCAGGCACATCCGCCCTGGTTCAGGATCTTTCTGCGCTGGTCCCTCTACCTCCGGCTGTCCCACCATACCCGGTGCAGCAGACAGTGCCTGGTCGCCTGATCCAGCCCTTAACTGACCCTCGGCGGGAGCCTCACATCCCTACAACCGAGCGGGACACATTGGTCCTGCCCCCAGCCCTGGGTATGCTACTACCTGCATGCCCCGCTCCTCCTGGTACCCCACTGGACAAACCACCGGTGCCTCAGGAGGTGGTCGGCCGTCTCTTGCCTTTGGATTCCCTCTACCCCCCAATACTCTCCTTTGTCCCCTGTGGACCCTCCGGGTCCTATCAGGGCGACCATCCCCCTCGCCTGGGATAGAGCGTGGGTGAGAGTTTTAATCCTCTCCTGGCAGGGACCGTGATCTGCAAACTCACTGCGACTGGACACCTTATAAGCTGCCTGCAGGTGTTTGAATTTACTCTTTAGTTCACAAATTTACCGAGAGTTCTGTTCCCGGAGGGACCCCTCACTACCCTTGGCCTCAGTGACCTGACACTGAAGATAGTCCTGGCTATTTCGGAAGGTCTCCTCCAACTGCCTCTTCCCTTGCTACTCCTCAGCTAATTCGGCCAGCAGGTTGTCCCCAACCGCAGCCCGGATAGCAGAGAGCTCCTCTGATTTCTGAAGACTCTGTTCCAAGTCCTTCACCCGCTGGTCGAGCTTTCGGACTTGTCGGGTGAAGTAAATAAGCCAGATGGCCTTTTCCACCCTGTGGTTGTGGTCCTTCCCTGCTGTCCACTGAGTAGCAGCATCCACTGGGCGCTCTGCCCGAGTGAGGGCTTGTACCCAAGGTTTGGTGAGGTTCACCTTGCCAAAAATGTATGAGGAAATTCTCTCCTCCATTTTAGTTTCCTCTCATCACCTCAGCTGTTATATTAACATCTCCTGTTTGCTTATGTCCTGCCGCGGTCACCATGTTCTGTAAGGGGTTCTCAGGGAGTGTTGTTGTGCCTTGGGTGTCTCTCTCTGGGCTTCTGCCCTCACAGCTTATGCCTGGCCTGTGAGGTACCCTGAGTGCTGCAAGAGCACCCCTGGAGAGACTGTGTCCACAGCTTATGAAGGGGGTTTTGAGACTCGTACGTCCCCACAGCTTATGCCTAGCCTGTGAGGCACCTGTGAGTATCAAACACTCCTAACCCCTTCTTCCCTAGCCTGTAACACACAGTTGAGTGTTTTCGAGGTGCTCCTAGCTTCCCTTACACTGTTCTGACATAAGACTCACGATCAGGAGATGTAATACAATAGAACTCAGACAATGTGATTCCAAGAGGAACTTAGGCTTCCAATTTATTTGACAAGGTGTATCTCAACAAACAGCAATACACCAACAAAACAATCCCCCTAAATCCCACTAAATGGACACAACGAAAATCTTTACACAAGTTTAGCAGGACAATGCCCACCTTTGGCCTAACTAAGTTGGGAGTTCCGGGGACCAGAGGTTATATTCACTACTGTGCCTTCTGCAGTCTGGTGGTTTGTTTCTTCTATCTTCGGTGTCTTCGGACACTGGTTTTCCTTCAGTGTCAAGAGGCTTGCTGGCTGTTGGATCACGAGGGCAGGGAACCACCCACACTACGTCAGAAACCCCTTTTTATAGCCAGATTATCCAGTCCGCCTCTCCTGCTGAAATCAATTCTTCCCATTGGTGGGCTTTGTGATTTTGAAAAATGCAGCAGTTTTAGATTATTGCGGGTTTTTTCCACTGATGTTAACCTACTCAAGGTTTGAGTAGGTGTTGATTGCGTTGGCCTCCTGTAGCCATTGTGTAGGCCCTTGGTTTGTTTTGTTTTCCCTAGTTTTCTGAAGGTCTGCATAATTTCCTTCCATAGTGTAAACATGGGGAAGACAATAGTATGAGTCAGTCCCACAGTTTTCGAGCAAGTGCTCTCCCACTGGCTTGAAAGCCCCATGCTTCAGGCTGACTCTGTCCCACCATTGGCCCTCCAGTGTCCTCCCCCGTCTAATCACTGCTCTGCCAAGGTCAAACCATCTTGGTTTCAATTCACAGCACAGACCGATCCCACAGCCATTTTCCTTCTGGGTAAAATGAGGGGGTTTTCATCCTCCCCTACAACAGGGACTAGAGAACCGGGAACGTACAGGTACTGGAGGATGGGGAACGTACAGGTACTGGAGGGTGGGGAATGTACATGTACTGGAGGATGGGGAAGGTACAGGTACTGGAGGGTGGGGAATGTACAGGTACTGGAGGGTGGGGAATGTACAGGTACTGGAGGGTGGTGAATGTACAGGTACTGGAGGATGGGGAAGGTACAGGTACTGGAGGGTGGGGAATGTACAGGTACTGGAGGGTGGGGAATGTACAGGTACTGGAGGGTGGGGAATGTACAGGTACTGGAGGGTGGGGAATGTACATGTACTGGAGGATGGGGAAGGTACAGGTACTGGAGGGTGGGGAATGTACAGGTACTGGAGGAAGTGGCCTTTTTTGATTCTTGCCTTGGGTTTCTGTGCCCTCCACTTTTACTATTCTCCTTTCTACCTTTTGCTTCTGCCCCCATTTAATTTCCCTCTATCTCCCTGCATAGATTCCCATCCACCTGCTATATTAGTGGGTCGGGTATAGGATGGGTGGAGTCGGGGGTGGGTGTGGGTGGTAGAGTATAGGACGGGTGGGGTCAGGGGTGTGGTTGGGTGGCAGGGTATAGGACGGGTGGGGTCGGGGGTGTGGTTGGGTGGTCGGGTATAGGACGGGTGGGGTCGGGTGTGTGGTTGGGTGATGGGGTATAGGACGGGTGGGGTCGGGGGTGTGGTTGGGTGATAGGGTATAGGACGGGTGGGGTCGGGGGTGTGGGTGTGGGTGGTAGGGTATAGGATGGGTGGGGTCGGGGGTGTGAGTGGTCGGGTATAGGACGGGTGGGGTCGGGTGTGGGTGTGGGCGGTAGGGTATAGGACGGGTGGGGTCGGGGGTGTGGTTGGGTGGTAGGTTATAGGACGGGTGGGGTCGGGGGTGTGAGTGGTAGGGTATAGGACGGGTGGGGTCGGGGGTAGGTGTGAGTAGTAGGGTATAGGACGGGTGGGGTCGGGGGTAGGTGTGAGTGGTCGGGTATAGGACGGGTGGGGTCGGGTGTGGTTGGGTGGTAGGGTATAGGATGGGTGGGGTCGGGAGTGTGGTTGGGTGATAGGATATAGGACGGGTGGGGTCGGGGGTAGGTGTGAGTGGTCGGGTATAGGACGGGTGGGGTCGGGTGTGTAGTTGGGTGATAGGGTATAGGACGGGTGGGGTCGGGGGTGTGGTTGGGTGATAGGATATAGGACGGGTGGGGTCGGGGGTAGGTGTTAGTGGGAGGGTATAGGACGGGTGGGGTCGGGTGTGGGTGTGGGTGTTAGGGTATAGGACGGGTGGGGTCGGGGGTGTGGTTGGGTGGTCGGGTATAGGACGGGTGGGGTTGGGGGTAGGTGTGAGTGGTAGGGTATAGGACGGGTGGGGTCGGGGGTGTGGTTGGGTGATATGATATAGGACGGGTGGGGTCGGGGGTGTGGGTGTGGGTGGTAGGGTATAGGATGGGTGGGGTCGGGGGTGTGGTTTGGTGATAGGGTATAGGACGGGTGGGGTCGGGGGTAGGTTTGAGTGGTAAGGTATAGGATGGGTGGGGTCGGGGGTGTGGTTGGGTGATAGGGTATCGGACGGGTGGAGTCGGAGGTGGGTGTGGGTGGTCGGGTATAGGACGGGTGGGGTCGGGGGTGGGTGTGGGTTGTCGGGAATAGGACGGGTGGGGTCGGGTGTGGGTGTGGGTGGTAGGGTATAGGACGGGTGGGGTCGGGGGTGTGAGTGGTCGGGTATAGGACGGGTGGGGTCGGGGGTGAGTGTGGGTTGTCGGGTATAGGACGGGTGGGGTCGGGGGTGTGGTTGGATGATAGGGTATAGGACGGGTGGGGTCGGGGGTAGGTGTGAGTGGTCGGGTATAGGACGGGTGGGGTCGGGTGAGTGGTTGGGTGATGGGGTATAGGACGGGTGGGGTCGGGGGTGTGGTTGGGTGATAGGGTATAGGACGGGTGGGGTCGGGGGTAGGTTTGAGTGGTAGATTATAGGACGGGTGGGGTCGGGGGTGGGTGTGGGTTGTCGGGTATAGGACGGGTGGGGTCGGGTGTGGGTGTGGGCGGTAGGGTATAGGACGGGTGGGGTCGGGGGTGTGACTGGTCGGGTATAGGACGGGTGGGGTCGGGGGTGGGTGTGGGTTGTCGGGTATAGGACGGGTGGGGTCGGGTGTGTGGTTGGGTGATAGGATATAGGACGGGTGGGGTCGGGGGTGTGGTTGGGTGATAGGATATAGGACGGGTGGGGTTGTGGGTGTGGGTGGTAGAGTATAGGACGGGTGGGGTCGGCTGTGTGGTTGGGTGATAGGGTATAGGACGGGTGGGGTCGGGGGTAGGTTTGAGTGGTAGGGTATAGGATGGGTGGGGTCGGGAGTGTGGTTGGGTGATAGGGTATCGGACGGGTGGAGTCGGAGGTGGGTGTGGGTGGTCGGGTATAGGATGGGTGGGGTCGGAGGTGGGTGTGGGTGGTCGGGTATAGGACGGGTGAGGTCGGGGGTGGGTGTGGGTGGTAGGGTATAGGACGGGTGGGGTCGGAGGTGGGTGTGGGTGGTCGGGTATAGGACGGGTGGGGTCGGGGGTGGGTGTGGGTGGTAGGGTATAGGACGGGTGGGGTCGGAGGTGGGTGTGGGTGGTCGCGTATAGGACGGGCGGGGTCGAGGGTGTGGTTGGGTGATAGGGTATAGGACGGGTGGGGTCGGGGGTGTGTTTAGGTGGTAGGGTATAGGACGGTGTGGTCGGGGGTAGGTGTGAGTGGGAGGGTATAGGACGGGTGTGGTCGGGGGTAGGTGTGAGTGGGAGGGTATAGGATGGGTGGGGTCGGGGGTAGGTGTGGGTTGTCGGGTATAGGACGGGTGGGGTCGGGGGTGTGGTTGGATGATAGGGTATAGGACGGGTGGGGTCGGGGGTAGGTGTGAGTGGTCGGGTATAGGACGGGTGGGGTCGGGGGTGTGGTTGGGTGGTCGGGTATAGGACGGGTGGGGTCGGGGGTGTGGTTGGGTGGTCGGGTATAGGACGGGTGGGGTCGGGTGTGTGGTTGGGTGATAGGGTATAGGACGGGTGGGGTCGGGGGTGTGGTTGGGTGATAGGGTATAGGACGGGTGGGGTCGGGGGTAGGTTTGAGTGGTAGGGTATAGGACGGGTGGGGTCGGGGGTGTGGTTGGGTGATAGGGTATAGGACGGGTGGGGTCGGCTGTGGGTGTGGGTGATAGGGTATAGGACGGGTGGGGTCGGGTGTGTGGTTGGGTGATAGGGTATAGGACGGGTGGGGTCGGAGGTGGGTGTGGGTGTTAGGGTATAGGACGGGTGGGGTCGGAGGTGGGTGTGGGTGATAGGGTATAGGACGGGTGGGGTCGGAGGTGGGTGTGGGTGTTAGGGTATAGGACGGGTGGGGTCGGGTGTGGGTGTGGGTGTTAGGGTATAGGACGGGTGGGGTCGGGTGTGGGTGTGGGTGTTAGGGTATAGGACGGGTGGGGTCGGGTGTGGGTGTGGGTGTTAGGGTATCGGACGGGTGGGGTCGGGTGTGGGTGTGAGTGGTCGGGTATAGGACGGGTGGGGTCGGGTGTGGGTGTGGGTGTTAGGGTATAGGACGGGTGGGGTCGGGTGTGGGTGTGGGTGTTGGGGTATAGGACGGGTGGGGTCGGGTGTGGGTGTGGGTGTTAGGGTATAGGACGGGTGGGGTCGGGTATGGGTGTGAGTGGTAGGGATTGGGTCTGGGTGACTAACCCAGTATCTGGTGCATGCTCCAAGGTTTCTGGTTCTAGGGTTCCTGTTCTATGATGTTCTGGCTGCTCACTCTAGAATCGCAGTATCTGAAAACCATGACCGATAAATCTCATTTTATTCTAAAATGTAATGAAAGGTCAAATCAGATGGATTTTTGAAATAATTCTCGGGATGTGTGCGTGGCTGGCCCATCCCTAGTTGCCGTTGAGAACGTGGTGTTGAGCTGCCTTCTTGAATTGCTGCAGTCCGTGTGGTGAAGGTGCTCCCACAGTGCACTCACCCAGTCAAGTGTAGTGTATTCTATGATGCTCCTGATTTGTGCTTTGTCGATGGTGGAAAGGCTTTGGGGAGTCAGGAGGTGAGACACTCGCCACAGAATACCCAGCCTCTGACCTGCTCTTGTAGCCACGGTATTTATGTGGCTGGTCCAGTTAAGTTTCTGGTCAATGGTGGCCCCCCAGGCTGTTAATTGGGGGGAGATTTTTATCTATAGTTTTGTGGATTTCTTCTTCCATCTTGTTCCAGCTGTACTAGACTGCAATGTCCTGACTAATGGAACCTTTCCTGTATGAATTCGGTCAAGCGTGTAACCTCTGCTTATGTCTCTCAGTATGAGAACATGACTGACTCTGCTCAAATTACTTAGTTAGCAATCGGATTGCTGTCAAACTGTGAACTGCTGTCTCATGACTTCAGGGTGCATGGACCCCACACCATGTGGCCTCTCAGTTTATATCGGGCTGGATAAATCCGTACCAGCTTCGTACTTGCACATCAATTCCACCTCACTTCATCACCATCATAGGCGGTCCCTCGTGTCGAGGATGACTTGCTTCCACGCCAAAAAGGGATGAGTTCACAGCTGTTTCAACGAAGGACCTAATATTCCAGATCCCAAACGACATCCCGAAGCGGGTGGGAGATGCCTGTGTGTGGATTGTTTTAACGTGTGGTGACCGTTGCACACCAGCCACCACACGGGCTTGACAGACTTGGGTCTTGGTCCAGTGGCAAGGGTTAACCAGGACGACTGGAGACCAGCTCTGCTGCACAGACCGAGCACGTACACCTATCGCAGTGTGGGCTGGCCCGTGCTGCCCCTGAGCCCTCATCTCTTCCCCCTACAAATCCTTGCTGCTCCTTCGCAGCTCCTGCTGTGCCTGCCCGCAATGCAATCAGTGACCTGGCTTTGAAGCCGTCGCCCTCCTGCAGCAGCACGCGCTGCTCCCTGCAGTGGTATGCCACAGCACGCTGCTCGCTCCAATGGCCCTGGCCTGCTGGTGGTCTTGCAGGTCGGGACCGCGCGGATTTCCGGGTCGGGCCGCAGCACGCTGCTCCCTCCAATACAGCCTTTCACTTCATGCAGCACCGTGTCACTCTGTG